>NC_083316.1:20349048-20668104 GCF_963455315.2 Globicephala melas | reverse complement strand
ATTTATTTTAATATAAGTTGGATCTATAGCTAATGATCTCTGAGCATATCCATGATATTGTTATATGTAAGCAGAGAAAGAAAAAGAAAAATCTCACTTCAAAAACCAATGATAGTTAATAAATTATAATCCACATTAAATGCATATCTGTTTTTGTAAAGAAAGATCCTGAAACAAGAGAAATATGAAAGAAAGGTGCTAAACAAATCAGAAAACCTTGTACTTTACCCATACCTGTAGAATAAAATAACATTATGGGAAATAAGAGATAAGATCTTGAAACTACCTAAGATGGAGCTGAGTTCCCACATAAAACAGGAACCATTGAAGAGCATAGACATTAAAAATATAAGACAGAAAATAAGTACATGTAATGATTAATTTTATGTGTCAGCTTGACTGGATCATGGGTTGCCCAGATGTTAAAGATTATTTCTGGGTGTGTCTATGAGGGTGTTCCTGCAACATGTTAACATTAGAATTGGTGGCATAAGAAAGTTAAATCCACTGCTATAACTTATTATTAATGTATAAAAAGACAATAATGTGTATCATTGTTTGAGATGTAATTAAAATTGCATTCAGAGTTAAATTCATGCTCCAACTATTTCTGTATAAATGGATAAAATAATTTAAAACAATAATAAATGAATGACATTAATTAATAACTATAGATGAATCACTCAACAGAAACTAAGAAATATAGGAAAACAACAAATATAGTAAAACAAATAAAATATATATTTTATTTTTATAGTAAATATAGTGATAATTGAAAGTTTACTTTTGACAAAATAACAAATATAAGCATGAGAATAAACTCAGGATGTACAACAGTAAGAAGATATAAAAAGGAAAGAAAAAAATTAGAGGATGTTCTGTACAAATCTAACTAATTAATTTGAAGTTAATTTTAATTGGAAATTATAAGAATATGTATAATATATATTTATTTACATACTAAATATTATTAATATAGCATATTAATAATATGTTTTGAATTAAAATATATGTATTTTATATATATAATCCCAATGAATTTATAAAAATAATTTAATAGGAAATAGTTACAAGTGACAAAGTGAGTATTTAACAGATAATTTGTTTCAAACCTTAATTTTTAAGTTTTCTATTCTACTTGAGTATTAATTCGGTATTATCTCATTATCTCCCTTTTAGCTCTATATAATGTGAATTCTCTTGTTCAGGTCAATTCATCTCTCTCAAACATGCATCTGCTTTGTGGCCCCTAGTTCTTATCTTGGTCTGTGAGCCCCAGGTTGCCTCCAGTTCCTATGATGTTCTAATAGCAATCAACACACTTAGCATCTAGATCTTTGTTTCTATTATCATTCACCAACAAAAGTAAAAGTGCTCCTTGCAGAAACAGCTGGTTCTAGGGCTGGGACAGGAAATATACAAGATGACCCTGAAGCATCCTGCAGTACCATAAAGTAAGAAAGTCCTCAAGAGCAAACAAGCAATTAACACACCCACAATGTTGGGAGGGAGATATGTTGGAGGGACAATGAGAGTCAACTGAAAGAGCTTCCAATGACCAAAACTAGAACAACTTAAGCAATGAAATGAATACAGGAACATTGGTTAATAACCCAAAGTATATATTTTCAAATGTACGAATTTGCACTCACATAAAAATTAGTGAATAAATTAATTTATTAAAGAGAGAGAATAGATAAATCTTCCATGTGGAATAATTCCAAATAATTTATGTGGATACTCTGCCCTTAAGGAGGGGGAGCATAACTCCTCACTCCTTAGATGTGGGCTGCACACAATGACTTTCTTCCAAAGAATACGGTATTGAAAGAGTAACTTTACACCGGAGAAACTTCACAAACACCACCTCAGCCAGGTGAATAAGGTCAACATCAACAGTGAAAAATCATGTTGATAGTATGTAACTTTGATGTGATATAATGACAAGGGCACTTTACCTCTGTGAACCTCCCCAAAATGAATAACACCAGTATAATCGTGATCACAATACCAGACCAATCTCAACTGAGGGACACTCTGCAAAATACCTGACCAGTAAGTCTCAAAACTGTGAGTCAACAAAAACAAGAAAATTCTGAGAAATTGTCACAGAGCAGAGGAGTCTAAGGAGGCATGCCAGCTAAATGTAGCGTCATTACCTTGAATGGAATCCTGGAACAGAAAAAGACATTAGATTAAAAAGTAAGGAAACCTGAATAAAATGTGGTGGTTAGTCAATAATAATAATGTATCAACATATTTCTCTTAATTGCAACAAATGTACTCTACTGTGTAAGATGTTAATAATAGGGGAATTACACGATGTGTAGGGTATATTGGAACACTGTGTACTCTACAATTTTTCTGTAAATTTAAAACATTTCTGAAAAATCAAGTTTATTTAAAAATTATTATTAAGGACTATCTCAGAACATCATTTTAAAACTATTTGGTCACTAGCTTCTATGAGTGAAGTGATTAAAATTTGAATATATATAAATTTTATTAGAAAAGATGCACCAAAGATTGCCATTTAATTTTTGTTTAAAATTAATTTAAAAATTATCTCTAAGGAAACTAATGCATTTGTGCAATTAACAAATAGTTCGGCCTTGCTCACTTTTGTAAGTATGTGTATAGCTTAAAAGAACAATTAAATCATAACACTCTGATTCTAATGAAATAGTGTTATGGAATTTGTACCTGAACACTACAACACTACATATATACATATAAGTGGTAATACATTACACATAATTTACATATTGTAGGAAGAAGAGATATATGAACTTTGACACATATTGTAGCTACTATTCTTGTATTAAATTCATTTATTTAACATTATTCCCTAAGGACAAAGTTATCTCTCCAGTTGTCTTCTGACAGATTCCCATTCAGTGTTCTAGGTTTGTGTTCTTTAAGTGTTGGCTGAAATGGATCAGTAGAACAATAAATGGATTTGTATCACTTTTAGCATTTTAATAGATGAATAAATGAAATTCAGTGTGATTAATTTTCATAGAGAATACTATTAGAATCTGTGTAGTCTCCTCTTTGGGAACAGATATAATGTTTGGGGACCTATTTTTGCCTATTGAAACCAACATGAATTGCTTATTACTTTTAACTCGGTGATTAAACATAAGCAGAATGAGGATAATTCAGATCATTCTTTTAATCAACCATCTCTAATACAGATTATAATGTTTATAGTAAAAGTATCACTATCTTAAAAATGAACCCATTAGTAACAGTATAAAGGTATTTTCAGCTCATAAAGTCATTATTTTTATCTTTGGAACAATTAGTAACTTGTTTAATGTGCTAAAGTGCTTCTTCACTATCCATCATGAGATAACAATGTCTTTTGTGGTGGACATCCAAAACATTAAACCTTGCATAGAATATTAATGTTTAAAGAGATTAGAATATAACTATTGATTTGTATAAAAATAAAATCACTGTGCTATTTCATATAATTTCATGACAATGAATATCAAGAAACTACATTCAGTTTTCTTATTGCTTCTCCTTCACTTCTGATTTTAATAGCAAGTTTTTATCCAAGACTTTACTATATATATTTTGGAGTCTTAAAACTTTTTGGTCCATTAGAAAACTCTTCTAACTGGCTCAGAAGGAACATCACCCCAAGTTCTTGAAGCTGCTGCATCCTGCTAACTGTAGTTTGGATTGTACTGGGGTGATGATATGTAAACGATGTGTTGTTTCAAAGTGCTGCTGAGCATTTTAGACAAAAGTTGAAGGTTAAATATGAGATTGAACTGAATAATCTCAGTTGAGACTGAAATGCTGACAATAGCAACACAGAACTATCCTTGGGTTGACGTTGGAAACCTAGGCAGCCTGCAGGCCTATAATGATCTAAATGAGTTAGCAGTTAAAGAGATAAAAATGTGTTAGCAATTTGATAATGAGCTCTTCAGCAAAATCATGAGGAAGAGTAGATCTCAGAAAGGGATCCTGAGATATATAATATCTTTTCATGTGTGTTAAATTGCATGGATAGTTCCTAAATTTCTCTATAGACTAGGTGATGAAAGTTTTGCTAGATGGAAGGATAATTGTGCATATATTAGTATATATGTTGTTTTGTGGGGTATCTCTCTGTGTGTTCTGTTATTATATAATGCACTCAGATATATAACTTCTTAGGTAATAAGGAAAATCTTCTAAAGAGTTGGTAAATAACTACAATAAAATAATATGTAAACTGTATATTGTAACAAGTAAAAATACCAAAATAGAATAATCATAGTAGAAATTCAAAAACTAGATATCAAATGATGAACAGTTTACAGTACTGGCCATCAAGTAACTTACATATATTTGCATGTGGGAGATAGGCAAACTGACAGTTACAACATAGATTGGTATGTACTAATCAATCTTAGGATGTCATAGGCCAAGTGTATGCAGGTAGCTCAAATGTAGGAATTAGTTTAGAAACAGAAACCCTTCCTGGATTACTGTTTTTTTCATCTTGGATCAGGGAACTTTGAGAGAGGCACAGTATAATGTTTCACAAATTATTTCCTACCTAGCATGTGAGACATATTTCAGAACCCCTTGAAACAGAGGGAGTGTTACATAAACAAAAAAAGATACTTTATTGTACTTTGTTTATGGTGAATCCCTACCACAACCTATATATGCCTGCATCAGTATTTTCTAGAGAAGAAGAAATATGCAATATCAATTGAGAAAATCAACTGTTGTAAGAGTAGAACTGGTTAAAAAGAAAACAAAACAGAAGATATGAAAGAGTGTAAGATCTTTGGTCCCATGGGGAAACGAATGGAAACAGAAGGAAGACTGGATTCCCTGTAACAATAGTGGGATTATGCTCAGAGGGGAAAACTGTGATTGAATTATTGGCATTTCCCAATGGAGTTATGATTTAAGAAAAAAATTGATTCTTTGTACACATAGCTAGGTGCATGGATAGACTTCCTATCTCTAACCACATTTCTTCCCAAACACTATAGTTACTTTAAAGTTAATTCCCTCTTTCTTGAACATAGCTATGTTTTTTACTGACTGTTGACAATTCACATGATTCAAGTTAAATGTGTGGATATTCGGTGCCTTCTTTTGGGCTTTTACTCTCTGTGTGTTCCTATCATATTGAAATTCCCCTTAACTGGAGTATGACAAGTCTCAGGTCTTGTTTTCCAGGGCATTGCTCCTACTCCCTATCAATCAGTCTTTGTTGCAGACCTTTCTTCTGGACCATTTATGACCATATTCGCTGCTCCAGTCTCCCTTATATCTCACGTGCTATGCCACCTGTGTTATTAAGACTTGTTATGTTTATGTCCCCCAGAACATATCTATGATCATCACATTCCCCTGTACACACACACACACACACACACACACACACACACACACATAGGTATAATATCCTTACACTATATAAAATGAATGTGAATAGTATGTTAATCCCAAATGTTAATTAATTTAACCTTGGCTAGTTTCTAGACAGTATTTTTATTTTGTTTATTTGTAAAATTAATTTACTCTTTAGTTTTCTGAAACTGAAAGTTTTCTTAGAGCATGGTAAGAGAAACTAACATTGTTGATATAATCTTTTTCACAAGATTGTTAACTATTCAGCATTTTTGTCAGTAACTAGTAGATAATAATTAAAAATTGGACAAACTTCTCCTGACAGCAGCTTTCAAACTTCTTTCCCTCAGTTGTGACACATTAATATGTAGTAATATACTTATAAAAATAAATGATTTTTAAAAACTACCTTAAGTTGAAAAAGAGATAACTGTGTGTCAAAATGGAAATATATAGTCTTTAGCATTTTACATATTAAAACAATACAGTTTAAATTTCCAATCAAGAGGGTTGTTTTGAGAATTTATGAAAATGAAGACTTGTGTCCAGACTTTACTAGACACTTGATATTGAATGTTTGAATGATGAGCCTTTCCTACCTAAAATAAACATATAATCTAGTTGAGAAATAAGAGAGGCACAAAAATGATCTGCATTGTACCACATAACGTGATATTCTGTTAGCGGCACTAAATGCTGTATCAGTTTAAAAGCAAGGTGTGAGACTACTTCAAAGCTATGAAATGTAAAACTTGCAATTTAGTTGAAATGGAATGTAGTATATTGATAGGAAGAAAAAACATGAGATGAGCATGGGCCACCTCATGTTTTTACTCTCTCATGAGGAGAGAATAAAAATAGCAAAATGTAGAGATTAGAAAGTAGAAGCATATTCGGGAATGGTTTTCATGTCCATACATACATGAAAGGTTTAGGAATTTAGGAGGAAGAGTAGTTCTGATTTCAGATAGTGGGAGGGAGTGTCAACTTTTAATCCATTTGCAAGGCATGAAAAATAAATCTTGTATAATTATAGAGATGAATATGTAATATGATCAGAGATACTCATTTTGAAAATATAATGACCACTATTCACAAACTGACTGATCCCAGAGGTGGAGCACATAATGAAAATTACAATAATGCAGGGAAGAGGAAATCACTGTAAGAAATAGCATTAGGAAAAGCAGATTGTGTGGAGATTTGACCAAACATAATTCAAAGTAGATTATCTTTCCCCTACTTAATTTAAACTATTAAGTAAAGCAATTATACAAATTTTAAGACACATAAAATTACATGTTCTGGCATCACTTTTGTATATAGACTGCTTTTCTAGTCAATAGTAAATTCTGCAGTTTGTTTAAAAAAAAAGTCATTACATTTTCTAATTTGGTTGGGAAAAAAAGGACATTGTTGCTATATTGTGGTATATCTGATGTTAAGAAGATATATTTTGAGCAAGAGAATAGCAGCCCCTGACACAGGAGCTCTTCTGAACTCTAACGTCTAGGACTCAGTATTGCAGGGAGCCAGCCTGGCATTCATGGCCTCATGTGGCATTCTCAAAAATAATCTCACAGGACAGCAACATCAGACAAGATCACTCTGGTATCATGATGAAGGGAGATGGAAAACAACACTGCATCAAAATCTTGACTAAATACAGAAAAACACAAGTCACTGCTGAAAACCTCAAAAACATGACTCATTTCTAATTTCAAATTCGCTATTATTCTTCCCTTGCCAGTGAATTCCTATTTGTTTCTCAGCAGTGTAAGGTGTAACTTTAATTTAAAAATTGGTATTGGGGCATAGTTATTAATTTTTTTTTCTTACAACATCAAAAGCCTCTGAAAACTTCCATAAACAATCAATCAGCTTTAAAATATGAATAAAAAAATCAGTATTTGATGTTCATGAAGTATAATTAATGGCAATAGGTTGGAAAGATTCACAGAAACACACAAAGTCACTTTAATATTTTAATACGTCTCTCTTCTAAATATAATTCTGTCACATATTTTTTACACCTATATAAACAGCTTAATAAGTTATTTTAAGAAATAGGAATGAAATTAAAGGAAATAACATCTTAAATTTTTATTAATTAGCAAAAGCAAAATAATCAAAAATAAGAGTAATGAACTCTTATACAAGTGCACCATTTTCTACAACAAAGAAAAATAACACTTTCAAGAAAGTAAGTAATTGTAAGTATATAAATAATGTACTTTTTTTAAACAGCTCTATAGTTTACCTGGATTAGACTTATTGCATATATTTCATAACAATTTAAAAATTTCTCCAGATTTAAATGTTAAGTCCCCAAATTTATAACATTATATATCACATCTCATTCCAGAAGAGAAAATGACCTGGTCTCAGGGGTAGTTGCTTACAGCTTGGATATTTTGTAAACTTTTATATGAAGTGTTAATACAATTTCTTTCATTCAGACAATTAAAACAATTTTCCTGGAATGCAGTAGGGTACAAAATGTGTAGAAATCTTATAGTTAAATAGGATCAAATCAGACAGCAAAGATTTCCCAGACCATAAAATCTATGAAGACAGGAAGCAAGTGATTTAACTTTCAAGATGTTAATTTACAGATCTAACTATTCATTTATGTTTGACATTAAAACAAATTTTGAATAAGTACTGTTACAGCACTTTTTCTAGGGACAATCTTATAGTGGTTGGGTTATTCTGTCAGTTATTATATATTCATTATTAGATCATGTAATTAATGGGAGTCTACTCAGCTTTTTTCATTTCATTAATTGTAAGGGAATATTTATCAAACGTCTTAAATCGAGGCTTAAAAGACAATTGAAGATATGAAGACAATTGAGTCACAATCATTTTGCCTCGATAAGGATTATCAAAAGAGACATTTCCTATTTGATCTGTTTAGAATTATTTTGTTGAAAAAATAATTAGGTAAGTTCCAGATAAAGAGACATTTTACTCTTCAAATTGCAAGAGCAATAGATAGCAATATTCTAAATTATTCTTCTATACATATTTCACACTTGGCAATCCTATTCCCATTAAATTAACCAATCACCTTCCTGGGGTGAGAATTTCATGCTTCAAATATGGGTTGATTAAAGATTAGTATTCCTGGGAGTTGGTCACCTACTTCATCATTAGAGTTCAAGGGCTGTGGCTGCTCAGATGAATGAACACTGCAGAAAATTCTGAATATTTTAAATGCACGGTTTGTTTCCCTGCTTTCTGTGTGTCTGAAATTGCTCAGTATGCTTACATAATTTTTTTTCTTTGTGCCATACTCATATACTATTACTGAGTACACTTAGAAAAAATATAAAATCAAAAGTATTTTAACTGAATTTTAATTCAAAATTAGACCTTGAGTAGAGGCTTATTTTACTTTTATTTTCACAAGTAAATATATTGTTGAAAATGTGCTTACTAGTTAGATAATGAAAATGTAGCACTCATATAACAGGAAATTATTTTTCTGGAAATTAACTTGAGAAGTCATCTACTTCCCCTCTCTTCCCATTAACAATACTCAAATCATCTCAGAAATCCATATTTTAAAACTTTCAGGAAATGAAATACCATCTATAACTTTTTTAACCATTGCAGTCCTTCATATAATTACCTTAAAGTTTTAAGAAATAAAAATTAAAATATTTTAAAACACAGATTTGTCAGGAGCTGTATTAATATTTGTTTCTCAACATCCAAATATCCATATTGGACTAAAAGTGTCTAAGTAACAGATGGAAGTTCTGGTATCTGCCTTCCCAACTTCTTGCTAAGAAGATAATTTGGGAAACCAAATTAACTCTTAAGCCACTAGAGTACCATTTGGCACACTTCTAAAAGTCTGTGGACCCTGAGGTGTGATAATAAATCACTTATTTCCCGGCAAGGCTGTGCATATTTGTCTGCCTGCCTAAGTAAGTAGGTAACCTACAGTGAAGAACTTTTCTGTAAAACCGTTCCACTTTTCTAATTATTTTAAAGTAGTAGTTGTTCTATAATTACATAGTAGTCATTTAAAACTCAGTAAAGTGAAAGAAAACATCCAGTAGTAAATTCTGAGATAGAACTAGAATGCCTGTGATGAATCCCCACTGTGGTAAAAGTTAAGCATATAATCTGCAGGAGTGAAAGCACATTTTGAAGATTCTGTTCAAATAGTTGACGTAAAAAAGAATAGAAAATTTGTCAAGAATAGATTTTTGATATGCTGTAAAAGCCTGAAAGTTATTTACTCTAAATTATATTTTTATTATTAGTTCTGTCTTAGTAATTTGGAAATAAAAAATAATCTCCAAAGCCCAGATAAACTTTAAATTAGCTTCTATAATATAAAGTATGCAGTTGGGTCATGAAATGATTAGCATTATAGACAAAATTCATTTCAAAAAGCAAAATATAGCATATGAAGTCATACTCTTTCATCGTATGTGTTATTTCCTATGCTTATGGGGGATGAAGCGCATAACTGTTCTACATATAAAAGTAGGTTTCAGCTTATTTTGAGTGTACATGTATATGACAAAGCTGAAAAAAAATTGAAACCATACCTTTCCCTCACCCCAATCTTCCAGCTCCCCAAATCTTCAGGAAAATATATCATGTTTGTGTTTTAGCTTTGTGTTATGAATTGAATTGTGTCTCCCCAAAAAGATACATTGAATTCCTAACTCAGAATATGATCTTTGAAAATAGTGTCTTCACAGAGGTAATCAAGTTAAAATGAGGTCATTAGGGTGGGCCCTAACCAATAAGACTGGCATTTTGAAAAGGCAGAATTTGGACACAGAGACAGGCATGCAAAGAGGGAAGGCAGTATGAAGACACACAGAAAGGAGATGGCCCTGTGACAAGAGCAATGTGTCCACTAGTCAGGGAACCCAAGGATTGCCAGCAAACACCAGAAGCTAAGAGAAACAAGGACGGATTCTCCCCTAGAGACATCAGAGAGAACATGGCCCTACTGACACCTTGATTGTGGGCTTCTAGCTTCCAGAACTCTGAGATAATAAATTTGTTAGTTTAAGCCACACAGTTTTTGGTGCTTTGTTATGACAGCCATAGGGGATCACACCCTAGATCACTGGGATAAACATAGTTCAGTCTGAGAAATATTCACTAAAATGGATTAGCCAGGGACAGTATATAAAAGAAGGATATGGTGAACAGAAAGAAAGGAGAAAAAGAGGAAACAGTTACTGTAGCAGCAAAAGGTTTCACAAAAGAAAACCTGCAGAACACAAACTTCAGTATTAAAAGGAATATAATCCAATGAAATAGCCTAAAAAATAGTGTACATAAATGTGGGAGATAAATTGTACTGTATTAAAAGAAAGGAGGGAAGTGGAAATGCAAATAGTAAGCTATAGAAATAACAAAAAATGAGGAACTACACAATGGTGATTCCCCTGGTTTTCTTTGTCTCCTACCAAAGTAAAGGAAAATAGTCAAAATCACCACAAAAGACTCTTGAGTAGACATATTAGAGAAGGCAAATCTCTATGGTAAAACAAACTTGAAATGTATTCAGTTGGTAGAAATCGTAAAATAAAAATAATAAAATGCATTTTAATCTTTGGAGGTTTAAAAAATTCAATTTCTTGAATTTCTAGAGAGGTTATAATACCTGTACATGGTTCAAGGTCCTAAAATTAGAAAATACTTTACATTAAAATAAAAAAAAAGAAATAACAAAAAAGAAAGGATAGGGATGGAAGAAGGGCTTGTTCTCAATTTTGCAATCGCTGTTTACTGTCAGGAGGAGCTTTGTAGCTGACTTGTGCAATGGAACCATGTTACATTGACTTGAGAATGGAAACAGAGATAAGGAAATAAATACTTGAGGGGTTGTCATTTCTTTTTCTTTTAAACAAATTTGTTATTCATTCATCTGTGGTTCTAAGACATACACTCATACATTTCTTGAATTCGCTCTTGGTTATTTTGCTTTAATTTTGAAATGAATATGTTTAATTACCTGTATATGATTTTATTGATATGTTCAAAATTTTTTTTTTACTTTTTCAAGATATTTAATGTATTTCAGACATTAATCATTATTTTCAAAATGATATTTACTTACAAATTTCTGACTGAACTTTAGATGCTACAATATTACTATATAACTTGAAACTTTAAGTGTTTCCAACAATAGACAAGTTGAAAATGTCAGCATCTAAGCAGGAAACAGATGGCATATTCAAAAGAGGGGGTCACTGAAGACAGTTTAGTGAAAGCATTCTGTACAAGATATGGGAAGGTGAAGAAAGGATAGGATTAGGACTAATAAGAACAAAGGAAGTAGTGAAGGAAGTCCTTATCACCCTTAGGCCTGAAATGCAGAAGTAAAATGAAGTTGTCCACAACCTATTAGAGCTAATGGTTAGTAGAGGACTAAAACAGCCACTGTAGCATTTGATACAGGGAGTAGCCACTGTCAAGTGGTGGCCCAGTAGAAGAGGAATCAGGGTACCACATTCACTTATTTCTCTTCTCCTGTCTCCCATTAGCTGAGCATAATTAAATCCAGAGGTCAAGGTAGCTCAGCAGCATGGAGGTCAGCCTTCTGGATGTCAATGTCAAGGAGGGTTGATTAAGATGATGAAAACAGAGAATAAATAAACAAGTATAGATATATATTATATAAGGTATTTTTTCAGTAAAAGTAAATAAGTGATGCTAGCTTTATGAATTACTCAGAATAAAAGGTATAGTAAAACTATTTGATTATTTATTAGGTAAATAAAATATCATTTGAAAGGGGCAGGTGAAAAAAAGTAAAATATAACACTAATTCTTAGAGTATACTTTGAATTTATCAATAGAAGTAAAAATAATATTAGGTACATTAAAACCTAACCTAATTTTGCATAAGGAAAAATTCTAATAGAAACTTATTAAACTTTCTTTGGAAGTTAATTGCATTATTTATATTAATATTGTTTACATTTATACTGCTATTAATTAATTATTAATTATAAATTTATTTAGAGTAAATGTGCTAAGAAATTTGAGTCCCTAGACAGCACTTTTAGTTTCCCTTCCCTCTAATTTATGGAAATGTGTACTAAATACAAAACAGAATTAATAATTTCAAAGAAAATATCCTTAAAATAATTCAACTCAGCTCAGTAGATTTGTATTTAAAATGAAAAGTTGTTACACAATATTTAAATTATGGCTAACATAGAAAAATAAAACATCTTAAAAGTTTGATTGCCACAAGCTATTTTTAATTAAAAGTTAAATAAGAATAGTTTAAATTTCTGGCACTTCAAATTTAGGAAAAATACCTAAAAATAATTATACCTCAGCATGAAATACGTTATCCCTTTGAAAATGTACTAATTCAATCTTCAAAAAATATTTAAGCATAGTCTTAGTCATGATATATTTCATGATTATAATGATTCTTAATAATATAAAGCTTATATCTATTTAACATCTATTAAATATAAACATTCATTGTTTTTATTGAACCTCTAAAGTTGCTGCTGCTTTTTTAGTAATCTTCCCCTATTCACAAAAATCCCCTGTTCTTCTCACAAGTGGAGAGTGGAAGCATTAAGGGTCCAGAAAACATTTTAAATGTCAAGGCATCCTTTTCTTATTCCATCTGTCTCTATTTATGAATAATTCCTTCCTTATTTTCATTTAAAATATTTAAACTGCAATGCCTATATTACATTACTGAGAAAGAGATCACTTTGTGATGCTTAATATGCCTCTGTATGTTATTGGGGATGTATTGTTGAACTTCAGTGTATAAAGCTCCTTTAGCAGCATTCAAACATAGTGTGAGAAGGACCCCCTCATACATATCATTTCATTTTGATTAACTTTTTCTTAACATATTCATAGAGGCACAATCTCATTGACTTGGGTCTAGTATCGGTAAAGTAATACCAGATGATTAAAATTCAGTGCATCAAAGTTATCCAGCCATCATTCATCCATATGTTTATCTTTCAGCAGAAATTTGCTGGTGTTAAGAAAATGATTGCATTTATATGTAAGCTCTTTTTCACTGAGCCAGCTATTCAGGAACAGATTTTTATTAAAGGAAGGAATTAGACCTGTGAGATAGGTATTTATTATTTAAGAACAGTAGAACTTCAGGATAGAACCTGAGAGGAAAGGGGGTCTCCATGGACAGAGGAGGGAGGACAAGAGGGGAAACATTTTTCACATTTCAGTTTTGTTTGTTTTTAACCTGTAAAATGCCATTAACAATAATATTGGTAAAATTATGTGACACAGTACATGTAAAAGTTTTATAACAATGCTTACATTTTTCTTGCTGTTGTTTTGCTATTACAGAACTTCCTAGTAGAAAACAGAAATTTTCCATGACATAACTTTTCTTCAGGTGAAGAAGTATCATAAAATGTCTTCCAAATTAGTATCTATAATTGAATTTTTTCATTTAAGTGAAAGGTGTTATTTTGAAATGTAAAAACAGATTACTTCTGTTTTGAAACCATATTATTTGTAATACGAACTAAACGTAAGTGAAGAATCCTGAGATAAAGATCCAGACAGAGAGAACCCCAGAAAGCAAGATCAACTTATTAGGGGCATTTCTTTCCAAATTCAAAAGCAGTGACTAAGACACTGAGGAATAAACTGATATTTTGGCAGATCATCAGGGCAAAATTACAAATCAAGTTCCACCAAAGATGAAGTGTCCTGCTGACTCCCCAACTTTCAGTTCTAACTCTGAAATGCTACACTACAGGCTACACTATAAACTTGGAATAGAGCATCCCTCCCCAAATTCTTATCCTTCAAGAGAATAGAATTCCTGACTTTGGTCTGGGATAAGTCAATGACTATTACACTTCTGGAAATAAGGTCACCTTTTATACTCTTAACCATTATTGAAGGCTCCAAAGAATTTTGTTTACATGATTTATGTTTATCATATTAGAAATTACAACATAATTTTAAAATATAGTTATTTAGTTGCTTATAACAAAATCTAAAACATGTTGACATAAATAAAATACTTGATGAAAAAAGTATTTTCAAAAAACATAAATGCGAGGCATTGCTTTATTTAATATTTGTGGAAATACCTTTAGTCTAGTGTAATAGAAGACCACTAGACTATAATATTTGCTTCTGCTTTTGATCTGTTGTGGCATAACATGTCATGTAACTTCAGGAAAATGTCACTGTGCACTCATGAGAGAATAAGTGTAAAAAAGTTAAGTAGCATCTTAGCATTATTGTGAAAAATCATTTTGGCCCAGTGAACCTCCTGACAGTTATCCAGATCCCCACGGGTTGCCAAACCATGTTTTAAGAACCCTGCTCTAACTTAACTGCCTGACGGTAGGAAACATAGTTATTCTCAAGAGCAGTGTTTCTCACTTTTTTTTCTTCATTATCATCCTGCTAAAGAACATTTTTTGATATATTTTTGCTAGTCACACTCCATGAAATTATTAACTAAGGAAAAAGATTCTGTTGGATAGGGTTGAACGTTCAAATGCCACAAATCATTGTAACATCTAAGGAAATTTTTCACACCTCAAGAGGTGGTATTGCCCAACTTACACTGTATGATCTAGAGAAAGTCACTGTCATTCAGAGTCTCATAATATGTCTTCATTTTATTTAATTTACAAAATATGATTGGAATATAGATGATTGTGATAGATGATTGAGAGATAGATAGACAGATAGATAGATAGATAACAGGCAAAATAGATGTAGACACACAGTAGGCCCAGTTAGTTATATAATTAGACTTTATATGATTTTAAAAGTATAGAGATTAATTTTTTCAATAATAAGAGACAATATTGTATATTTTCATAGACATATAAAAGCTATAAAATTAAATAAAAATGATGTCCCTGTTTAGGTCTGATTAAAGCAACAGTTGTGCTGAAAACAACCACAAAGTCAGATTAAAAAATATGAGGAGGATAGTTTTTCAATTTTAATTTAATTTCAATTTTTAAAAAATTACAGGTTTATTGCATAATATTTAAAAATGCATATATTTAATGATACAATTTGATAAGTTTGGAAATATGCATACCCACAATGATACCATCAGCACAGTCAAGGCAATAAACATATTCATCACCCCCAGTTAAGAATTACTGCTTTAAACATGGATGGACCTAGAGATTATCATACTAAGTGACGTAAGTCAGACAGAGAAAGACAAATATTATATGGTATCACTTATATGTGAAATCTAAAAAATATGATAAAATGAACTTTTTACAAAATATAAACAAACTCACAGACATAGAAAAATAAACTTATGTTTACCGAAAGGTAAAGGTGGGGGAGGAGAAATAAATTAGAAATTTGGGAATAACATATACACACTACTGTATATAAAATAGCTAAACAACAAGGACCTACTGTGTAGCACAGGGAACTATAATCAATATTTTGTAATGACCTATATGGAAAAAGAATATGAAAAAGAATATATATAAATATATATATATATGAATCACTTTGCTGTACACTTGAAACTAATACAACATTGTAGAACAATTTCAATAAAAAACTAATTAAAAAATAAATAAAAATTTAAAAAATTATACTGAAATTAGCAATACATTTCTCCTTAACAAAATAGAGAGCAGAAGACAGGGTAAAAGTCCTTCAATGTGCTGAAAGAATAGTAATTGTTAATCTTCAGTGCAATACTCAGCTAAATCACTATTCAAAAATAAAGACAAATTAAATGTAAAAAAAAAAAAAAGAAAAAAAGAAGCTTAATGCTATTCCCAACCTCCCTACTCAGGATCTTTCCCCTCTTTTCCTCCTTCTTTTGGTTGTTAAGTTATCACTAAGATACATAAGGCCATCCAACTTTAACAGTCTCACTATTTCTTCTATATCAATCTGTTATCTATACTTGCTCTGCAGCTGTGATTTTATGACTTCTTTTAATTGAACTCTTGTGATGAACTTAGACACTCTTTGTTCCTGGGACATATTTTTATTTGCTTACTTAGAAATAAAAGGTAAATATGATTATTTTCTTTCCTGAACCAATATTAATCTTGTTTTGGTACACAATTGATATGTGAATGATTATGGATAGAGCTACATGTTCAAAATAATTCTTGCTTTTTTTTTTTTTTTTTTTTTTTTTTTTTTTTTTGCGGTACGCGGGCCTCTCACTGTTGTGGCCTCTCCCGTTGTGGAGCACAGGCTCCGGACACGCAGGCTCAGTGGCCTTGGCTCATGGGTGTAGCCGCTCTGCGGCATGTGGGATCTTTCCGGACCGGGGCACGAACCCGTGTCCCCTGCATCGGCAGGCGGACTCTCAAGCACTGTGCCACCAGGGAAGCCCAATTCTTGCTATTTTTTGATGATACTGGTTAATTTCTCTCAAAATCCAGTATTATTGATGCTAATTTTTTTCTTTTCAATTTTTTTATTGAAGCATAATTGATTTACAGTGTTTCAGGTGTACAGCAAAGTGATTCATTTTTGTATACACATATATATACATATACACATATATATTCTTTTTCAGATTCTTTTCCATTATAGGTTATTACAAGATGTTGAATATAGTTCCCTGTGATTATTGATGCTCATTTTTATTCAAGTCTAATATACTTTCATTGTGGATATCATATTTATGTCACCAACTGGCACTCCATGCTTTTTAGGATTTTTTAAAAAAATCTTTGATGATCTGAAATGTCACAGCAATGTATCTGGGTGGTTTGTTTCATTCCTATTCCTAAGCATTATTGACTTACACTACATTTTTGCTTTCTAGGTCTTAGCATATTTATAATCTTGTATTGGTCTCTGTATTTTATTTTATCAGATGTTTGGTATGTCTGCCTCTTTATATTCTCTAGTCTTTGTATTACCTCCAAATTTCCTTTCAATCTTTCTGTACCTTGTCTTTAAATTTTTAAAAATTGGAAGTTGGGATTGACATATACACTACTATATATAAAATAATCAAGAAGGGGCTTCCCTGGTGGCGCAGTGGTTGAGAGTCCGCCTGCCGATGCATGGGACACGGGTTCGTGCCCCGGTCATGGAAGGTCCCACATGCCGCGGAGCAGCTGGGCCCGTGAGCCATGGCCACTGAGCCTGCGCGTCCGGAGTCTGTGCTCTGCAACGGGAGAGGCCACAACAGTGAGAGGCCTGCGTACCAAAAAAAAAAAAAAAAAAAAAAATCAAGAAGAACCTACTGTATAGCACAGGGAACTCTACTCAATACTCTATAATAACCTATATGGGAAAAGAATCTGAAAAAGAATAGACATATGTATATGTATAACTGAATCACTTTGCTCTACACCTGAAATTAACACATTGTAAATCAACTATACTCCACTAAAAAATTAAAATTAAAAAAAAATTTAAATAACATCTAATTTTTATTTTACAATATATTTTATTAACTATCCTAGTGTGTACTACTTAAAATACTATAAATAAATGAACAAATAGAAAGATATAACATGTTTCTAGATGGGAAGTCTCAACATCATAAATATATTAATTTTCTCTAAGTTAATTTATGTGCTTCAATTCCAGTAAATATCAGTTTAATTTTTCGAGCTAGAGAAGTTTATTATAAAATTTAGAATAAATTTTCAGAAGAGTAGTCAAGATACCCAGAATAGAATGTGAGTGAGCCGCTCCTACCAAGCTTTTAAACTTATCATAAAATCTATATACTTAGAGCAGTTTAGTATCGACAAGAAATTGACAGATATACCAATGAAATGACAGAAAACCTAGGATTATACAAAGTATATTTGTAAATCATTATACAGTAATGAGATATCTCAAAACAGTGATAAAAAGAGAACATAACAAAATCATTGATGTTGGGACAGCTACATTGTTTGAGGGGGAAAAAAAGAAAGCTAAATCAATTTTTCACCTCTATATCAGCATATATAATGAGTATATCAGATATATAAATGTAAAAAAATAAATACATACAATTACTAGAAAAAAAGTGAATTGTGAGTGAATTTTTAATACATGAGTAGGAGAGTTTAATAAATATTCAAAATTCAGTAACACTAATGAAAAAGGTTTATAAATTTGATTATATAAAACATTGAGTAACAAAACACCATAAGTAAACAAGACAAATGAAAAACTGCAAAATGAAATTGCAACTTATTTAAAAGAAAATGATTTCTAAATTTCTAAAGGACTTTGAAAATTGATTTTAAAAAAAGTTCAGAGGATGAAAGCAAATACTATGAATATTAAATGCCAAAAAAAAAAAACCAATGCAGTTGCTCTTATATATGTGACAAGAATCTCTACCTCACTAACAATAAGAAAAAAAACCCAAAAAAGAATAATTGAAATAGTATTCATTCTCTCTCATATTGATAAAAATCTAAAAGTTGGATTATATGTTCACTTGGCAAGTTGTAAATCACAGAGACTTTATATATTCTTTGTGAGAATTCAAAATGGTATCACTGTTTGGGGGGAATTTGGCAGTATTTTCCAAAATTGCACTTTCATTTACCCTTTGAACCAGAAATTCTATTTCTAGGAATCTATTCAAAGATTAAAGTTGCAAGCGATGTGAAATGGCTTATGGACAAGGTCATGCATTTTAGCATTATTTGAAATAGTTAAAAGACCAGAAATAACTTAAATGCTGTTTAGGTTAACTGGTTGGAAAAATTACATTGCTTAGGAAACTGGCCACATAAACTGTGAAAAATCACCCAGAGAATGCTATGCCACTGGAAAGTAGAATGAAGAACTCTATAATTTGCTAAGCAGTTATCTCCAAAGAAAGTTGTTAAATGAAAAATATAATGTGTATATAACTACATATAGTGTGCTATCTTTTTGAGTATCAAAGAGGAAAAATACAGAAATATATGAATATGTGTTAACATTTTTAAAATACAGAAATATATGAATATGTGTTAACATTTTAAAAGTAAACAGTGGCAAGATATATGAAATCTCAATAAAAATAATTACTTCTAGGAGCAAGGAGAAAACAAATAAATAGTAGGAAGGAAAGATAAATAATAGTCTCTTAAAATACTATTTCTTTTAGTATGATTTCATATCTTTGTGTGTGTGTGTATGTATGTGTGTGTGTTTGTTAATATCATTAGGAACCAAGATTATCTGCATTAGTTAAAATATACACATAAATTATATAGAAGTTAAATAATAGTCTTCAAATGTTAATTTCTTTTGGAATTGTGTATTTAAGTGAATGCTTTCTTTCCTCTAATTTTAAGAAATGTTAAAAATTATTTCCTAGCTTTGTTCATTGAAAAGCCCTAGAAATAAGGAATAACCCAGTAAAAATAATCACTGCTGTTTTCCATAAATACCATTTCTTATTGAAGTGATCCAGAGTTCCTTGGAGGGATTGCTGTTGTAGCTTCATGCCTTGTGATATCTTTTCATGCTTGGAAGCAAAGGATTATCAACAAATATGAGGGTTTTGTCATAAGACATATGAGCCTATATAAAGCAAGTCTCAGTTGAGAAAGATGGAACAATTTGACCACAGGGAAGAAAAGTAACTATAGTGAATTTAATAAACTTAAATATATAATTATTCATGAGTTCATAATAACACTTCAAAAAAATATTACCTTTGGGAGTTTGTTAGAGTGCCAACTCATTATTTTGAAAATTGAGAATCAAGCATTTGCCTGTCTTTGCTCTGTTTCAGGGTATCAAAATAGTTGATGAGTATTTTTACAGAGAAGTCATGAATAAGAAATGCAAAAGGAATGCCAGAGTTAGAAAGTTAATATATTTTAACACTAATGAATTAATAAATCCAGGCAATATTCATTACTGGCTGTCTTAACCATTCATTGAAAGGTTGGCACAGTGACACTACATGAAACCACTAATCAATCTTAGTATCGTTAGAGGAGGGATAAATAAAAAGTTTGTGCCTCTTGATATGCTGCAATATAACACAAAATCACTATAAGTTCTCTTATTAAAATGATAAAAACAAAAGCAAATACTTGGATCTAATCAAGTCTCCACAAAACTATCAGTTAACAGAAATATGGCTGACCGAGAACATGCTAAATTACATGATATAAAAAGAAAATTCCAGGGGCTTCCCTGGTGGTGCAGTGGTTGAGAGTCCGCCTGCCGATGCAGGGGACACGGGTTCGTGCCCCGGTCCGGGAGGATCCCACGTGTCGCGGAGCGGCTGGGCCTGTGAGCCATGGCCCCTGAGCCTGCGCGTCCGGAGCCTGTGCTCTGCAACGGGAGAGGCCACAACAGTGAAAGGCCCGCGTACAGGGAAAAAAAAAAAAAGAAAATTCCAGATTGTGGAAAGCACTTGTATTTACAAATATATTCAGTTCTTTAACAAATAAATGGAATGGGAAGAAAAGGAAATGGGAGGAGAAATAGGGAACTGTTGTAAATTAATGAGATCAAAGAGATATTAACCAAATGTAATGTGTTCTTTTCTAGAACTCTGTTTTGAACAAACAACGGTCATACATTTTAAGGAAGAGTTGATTTGGTGTAATATAAAAAGAGTGTTTCTCTGGGATGACAACTTTCACTCTTAAAGTACTAGCTCCTTCCAAAAAGTTTGCTAAATTTCTTTTGTGGGTGTTTCTCTGGTTTTATCCTAAGTGTAAGTTTAATGTTGGCTATTATTTAAATCAACCACCTTGATTTTCAGCCTTCCTTCTCTCCATATTTTCCATAGTGGTTGAAATTTGAGAATTTTGCTGTGAAATAGAACTCTAAAAACTCTGTGAACTTCCCTTATATGTGATATCCTGCAGTGGTTTACTCATCAATTTGATTCAATTTTCTCAGAAATTTGTGAACATCTTTGTTCCACTGATGTCTCCTATTTCTGTCAGAAATTTTAGAAACATAATTCTTTAGAAACTTTTAAAATCTATAACATCAACTGCAAGAGAAATGACACTAAAGAGTTGTGTTTTACCCACCATGTTTATTTATTTATTTTTTTAACATCTTTATTGGAGTATAATTGCTTTACAATGGTGTGTTAATTTCTGCTTTATAACAAACTGAATCAGTTATACATACACATATGTTCCCATATCTCTTCCCTCTTGCGTCTCCCTCCCTCCCACCCTCTCTATCCCACTCCTCTAGGTGGTCACAAACCACCTAGCTGATCTCCCTGTGCTATGCAGCTGCTTCACACTAGCTATGTATTTTATGTTTGTTAGTGTATATATGTCCATGGCACTCTCTCACTTTGTCACAGCTTACCATTCTCCCTCCCCACAATCTCAAGTCCATTCTCTAGTAGGTCTGTGTCTTTACTCCCGTCTTACCTCTAGGTTCTTCATGACCTTTTTTTTTTTTCTTAGATTCCATATATATGTGTTAGCATACGGTATTTGTTTTTCTCTTTCTGACCTACTTCACTCTGTATGACAGACTCTAGGTCCATTCACCTCACTACAAATAACTCAATTTCGTTTCTTTTTATGGCTGAGTACTATTCCATTGTATATATGTGCCACATCTTCTTTATCCATTCATCTGTCAGTAGACACTTAGGTTGCTTCCATGTCCTGGCTATTGTAAATAGCGCTGCAATGAACATTTTGGTACATGACTCTTTTTGAATTATGATTTTCTCAGGGTATATGACCAGTAGTGAGATTGCTGGGTCATATGGTAATTCTATTTTTAGTTTTTTGAGGAACCTCCATGCTATTCTCCATAGTGGCTGTATCAGTTTACATTCCCATCAACAGTGCAAGACTGTTCCCTTTTCTCCACACCCTCTCCCGCATTTATTGTTTCTAGATTTTTTGATGGCGGCTATTCTGACCAGTATGAGATGATATCTCATTGTAGTTTTGATTTGCATTTCTCTAATGATTAATGATGTTGAGCATTCTTTCATGTGTTTGTTGGCAATCTGTATATCTTCTTTAGAGAAATGTCTATTTAGGTCTTCTGCCCATTTTTGGATTAGGTTGTTTGTTTCTTTGTTATTGAGCTGCAGGAGCTACTTGTATATTTTGGAGATTAATCCTTTGTCAGTTGCTTCATTTGCAAATACTTTTTCCCATTCTGAGCATTGTCTTTTGGTCTTGTTTATGGTTTCCTTTGCTGTGCAAAAGCTTTGAAGTTTCATTACGTCCCATTTGTCTATTTTTGGTTTTATTTCCATTTCTATAGGAGGTGGGTCAAAAAGGATCTTTCTGTGACTTATGTCATAGAGTGTTCTGCCTATGTTTTCCTCTTAAGAGTCTTATAGTGTCTGGCCATACATTTAGATCTTTAATCCATTTTGAGTTTATTTTTGTGTATGATGTTAGGGAGTGTTCTAATTTCATACTTTTACACATACCTGTCCAATTTTCCCAGCACCACTTATTGAAAAGGCTGTCTTTTCTCCACTGTATGTTCTTGCCTCCTTTATCAAAGATAAGGTGACCATATGTGTGTGGATTTATCTCTGGGCTATCTATCCTGTTCCATTGATCTATATTTCTGTTTTTGTGCCAGTACCATACTGTCTTGATTACTGTAGCTTTGTAGTATAGTCTGAAGTCAGGGAGCCTGATTCCTCCAGCTCCATTTTTCATTCTCAAGATTGATTTGGCTATTCAGGGTCTTTTGTGTTTCCATAGAAATTGTGAAAAATTTTTTTCTAGTTTTGTGAAAAATGCCTGTGGTAGTTTGATAGGGATTGCATTGAATCTGTAGATTGCTTTGGGTAGTAGATTCATTTTCACAATGTTGATTTTCCAATCCAAGAACATGGTATATCCCTCCATATATTTACATCATCTTTAATTTCTTTCATCAGTGTCTTATAATTTTCTGCATACAGATCATTTGTCTCCTTAGGTAGGTTTATTCCTAGATATTTTATTATTTTTGTTGCAGTGGTAAATGGGAGTGTTTTCTTAATTTCACCTTCAGATTTTTCATCATTAGTGTATAGGAATGCCAGAGATTTCTGTGTATTAATTTTGTATACTGCTACTTTACCAAATTCATTAATTAGCTCTAGTAGTTTTCTGGTAGCATCTTTAGGATTCACTATTAATAGTATCATGTCATCTGCAAACAGTGACAGCTTTACTTCTTCTTTTACGATTTGGATTCCTTTTATTTCTTTTTCTTCTCTGACTGCTGTGGCTAAAACTTCCAAAACTATGTTAAATAATAGTGGTGAGAGTGGGCATCCTTGTCTTGTTCCTGATCTTAGTGGAAATGATTTCAGTTTTTCACCTTTGAGGACCATGTTGGCTGTGCGTTTGTCATAAATGGCCTGTATTATGTTGAGGAAAGTTCCCTCTATGCCTACATTCTGCAAGGTTTTTATCACAAATGGGTGTTGAATTTTGTCGAAAGCTTTCTCTGCATCTATTGAGATTATCATATGGTTTTTCTCCTTCAATTGTTAATATGGTGTATCACGTTGATTGATTTGCATATATTGAAGAATCCTTGCACTCCTGGAATAAACCCCACTTGATCATGGTGTATGATCCTTTTAATGTGCTGTTGGATTCTGTTTGCTAGTATTTTGTTGAGGATTTATGAATCTATGTTCATCAGTGATATTGGCCTGTAGTTTTCTTTCTTTGTGACATCTTTGTCTGGTTTTGGTATCAGGGTGATGGTGGCCTCATAGAATGAGTTTGGGAGTGTTCCTCCCTCTGCTATATTTTGGAAGAGTTTGAGAAGGATGGGTGTTAGCTCTTCTCTAAATGTTTGATAGAATTGTCCTGTGAAGCCATCTGGTCCTGGGCTTTTGTTTGTTGGAAGATTTTTAATCACAGTTTCAATTTCAGTGCTTGTGATTGGTCTGTTCATATTTCTATTTCTTCCTGATTCAGTCTTGGCAGGTTGTGCATTTCTAAGAATTTGTCCATTTCTTCCAGGTTGTCCTTTTTATTGGCATAGAGTTGCTGGTAGTAATCTCTCATGATCCTTTGTATTTCTGCAGTGTCATTTGTTACTTCTCGTTTTTCATTTCTAATTCTATTGATTTGAGTCTTCTCCCTTTTTTTCTTGATGCGTCTGGCTAATGGTTTATCAATTTTGTTTATCTTCTCAAAAAACCAGCTTTAGTTTTATTGATCTTGGCTATCATTTCCTTCCTTTCTTTCTTTTTCATTTATTTCTTATCTGATCTTTATGATTTCTTTTCTTCTGCTAAGTATGGGGGTTTTTTTGTTCTTCTTTCTCTAATTGCTTTAAGTACAAGGTTAAGTTGTTTATTTGAGATGTTTCCTGTTTCTTAAGGTAGGATTGTATTGCTATAAACTTCCCTCTTAGAACTGCTTTAGCTGCATCCCATAGGTTTTGGGTCGTCGTGTTTTCATTGTCATTTGTTTCTAGGTATTTTTTTATTTCCTCTTTGATTTCTTCAGTGATCCCCTGGATATTAAGTAGTGCATTGTTTAGCCTCCATGTGTTTGTATTTTTTACAGATCTTTTCTGTAATTGATATCTAGTCTCATAAAATTGTGGTCGGAAAAGATACTTGATATGATTTCAATTTTCTTAAATTTACCATGGCTTGATTTGTGACCCAAGATATGATCTGTCCTGGGGAATGTTCCATGAGCACTTGAGAAGAATGTGTATTCTGTTGGTTTTGGATGGAGTGTCCTGTAAATATCAATTAAGTCCATCTTGTTTCATGTATCATTTAAAGCTTGTGTTTCCTTATTTATTTTCATTTTGGATGATTTGTCTATTTGTGAAAGTGGGGTGTTAAAGTCCCCTACTATGAATGTGTTACTGTCGATTTCCCCTTTTATGGCTGTTAGTATTTGCCCTATGTATTGAGGTGTTCCTATGTTGGGTGCATAAATATTTACAATTGTTATACCTTCTTGGATCGATCCCTTGATCATTATGTAGTGTCCTTCTTTGTCTCTTCTAATAGTCTTTATTTTAAAGTCTATTTTGTCTGATATGAGAATTGCAACTCCAGCTTTCTTTTTTTTTTTTTGCGGTACACAGACCTCTCACTGTTGTGGCCTCTCCCGTTGTGGAGCACAGGCTCCGGATGCGCAGGCTCAGTGGCCATGGCTCATGGGCCCAGCCACTCCGCAGCATGTGAGATCTTTCCAGACTGGGGCATGAACCTGTGTCCCCTGCTTCAGCAGGCAGACTCTCAACCACTGCATCACCAGGGAAGCCCTCCAGCTTTCTTTTGATTTCCATTTGCATGGAATATCTTTTTCCATCCCCTCACTTTCCATCTGTATGTGTCCCTAGGCCTGAAGTGGGTCTCCTGTAGACAGCATATATACGGGTCTTGTTTTTGTATCCATTCAGCCAGTCTGTGTCTTTTGGTGGGAGCATTTAATCCATTTACATTTAAGGTAATTATTGATATGTAGGTTCCTATTCCCATTTTCTTAATTGTTTTAGCTTTATTATTGTAGGTCTTTTCCTTCTCTTGTGTTTCTTGCCTAGAGAAGTTCCTTTCACATTTGTTGTAAAGCTGGTTTGGTGGTGCTGAACTCTCAGCTTTTGCTTGTCTGTAAAGATTTTAATTTCTCCATTAAATCTTAATGAGATCCTTGCTGGGTAGAGTAATCTTTGTTGTAGGTTTTTCTCCTTCATCACTTTAAATATGTCCTGCCACTCCCTTCTGGCTTGCAGAGTTTCTGCTGAAAGATCAGCTTTTAATCTTATGGGGATTCCCTTGTGTGTTATTTGTTGTTTTTCCCTTGCTGCTTTTAATATATTTTCTTTGTATTTAATTTTTGATAGTTTGATTAATATGTGTCTTGACATGTTTCTCCTTGGATTTATCCTGTATGGGACTCTCTGTGCTTCCTGGACTTGATTAACTATTTCCTTTCCCATATTAGGGAAGTTTTCAACTATAATCTCTTCAGATATTTTCCCAGTCCCTTGCTTTTTCTCTTCTTCTGGGACCTCTGTAATTCGAATGTTGGTACGTTTAATGTTGTCCCAGAGGTCTCTGAAACTGTCCTCAGTTCTTTTCATTCTTTTTTCTTTATTCTGCTCTGCAGTAGTTATTTCCACTATTTTAACTTCTCTGTCACCTATCCGTTCTTCTGCCTCAGTTATTCTGCTATTGATCCCTTCTAGAGTATTTTTAATTTCATTTATTGTGTTGTTCATCATTGCTTGTTTCCTCTTTAGTTCTTCTAGGTCCTTTTTCAGTGTTTCTTGCATTTTGTCTATTCTATTTCCAAGATTTTGGATCATCTTTACTATCATTATTCTGAATTCTTTTTCAGGTAGACTGCCTATTTCCTCTTCATTTGTTAGGTCTGGTGCTTTCTCTGTTACAGGCTGCAGGTTCGTAGTTCCTGTTGCTTTTGGTGTCTGTCCCCATGGCTAAGGTTGGTTCAGTGGGTTGTATAGGTTTCCTGGTGGAGGGACCTAGTGCCTGTGTTCTGGTAGATGAGGCTGGATCTTGTCTCTCTAGTGGGCAGCTCCACGTCTGGTGGTGTGTTTTGGGGTGTCTGTGACCTTATTATGATTTTAGGCAGCCTCTGTTCTAATGGACGGGGTTGTGTTCCTGTCTTGCTAGTTGTTTGGCATAGGGTGTCCAGCACTGTAGCTTGCTGGTCATTGATTGGAGCTATGTCTTGGCATTGAGATGGAGATCTCTGGGACATTTTCGCTGTTTGGTATTACATGGAGCTGGGAGGTCTCTTGTGTACCAGTGTCCTGAACTTGGCTCTCCCACCTCAGTGGTGGAGCCCTGACACCTGGTTGGAGCACCAAGAAGCTGTCCTCCACACAGAAAAAGAGAAACGGGGGAAAAAATATATATCATTGCTCCCAAAGTCCACCTCCTCAATTTGGGATACTTCGTTGTCTATTCAGGTGTTCCACAGATGCAGGGTACATCAAGTTGATTGTGGAGATTTAATCCGCTGCTCCTGAGGCTGCTGGGAGAGATTTCCCTTTCTCTTCTTTGTTCACCCAGCTCCCGGGTTTCAGCTTTGAATTTGGCCCCGCCTCTGCGTGGTCACCTGAGGGCGTCTGTTCTTCGCTCAGACAGGACGGGGTTAAAGGAGCAGCTGATTCAGGTCTCTGGCTCACTCAGGCCGGGGGGGACGGAGGGGTAAGGATGCGAGGCGGGCCTAAGGCAGCAGAGGCCAGCATGACAGTGCACCAGTCTGAGGCACGCCGTGTGTTCTCCCGGGGAAATTGTCCCTGGATCACGGGATCCTGGCAGTGGCAGGCTGCACAGGCTCCCGGGAGGGGAGCTGTGGATAGTGACCTGTGCTTGCACACAGCCTTCTTGGTGGCTGTAGCAGCGGCCTTAGCGTCTCATGCCCGTCTCTGGGGTCCTCACTGACAGCCATGGCTCGCGCCTGTCTCTGGAGCTCCTTTAAGCGACGCTCTTAATCCCCTCTCCTCGGGCACCAGGAATCAAAGAGGCAAGAAAAAGCCTCTTGTCTCTTCGGCAGCTGCAGACTTTTTCCCGGACTCCCTCCCGGCTAGCTGTGGCGCACTATCCCCCTTTAGGCTCTGTTCACGCCGCCAGTCCTCTCCCTGCGCTCCTACCGAAGCCCGAGCCTCAGCTCCCAGCCCCACCCGCCCCAGCGGGTGAGCAGACAAGCCTCTCGGGCTGGTGAGTGCTGGTCGGCACCGATCCTCTGTGCAGGAATCTCTCCGCTGTGCCCTCCGCACCCCTGTTGCTGCAGTCTCTTCCGTGGCTCCGAAGCTCCCCCACTCCACCACCCGCAGTCTCTGCCCGCAAAGGGGCTTCCTAGTGTGTGGAAACGTTTCCTCCTTCACAGCTCCCTCCCACTGGTGCAGGTGCCGTCCCTATTCTTTTGCCTTGTTTTTTCTTTTGCCCTACCCAAGTACATGGGGAGTTTCTTGCCTTTTGGGAGGTCTGAGGTCTTCTGCCGGCATTCAGTAGGTGTTCTGTAGGAGTTGTTCCACATGTAGATGTATTTCTGATGTATTTGTGGGGAGGAAGGTGATCTCCACATCTTACTCTTCCACCATCTTGAAGCTCCTCTCTCTTAGACCCTTTTGAGCATTTTCTTTCTCAGTCACAGGCATCTACATCTGTTATCTTTCTTGTGTATCCTTTTCCTTTTGGGAAAATAATACTAATGAAGATAATACATTGTAGAAAATTATTCTCCTGACATTCTCTTAATTTATTCTCAGAGAGAAAAAGAAAATGCAATTTTTTAGTGCTTTTTTCAGCTTCTGGTGGACAGCTATTTATTAATCATACAGTAAAACTAAATTGTTTCTATTCTCCTAAAGGGAATATCAGCAAGGTTTTTTCTTTTCTTTCATTATTGTTGTTTTATTTATTGTTCTTATTGTTATCCAATCACCTTTTTGAGGTGTTATCCTTATGAAAGATAATATTCTAATATTGAGGTGTTATCCAACAACCTCAAGCAGATCCCCATGATGAAAAAGTCATTTGTCTAGGCTGGATTTTACGTTTTAATTTAATTATTTGAATTCATTTCACTTTTTATATACTTGTTTTTTTTTTAAATTTTCCTAATTTTGTGATGTCAACTTGATTATGTAGGTCTTATATATAATATTGTCATTTCATCTCTATATACTGGCTCATGTATGAATATACTATATATTTTTTAAATCTGGCTTTATTGAGACATAATTGACATATCACATTATGTAAGTTTAAGTTGTGCATTTTGATTTACATATTGCAAAATGATTACCACCATAACATTAGCAAATACCTCCTTCCTGATATCATAAATTTTAGTATCTTAACCATTTTTTAAGTGTACAGTTCAGTAGTGTTAAGTACATTCACATTGTTGGCAACCAATTTCCAGAACTTTTTTCACCTATCAGAACTGAAGCTCTATACCCTTTAAACAACAATCCCCCTTCTCCCTCTCCTCACAGCCTTAGCAACCACCATTCTACCATCTGTCTTATAATTAATTTTTAAACTATCTCTTATTGCTGAACATTTTGAAGACTTGACACTGTTTAATTTTACTCCCCACTAAAAAGAAAAAAGAAAAAGGAGTACAGTAAGATAAGATTTTATCTGGTGTTTTCATTACTGTGTCTCTCATGCTAGAAGCATATGTCTCAATATGTAATTTTAGAATGAATGGCTCCTTCCAAAAATGAAACTCCTTCCAATTTTTATGTTTGATGATAAAAAATAATAAAATCTTTGAAGACTATTCAACTGAAGAATTCTCAAAAGCTATTGGGCTATGGTTCCATTAAGTACATATACTTCCAAAAATAAATTATGAAATGTGTGACATTCATTTACAAACATAAAAATGGAAAAGCTTATTCAATAATGAGCTACTGTATTTTATACTTATATAACATAAAATACATCATATCTAGGAACATATATGTTCAACCAAATTTTATTTTATTTTATTGTCTGATTTACAAATGACCTCTTTCATTTCAGTAGTCATTTTTAATATTTGGGGGGAATTTTGAAATTTTGTCATTTGAAACTAATGATGTTTTATGAAAAGTGAGAAAAAAAATACAGAACGTTAAGAATGCTTATTGCCCAGTAGTATTAAAGTCAACTCTAGTTGTAATTAAAATTTCATATAGTTTTGTTTTAATCACATATTAAATGCTAATCTCATATATTGTAGTTTGCTGGAAATTTTTATACTCATAATTTGGGAATCTTGTAAAAACTGTAAAATAAAATTGAAAATATTCTGTTCACAATTGGGTATGAGTAGTAGATGGATAAATTGGCATTGAGACAGAGATGAGAATAAAGAGAAGTTGCTGTCCTAGAAGAATTGTCCTGGATCAATGTGTCCCACATGGTTGCAAGTAATAAGATTTTCTCCTAGAAATACTCTTTTGGTACTAATTTCTTAAATATCATTTGTAAAAAAGAGAAAAATGGATGAACATAGAATGAGAAGAAATGACAGCTATTCTTATAATCAGTTGGGAAAATAACACAGATTGAACCTAATTTTCTAACAATTTCCAATGGCAATTATATTTTCCTTAAAAGGTGTTTAACTATATCAGTGTATTTTGATTAGAGAAAGCAAGGGGAAGGGAGGCTAAATGACAAACAGTATAGAATTTTGCAGTTCTCAGTCTTGTTCATGTGTTAGAATCATCTATGTATGTGTGTCTGTGTGTTTCCTCTCTCTGTTTTTTTTTTAAAACAGAAGAGTAAAATGATTTAGGGCCCAAGAATAATTTTATCATTTTTATAAATAGTCATTTTTTTCTTAATCTATACAAAATAAACTTAGAAGCTCATGTACACAACACACACAAAGGAGTTTGGGTATTTTTCTCTAAAGAGTAAGTTAATCCTATTGGGAAAATGAGATTTTCCTTTTCATGCAGGTAGCTTCTTAGTTGATATTTTAACTCAATCAATTGTAATTAAATTGAGACTAATTAAAATGGGAAATCAAAAACAAATGAACTGACAAGGTGAATCATTCCCTTAAGACTAAGAGGAAATTTAAAATTAAAAGTAATTTTCTTAGGTGAAGAGAAAATTATCGTCATTATAAGTCAATTACCTAAGGTATTCTGAAGTAGTTTTATTGTAAGAAATAATGAACATGAGGCCCCACATTGTTAAGATTACAAAGGAAAATAGTTGGCCAGGAAATTAATTTTAACTTTTTTGTTCCTATGACTATCACACATATTTATTAAACAATAATCTAAATGTAGAGATGTGCCTAAGGTATCAGAAAGTGCAACAGAAGCAGGGTTGGTATTATATCCTTGCAATTGTAAACCATAATTTTAGTTTATAGGTTTTATATGTATCTAAATCAGTCATTTTAAGTAAATATGAAACATATTTGCTTTGTTTTACACTGTCCTCAAAATTAAATATGTAGGTTCCTGATTTTTGTTTCTCTAACATGTTAAAAAATAGCATACAATTTCATAAATGAAAAAACAAAGATTGAGCCATAAAAATTTATTTCTGTAAGTTAAAATTGGTCAAATATTGGCAATTTTATTTAATTTAACCTATACCATAAAATCAAATTTGTCTAATTTGTCCATAAGGATAATAGGGCCTAGAGAGGATTTTAATTTGTCTGGTATTGACAGTAATCAAAATAGAAGCAAAACCTTTCTGACTTTCACTACAGTGTTCTTTTGCTTATTCCACAAAATATCAAGTAAAAACATGCTTATAAAACCATATACAGGTGTGAATACCTATGATTTTGCATATAAAAAAATCCTGATAATTTCCAAAAAGCTCTTCTATTTCTATACTAGAATGAATCTTTCTTGAGACTAAGGATAAAATTTCAGGTACAGCCGTCAACCCTCTGCTAATGGAGACAATTAAAGAAAAGAAAACCTCCCAGGATTTCACATCCCTTTTCTGGATCCCACTTGTCATAGTTCTAGTCAAGGCCACCATCACATCTTTCTCCTGAGTTTAGTGCACAGCCTCCTAACTGTAGTCTGGCCTGCTCCACTCTCTCCTCTATGGGCAGCCTCAGCAATTTCAAAAACGCAAACTGGGGCTTCCCTGGTGGTGCAGTGGTTGAGAGTCCGCCTGCCGATGCGGGGAACACGGGTTCGTGCCCTGGTCCAGGAAGATCCCACATGCCAAGGAGCAGCTGGGCCCGTGAGCCATGGCTGCTGAGCCTGCGCATCCGGAGCCTGTGCTCCGCAGCGGGAGAGGCCACAACAGTGAGAGGTCCATGTACCACACAAAAAAAAATGCAAATTGGATCACTGCCCCCTCCCCCCTGCTCCTCCACCACCTTCCTCCCCTGCCCCTGACACACACCTTTAAAGACCTTTATTGACTTTTTGTTGCCTTTAGGAATAATTTCAAATCTTTACGGCTTTTAAATTCCCATTATTGTCTAAATAAATTAACTCCCAGACTCATGATTGTCCATTACCAAATGCTTCCTGCCCCAATCCAATCCCCTCTCCTGGCCAACACATCACACAGAGTGTATTGCATATATCTACACTAAACTTCTTTTCAGTTTTTCAAAATGTGTACTGCTCCGTCTCCCCCATTCAGCTTTCCACATAATTCATACCTTGTCCCTGTAACATACTTACTCAGGACTTCCTTTGATCCTTTAGAATTGCTTATATCTACCCAGTCTTCAGCTATCTGCTAAAGTGGCACTTTTTTCTCAGATAGCTTATGTGACTCTCCAGCGTACTCCGTGGGCTGTGCATTAGTTTTCTACTGCTACTGCAACAAATTACCACAAATTTAGAACATTAAAACAACAGAAGTGTATTATCTTATAGTTCTGTAGGTCAGAAGTCTGACTCAGATCTAACTAGGCTAAAAACTAAGGTGTCAACAGGGCTGAGTTCTTTCTGGCGAAGCTGTAGGGAGAATTCATTTCTTTGACTTTTTCAGCTTTAAGAGGTTGCTCTCACTCCTTGGCTCATGACTCTGCTTCAGCGTCACAGCCAACAATGCACAGTAGAGTTTTTTCTCAGATTATGTCACTCTGACACTGACTCATACTTCTCCCTTTTTTATAGGTAGCTGCTTGATTACATTGGACCCAAAGAATAGTTAAGGATAATATTCCTATTTATAGGTCAGCTGATTAGCAAAATTAATTCCATATGCAACCTCATTTCCTCCTTGCCATGTATGGTAACATATTTACAGGTTCCAAGAATTATATCATGGAAATATTTGAGGGACATTATTCTGCCTAGCGCAGCTGCTAACGAGACTGCATTCTCGTGACACTGCTTAAACCACAGGTATCAGACTCCCCTCCCACTCTCTGTAAACAAATTTTAATAAGAATCAAACAATCTTATTCATCTTTTAGTCTTTGTTCTTAGCATACAGTATCTTATATAAACTAGGATAAAATATAATAATTAAATGCAAGTTGTAAATAAAGCTGGGCATGTTAGGAATATTCCAGAAAAACATTAAATACTTGGAATTGGCACTAAGGGTTATACCAAGTTGCTTCCTAGAAAATTTAAGAATCTGGATTAAGGCTCCACTCACTTTCATTACTGGCTCCCTCATTCTGAACCAGGATTACTTCTTTGTTGTCACTATTTTTCTTTTTATCAAAATGTTTTGTTAAAAATCACATCCCTTTCAAATATTTTCTCCTCTCCTTTGTGTCTCCATCTCTGACTTCCTTCTATACTTTATTCCTATTGCTCTCCATTTTTTTGTTCATTTACTATTTTTAAATAATTAGTGTGGGAGCTCAGAGTGAGTCATGATAATACAAAGTACCAAGAGCAGGCAAACTGTAAAGACAGTGAAAGGGAAAGACAGTTTGTGGGCCTCTTTAGATTACTGGTCTACATTCAAATGTAGTCTACTTGTGAGTTAATTCTTTTAATTTTGTAATGGTATCTCATTTAACTATAGGCTTTTAAACTAAACTTTTATTATAGGCATATGTGTCTTGGTGTTTTCTGCTATTAGTTTATCATACTGTACCTAATGAATGCTTTTGTTTTTGTTCTATTTGTTTAATGTCACCCTTACTACTATCATATCTATTACCAAAGGAAGTAATTTTCCAAAGGATGACTGTGAAGAATTTAGATTCATATAGTTTACCACACAATCCGAACAGAGATGTTTTGACTAATTTACCAAGCCAATAGCAATTGCATTAACTTTTCTTACCTTATTTCCAGCACTACTTCCACGTTATGTGATGTATTATACCTTTCTCCATCAAATTTTGTCACACATGGTTAATTAAGCTTTAATTTCCCTGCAAAATAATATCGGTGGAGGAGACACAGTAGAACATATTCTAAGATCCTCATGCCGTAGGGATTTCCTTCCTTATACTAACTTACAAATAGTGTTTATTCATTTTATTTGATTTATACAAATGCTTTTGTGGCCACAAAAATGCTGAAGAAGAAATATGGAGACTTTTTATACCCATCATATACACTTGCTGAGATTAACTAAATGATATTGCAAATTTTGATATATAAATCAGAGTCATATAATTCCAATTAATTAGTGATTATTTAAAATTTTAGCAATATATAAGGCACATCATATGAAACCTCAGAGAATAGCATTTCATGATACCAAACTTGTTAAATTTTTATCTTCTGGGATTTTACCTTTTGTTTCCACAATTACCATATTTATTTTCCTACTCAAATTATATGTAATTAATAAATTGACAAAATATAATATATATTAGGCAATTAATTTGTCCTAAGCATTTTACCTTACATATCTCTCACAATAGCTCAAAGTTAGCAGTGTTATTATTGATATTTTGAAACTAAGGAAACCAAACCTTATTGACATTACACTGTTAAAGGACATTTATTAATAAGGGGCTGACTTAGGATTTAAACCTAGAGGTATTCAATTCCATAAACCATAATTATAATCAGCACACCATAGCGGACGTTTCCAGGTGTTAATATTTCTTAGAATTGCAGCTTTTCAAATTATCCTGGGTGAAACCATGAACTGAGACCTATCATTTCATTTTAATAAAAATGCTTGGTGTTCTTCTTCCTGACTTATTGAGACAAAATTGACATATAACATTGTGTAAGTTTAAAGTGTACAGTGTAATGGCTTGATACACATATATATATAGTGAAATGTTTACCCCAGTAAGGTTAATTAATCTATCCTTTGCCTCACATAGTAACCACTTTGTTGTTGTTATTGTTATGGTAAAAACATTAAAGTTCTACTCTCATAGCAACTTTCAAGTATACAATACTGTGTCATTAATTACAGTCACCATGCTGGACCTTAGATCCCCCAAACTTACTTATCTTATAACTGAAAGTTTGCAACCTTTAACTTGGTGTTTTGAGTTTTATAACAACTCTGACATTTAAGTTTGTTAATTTTCATCAACAATATTTGAATTTCCTCAATCCTTAACAGAATATGTGTAAGTGTGTGTGTGACAGACAGAAGCAAAGACAGAGAGTGTATGTGTTTGTGTGTGTTTGTGTTTCCTTGTGCCCAACGTCCATGCTCCTCTTTTGGTAAACTTACTTTCTTTGGGAAATCACCTATCTCTACTCTCTCTACTCTCATATGTGGATCCAAGTGGAACTGAGTCTCTGTTCACTCTTGCCGCATTAGTGGGTACATGGCCCTGTACTGATCAATCAGTTTATTTCATAACCTAACCATAGTGCTTGGTTTGGGGATGATAGGTCCGGGATGGTAGCTAATACAGTGACTCACTTCCATGATATTTGATAATATTAGAGTGAAAGTAATCTTTTTATTTCTATTGTGATTACAAGGTATGTAGACATTTTAAGCTTGATTTGCAACACCACATGGATAGGGCCTAAGAGGGAAGTAGAGGAGGATGTTGAAACACTAAACCTCTGGCTCCAGATATCTCTAAAGATAGCTTAACCTTGTCTTGATATTTTCATATGTCAGTAATTCCCTTTCTTTGCTTAAGCCATATAATCTAGTTTGTCAGGCACAGTTTTATTCTATTGCTGACATATAATCTACTCTAGCTAACTTAATCGCACAGGAATTCATTACAAGTTATTGGGTTTTAGAATTTACAGAATGAAAAAGGAAAAATCTTTGAGCCTGCCAGGCAGGAAAAGTGATTTTACTATATCACTGCCCATCCTGTAACCTCTGTGAATGTGGGGACTGTTCATTGGAAACTCCACTACAGCCTCTGCAGAAGAACCATATGCTTCTGCTACCCTACTTGTAAAAAGATGGCCTCTTCCCAGAGAAGTTTTGTCTCACATTGCTCAATTTTGTCTTCACATCTACATGGAATGTCTACATGGAAGAACACATCTTGTGCGTCTCTTAGCTTTGAGAAAATATTGGAAATGTTTTCCTTTCTTTCTGGCCTCTGTGGCACAATGAAGCACTATAGAAAATACTAGAATGGGTTCTGAATCAAGCAATATGCAGTACTGGCAAAATTAGCAACTGAAAGTATCCTGAATCCGAAAGTGAGATTTTGAATCATTCATCTCATAGTTCGACCATTATCACCTCTCCAGCTTACCTTATCAGCTCAATGTTACCCTCTGAGAATGACTGTATTTCACATCCATTTGGTGCTGAGGATCTTAGTATTTAGGATGTTGTTACCCAATTTTCATAACTGTGAAATATTAGAGATCTAAAAGACTATTTAATAACTCATCTGGGACACCTGAGTTCATACAACAAAAAATCAGCTAAAATACAACCCATCGCCTTGCCTTAGACCATAGATTACCGGTGACTTCAGATTGTTTAAAAGAACTCTGGGGGAAACCATTCTAGCTATTCCTTCAATTCCTTTCTGCTGGTGTTCCAGAATAAAGGCCCCGAAACAATCCATATTATCAAGAGTGCAAACTCAGACAGTCAAAGTCTGTGTGCCTTCCTCAACCCACACAACTTCCCAGAGGAGTAAAGAGTTTTGTGTCTCTAATAAATATTATAGCAGTGTCAAAATTGCAGATTATAAATTATGGGAATTGCAAAACATGTGACCTGTTTCTATTTTTACACTAAAATTATAAAATCAAAATTTCCCATCATGATACAAAATATAAACACTCACTTGGAAGAAATTTCTGGGATTTGCCACGGCTAGGGGATAATATGCTTTACGATGTAGTGCTGGTTCATGACAACCAGTGGAGGCATATTTGTCCTTCTAGCCCTTAGATATTTTTGTTCACTACTCTCAGGACAGATTATATTTCATATCTCTGTCTATGTCAATTGCCAGTCATCCTTCCTTCAACATGTTTAAGCCATGCTAGAATTCTAAGTGTTACTCCAGATTTGTTCCTGGTTTAGAATCTTGTCCTCGATGTTCTCTGTCAGTAATGTCCTGTGTCCAGGTGTTCAGTTCAACCCATGCCTGAGTCCTTGTTGTCATTGAGATCTTAACTCAAACGTCACCTTCACGTCAGAAGTTTCCCTAACCACCAGGTCTGACTTGAATTCCTGACTCCAAGAAATAGCTACCCAGGTTTATTTAGTTTATTTTTTTTAATAACTCTCTGAAATTATACAATTAATGTATGTTTTACTGGGGTATTGTCTGCTCCATCACTACACAATCTAATTAAAAGCAGGACCTCATCTTCCTCAACCCTGTGTTAGTGCCTGAATTACACCCACATATCAATAGAATTATTGATAAATATTTATAGAATGAGTGATAGAATGACTTGGCAAACTAAAAAGTGAACTTTCAGGACAATTTTTTGAAAGGTTTGAATTCATCTACTTTGAGAATTTTTTTTTAATCCCAAATCCTTATTTCTTTAATGTAGGTCAGAAGGACACACCTGTGAAATAAAACTGAAGGTCAGCCTTAGATAATCCAAAATTACTTAGGTAAATTATGAATATTAAACAACAATAGTGACTCAGGAAGGTTATGAATCTTGCAATTTTACCCCCTAATGATTATTTTCTTATTGAACAGAACTTGAAATTATGAAATTTAATTACTTAGCACTCCAAGCATCTGCCATTAGGTTGTAATTAGGAGCAAGAGGTTGATTAGAGAATATATGCACTTTCAGGAGATTTTCCTGTGAGCTTATTGGCCTCCATTTATAGTACTAAAGTGATTAAATGCAATTTGATGCAGTATCTATTATCCTATGCATTACATTTCTTTCAAGAATTTATAGAGTACAGTCTAGTTTTGCCTTCATGCCATATATATCAACACAATTTTATGCTTCATTATAAAATATGATTCTCCCCCAAATAAGCATTACTTCATTGATTACATCTTTATCCTCTAACATGTTGTTATCTGTCTACAAACACAGACAACCAGTTCAAAATAATCCATGTCCATTCTTTAAATTTTCAAAACTACTAGTTATAAATCTTAGTGCTTATTTCCTATTTTTAACATTTATTTTTTATAATTATCTTCCCATCAAGATTTACCCATCATTATTAAGTTGAGATGTGTTGACTTTTTTTTTCCACAATCATGGCTTTCAGGATCCTAAAGACAAGAAATTATATGAAATATGATTTTTTGTCATTTGTATTTAAATAAAGCAATGTTAGGTACCTAATTCAGTTCTAAGAAAAGATATATATTCTATCAAAAAAAAAGAAAGAAAAAGATTCTCTTGTCTTTTCAAGAAATAGAACAAAAGTTTCTGAAAAATCTTAGCAGGTTTAGATTGATAAGTAAGTGTAGAAGAGATTGTCTTGTAAGAGTTCATTACAGTGTTGTTTTTTTTTTTTTAGATTCCATATATATGTGTTAGCATATATATGGAATCTAAAAAAAAAAATTTTCTGAAGAACATAGGGGCAAGTCAGGAATAAGTACGCAGTGGTGGAGAATGGACTTGAGGACACGGGGAGGGGGAAGAGTAAGCTGGGACAAAGTGAGTGAGTGGCATGGACATATATACACTATCCAATGTAAAATAGATTGCTAGTGGGAAGCAGCCACATAGCACAGCACAAGGAGATTAGCGCAGTGCTTTGTGACCACCTAGAGAGGTGGGATAGGGAGGGTGGGAGGGAGACGCAAGAGGGAGGTGATATGGGGATATATGTATATGTATAGCTGATTCACTTTGTTATACAGCAGAAACTAACACACCATTGTAAAGCAATGATACTCCAATAAAGGGCTAAAAAAAAAGAGAAAGATTTCATTACAGTGTAATTATTTACATAGTAGTCTGATTTTATGCTAATGAAGTGACTTAGAGGGGACCTCTGGATAACATTAAGATGGGGCTGGTCATCAGAAAGCCTGTGTGATTACAGGGTTGAAACTTTCAGCCCTACCCACTGACCTCTGGGAAGGAGAAAGTGGTGGGGCTGGAGATTAAACTCTATAAAAACTCTTGAACAATGAGACTTGATGTGCTGCCACTTTGGTGAACATGTGGAGGTACTGGGAAAGTGTATCCCTGGAGAGGACACGGAAGTTTTGTGCCCCTTCCCCCATACCTTGCCCTATCCATTTCTTCCATCTGGCTGTTCCAGAGTTGTATCCTTTTATAATAAATAGATAATGTAAGTAAACATTACCCTGAGTTCCATGAGACATTCTAGCAAGTTATTGAATCTGAGCAGCGAGAGGTGGTAACTTTAATTTATAGCCAGTTGGTCAGAGGTTCAAGTGAAAACCTGTCCCTACAATTGATGACTGGGTGAGGGAAATCTTGTTGGACTGAGCCCTTAACCTGTGGGTCTAAACCTATCTCCAGTTAGATAGTGTCAATTTTGATTTAAATTTGTAGGGCACCCAGTTGATGTCCACTGAGAACTGGAAAATTGCTTGCTGTGGAAAATCCACACATTGGAATATAGAAGTATTCTGAGAGAAGAGAAAGAAACAAAGTGGTTTTTTTTTTTCCTTTCACACTACTCCATGAGTATTTGTGGAGATGCTTAACAATTACTATCCCATTGTTAATTTTGACAACAGAAATGTCAAAAATTATTATTATCTTCGTGTGGTGAGATTAAGGTAATTTGTTCTTAATTTTTCCTTTTAGTATTTTTTAATTAATGATTATTCATTTTCTCTTTCTTTCTTTCAACTGGAACTATAAAAATAGAAAATATATGGAATAATAGAGTATTCAGAAGGACAGTTCACTATTATTAAATGTATTACATTTACTTGGATATAAGCATGCGCCTGGTGAGTGAAATAGTAATCAACTTATCATTATGTCTTAATATTTTGTCTGTTTTTTATTACGCCAGAGGCATACACACACACAAAAAGGCATCTCAAAAATGTTAGTGGCTATGAGGTGTAGGATATACTAACATTTTTTCTATGTGAAATGTAGAGTTCACATATATAACAAATACCCAGTAGAAGACATTTCATCAGATCTTTAATAAAGAATGACAGAGTAATTTACCAATAAGTATTGCTATCTAGTCCTACAGAACTGGGAGCTGAATTCCTAGCAATTTTGTTGTTACTGCTTTTGTTGTTGTTTTTTCTATTACTGAAATAATCTGCAGGTGCAAAACATGAGTACTCTGGGTCAAGTAAAATGATTGGGTGTAGGTGTTAGGTAAATCATATGACAGTGCAAGAAACAAAATCAGCTCTGAACCAGCTCTTATTGCCTGCTTATTTGGTTATCCCAATGTCCTGGAATATGGGATTGTTTTTGACAATTGTCAATCTCCTTGCCTACTCTGTTTTTTCCCTCCTAAGACACAAATTTACAGGGAGCTGCCTTAGCATATGTATCAACAAGTGAATGAAAGATATTCCCATGCTGCACTGTTGGGACTTTATTAACTTAATACTGTATGCATATTTCTTCCATCTGAACATATTACAAGAGAAAAATAGACAATACATGGTGTATTAGTGTCATGTAATTATCAGAGAAAAATCCTGAAAAAGCAGAAAGTCTTGTAAATGATGCTAGAATTTTGCATAAACATTACTAGCTTGTACAAGAATCTACCACATACCCTCTGAACAAAGAGCCTGGGACTATGGAGTACATTTTAAAATTTATTTCTCTACTAATTGCAGAAAAGATGAGCCAGAACGGGATGAATTAGACAGTAGTCTGACTTTGTGAGGCATGTACTGCCTAGTCATATTTTAGTGGGAAGAAAAGGCACTAGTGAGTGGGCGTGTTAAATAAAGTAAGAAACAAGGCATGCTTGTTCTTCTGCTTCTGCTCTGCTCTGTTCATGCCTCAGTAAAACTCCACAGAGTTAATGTTAGGCTTTTTCCATTAAGAATAGAAAATGTTTCTTCCATGCAGAGGATGGTGAGAGGGACTGAAAATTTTCCCTATAATAATCTTCAGACTGAAAAGAGAAAGCTCAATTGGAAATGCTATTCTTTCCATCACAAACCTATGAAGAAAAGAAATGTAGCATTCTGCTTCATAGTTATATAAGTTTCTGCTTTAAGAGTCTGGGTGTTAAGAGTACTTAATTTGAATAGGCTGTGGCTCAGAGAGGTTAGGGAGGATTGGAATAAGCTGACCCTGTTAGTAGTGCAGTTGGTGTCTAAAGTCTTTTTTTCAGTTGACTGGCTTGGAGACTTAGAGAAATAGATAACTTATGACATATGAGTTTGCTTTCACAAAGTGCTAAGAATATATTTTCAGTGGAGCATACTAGGAGCTATTAAGTTGGCAGTTATTCAATGAAAATAGTTTCTCATCTGTGTCCAGATTCTTAGAGGAAACTAGTGGTTACAGTGCTGCCAGATTGTGGGAAGCCCTGTATTAGGGATCATCAAAATAGCTAAATATCCAAATATATCACCCTAAAAGACATCAGACTATATGTTTACAAAAATTATATTTATAAACCAAGCTTCCTTATCTAATATTCAGGTTTGGGACACAGTTTCTTTCCTGGAGCTAGGTTTTGCACTGTATCCTAGATATATGATCTAACACATGAGCAGTCAGATTGCATCTAAGTAATCATGCACTGCCTACAGCATGCTTACCAGTTCAAGTTCTAGGACAAGACAAAACAGTAGGTAGATCTCAGCCACAAGCCCTGCTATTTAACCTAGAAAAATTCCTCTTTGGTTCTGGTTAGATGGCTGAAGAAGGCAAAAGAGATCATGGTCCCCCTTAGCCTAACTAAAATCAATCCTACTGTCACCCAAAAAATGTTTTGGCACAAAAGCATTAATAATTGATTTTAAGTACTCATGCACAGATACTTCCTAAAGGTCTCTGTGTCTGGGAAATGGCCTGTAGCTTTTCAAAGTGTTATGGATGCTCATGTCCTTCAAGTCAGGGATATTATGCACTGTTCAATAGTTTTGACGTCACTGTGCTAAGCCATATTCTCAGTTTTTGTTTGTTTTTTCTGTTTGTTTTAATTGTGTTCTCTGCCTCAGGAGGCTGAGCTCTGTGGAATGATCACATGGCCTCTCTTAATGAATAGTTTTGTTTGAGTTTGACCAACATGATACTCAGGAGATTGGAGGACAGGGAAAGAGTTAGATCCAGGTATTGATTTATTCTCTTTTCCATGCTTCTTTGCAACCATGGCTGTACGCCTCATTGACTACTGCTTTCTCTACTGGACCCTCCTGGTTTACCAATGAGTCTTTGCAGAGCAAGAATATCTAAAAAAGAGAAAATTGTTAATATATTACTTCAACTGCTTATCTTTAGTTTTACATGATCCAATAAATTAAAGAGCTGAGGGGCGCTGCATCATTGCATCATTAACTAAAATAGCATGTATATGAATGGACTCAAGTAGCCCTCAAAACCACAAGTTATTTGCAGGCAAACATTGCTGAAATTCCCATAGTACTTACTTCTGATTCATCAATGCATTTTTTTCAAAAAATACCTAAGTCCCCCTGAGGAATTCCATGAGTTTAGTTGATGAATATTGAAAATGTGGGTCTCAATTATACATGGAAGAAGCAGAAGTGGATTTTCAATGGATTACAGGCAAAGTGACTCAGGAGGTCATTCTGTGCTCTGGTTATCCACTGTGGTGTAACAATTCCAAAACAATAATTATTTTATTACATATCATGATTTTATAGGTCAGGAATTTGAGAAGGGCTAAGCTGGGTGGATCATCTATTCTATATGGTGCCAATGAAGGTCATTTGATAGTACTCATCTGGTGGATTGTCTGGTTTGGAATATTTAAGATGGCCTCACTCACATACATGCCAGTTGACTTGGCATATATAAAAGGAAGGATACACTCAGCTGGGGTTGTCAACTGAAGGGTTTAATCATGACATTTGCAGCATAGTGGCTGAAGAAAATTGGACTTTTAATATGGTGGCTTAGGGCTTCAAGAGTGAGTATTCTCAGTGAGTGAAACAGAAGTTAGTTGGCCTTGTAGAATATATCCTCATAAGTCACACAGTGTTGCTTTTTCTGTATTCTACTAGACAAATCATTCTCAAGCCTGCCCAGGTTCAAAGAAAGGGGGCATAGACCTCCAAATCTTATTGGGAAGAGTGTCAAAGCGTCTGCAAACATGTTTTAAAACCACCACACTATAAAAAGTAGCAGGACTTTCCTGGTGACGCAGTGGTTAAGAATCCGCCTGCCAATGCAGGGGACACATGTCCAATCCCTGGTCCAGGAACATACCACATACTGCGGAGCAACTAAGCCCATGTGCCACAACTACTAAAGCCCGCACACCTAGAGCCCATGCTGCACAGCAAGAGAAGCCACTGCAATGAGAATCCCGCACACTGCAATGAAAAGTAGCCCCTGCTCGCCGCAACTAGAGAAAGCCCACACGCAGCAACGAAGACCCAACACAGCTAAAAAAGATAATAAAATATATAAATAAATAAATAAATTTATAAAAAAAAAAGAAGTGGAGGCAGGAAGTCTACCCTTTTGGCAGAAGTTTGAACAGTACATCTGGTTTTCCACGTTGCTTCGAAAGAAAGATGTTATCAACACATAGTGGCTATTTGGTTTAATGGAAGAACATGAGGAAATTATTGACAAGGAAATCTGGTGGAGGATTACAGAATTATGGGAACCGACCTTTTTGAATCAGCACAGGGTGTAAAGATATTTTCATTTCATGTAAGTCCACGTAAAGAGTTTACAAAGCTCTTAAAAGTAAGTAGACAAGATAACCTATCTTGTACATGTCAGATAGTTGTTTTTCTAGATACTCCAGTGCTTGCTCAATGAAGCCATGTATAAAGTGTACATGGTGGTACAGATGGATGATATAAATGGGTGCAATAATATGGCTTTTGTTGCCCCAAGTCTTATCTGGCTATAGCATATCTACTGATTGCCCAAACAATGTGAAATCCAGCAAGATACCATCAACAAAGCCCAGATGTATTCTTGTTGCCAAGGCTAATTACATTATACTCCTTCTACCATGAAGGAGATGGCACTTTTTACTCATTGAGATAGACAGACATCCAGGTACTTTCTTTGTTCAAAGTGCTTCTATAAGCACCATTTCTTACCTAATAACTTCAATCAACATCATGATATCTTTCACAATACCTTTTTCCAACTTGATGACAGCTGTCATTGTTAGAAAAGTAGGGCAGTGGGATTATGCCCATGGATCTTGATATATTTTCCATGACTCCAAAGTGTCCAGATTAATAGAAATGTGGAATGTCTTACTAAGGACTCAGCTCCAATGTCAGCTAAGAGAAAAGCAACCTGTCTCTAGGAGAGAATGTCCTGATATAAGACATATACCATGTGAAATTCCACAAGATATGGGCTTTGGTTTAAGCCAGTGAATATCTCTCCAAGAGCCAAGATATATGGGCCAAGAACCTATGGTGAAAGGGTGAGTGTGGCCTTCCTCACCATTAAACCTAATAACTTATTGGAAGAATATTTTTCTTCACATCTCTGTGATTTGGACCTCTGTGATTTTGGTGGTTCTAATGCCCAAGGGGTAAATAATGTTACCAGGGAACAGTCATGATTATAATATATTGAAAATTGAGACAGCTCCATTTAGGTTACATATGCCTCTAAACCAAAAGACAGAGAATGAGATTGTTGTACTCTCTAAGGTCATTGATTGTGACTTCTGCAGATCGAGTGGGAGGGTATGGATTGGGGTTTCAGGTTTATATTAGATATATATTAGAAGCAAACAGTGTTATGTTTAGATTCCAAGAGGTTCATTGGGATGCCTATCCATAGTATTTTGTCCAATAGCACTGCTCAATGGAACACAATGACAGTTCAATAAAAACAGATTCTTCAAGGATTCAAAAAAAGAAAAATTAGTCCACTTAGATGAAGGATTCAGTCCAGTCAACTGCTGAGTTTAAGTAAAGGGAATATGGGATTAATGATATAAGAAGGTAGTTTTTACTTTTGACATAATCTTCCAGACCCACTACAAAAGTAGGATCAAGCTGTTTTATATTATATTGTTTTTTTAGTCCATCTCTCCCATATATGTTGCTACCTTATGTGAACAACTACAATGGCACATAATGATTTAAATTTCAGGTGAATGGTGATGAATTCAACATAACCTTAAGATGGGATTTTGTGGGTCTCCTATGTTTGGGAAACAATGTAGATCACCTTGAAAAAGGATACAAGAGAGTAATGAGGGAGAAAAGGGGTTGACTATGCTGAATATATTTAACTTGCTTCCACAGGTCTAAATTCCACTATGTATACCCTAGTTTCTGCTTCTTGAAACACCTATACTCAAACTACCAGTGTCAACTGTCTTCTTGACAAAAACACTCAACAAACCAGGATGGAAGGGACCTTCCTCATCTTATAAAAGATATCTAGAGAATACCCACAGAAAATATCATACTTAATGGTGAAAGACTGAATTCCCTCTTAAAATCAGGAACAAGACACGAATTCCTCTCTCAGCACTTCTATTTAACATTTTACTAGAGGTTACAACCAGAGCAACTAGCAAGAGTAAATAAAGGCATCCAGTCTGGAAAGAAGGAAGCAACATTCTCTCTATTTGTAAATGACATAATCTTGCATACAGGAAATCCTAAGAAATACTGTTAAAAAATATTAGAACTACTGATAAGCAAGTTTCACAAGACATAGGATATGACAGCAATATATAAAAATCAGTTGTATGTCCAGACACTAATAAAGAATGTTCCAAAAACATGAAATTAACAAAACAATTCCTTTACAACTGTGTGGAAAGAATAGAATACTTAGAAATATATTTAATTATAAGAAATGCAAAACCTGTACTTTGAAAACTCCAAAGCATTGTTAAAAAAATTAGAGAAGATCCAGATAAATGAAAAGACTTCCCATGTTTATGAGTAAGAAAACAATACAGGACGTCAACACTTCTCATGATGTCTACAGACTCAACACAATCCCAATAAAAGTGCCAGCTAAATTTTTTTGCAACAACTGGCTAAATTGATCTTAAAATTCATGTAGAAATTCAAGGAACCAAGAATGCTAAGACAATTTTGAAAATAAAGAGCAAAGTTGGAGGACTCTCACTTCCTGATTTCAAAACCAACTTTAAATCTACAATAAAAAAGCTAGTACATTGCTAGCATAAATATAAATGTATAGTTCAATGGAACAAAATTGAGAGTCCAGAAATAAACCCTTATATTTATGGTCAATTTATTTCTGACAAGGGTACCAAAACAATTCAATGGTGAAAAAAATAATCTTTCAAAAAAATGGTTCTGGGGCACTGTAAATCCACATGCAAAAGAATGAATTTTGACTCCTATCTCACACCATGCACAAAAATTAACTCAAAATAAATCATAGACCTAAATGTAAGAGAGATAACTGTATAACTCTTGGAAGAAAATGTAGAAGTACATTTTCATTACTTTGGGTTAAATAAAAACTTCATAGATATGACACCAAAAGCACAACCAACTAAAGAAGAAAAATGGATAAATTGGACTTCATAACAATTAAAAATATTTATGTTTCAATGAACAAACAAAAAGTGAAAGATAATTCATAATATAGAAGAAAATATTTTCAAATCATATATCTAATAAGAATCTTTATTATATAATAAAGAATATTTACAGGTAAACAATAAAAAGCCAAGTAGCTCAATTTTAAAATAAGGCAAAGGATTTCAATTGGTATTTCTTTAAAGAAGATATACAAGTGACCAATAAGACATGAAAAAATTCTCAATATATTTAGTAATCAGGGAAATGCAAATCAAAACCATGATACCAACTAGGTGTAACCCACTAGAATGATTAAAATGTTAAAAGACAGGCAATAACAAGTGGTGGTGAGGATGTAGAAAATTTGAACCCACATTCATTTCTGAATTGTAAAATTATGCAGCCAATTTGGGAAACAGTTCAGGACTACCTCAAAATAGTAATGATGGAATTACCATATTTCTCAGTAATTCTACTCCTAAGTATACACCCAAGAGAAGTGAAAATACATGTCCATACAAAAATAAACATTTATAGCAGCATTATTTGTAATAGCTGAAAAGTGGAAACAACCCAAATGTCCACCTCTGATAAATGGAAAAATAAAATGTATTGGGTTGGCCAAAAAGTTTGTTCAGTTAGCGAATACATTGTTCAATACAATTCTTGGTGAAAATGAAAAATACGGCTTTTATTGTTACTTAAAACCAAACAAACTTTTTGGCCAACCCAATAGTGTATCCATACGATGGTATATTATTCAGCAATAAAAATGAATGAAGTATTGATACATCTACTGTGTGGTTGTACTTTGAAAGCATTACGCTAAGTGAAAGAATCCCGTCACAAAAAATCAAATTTTGTGATCCATTTACAAGAAATGTCCAGATTAGGCAATTCTATAAAGATGGAAATTAGGTCAATTTTAGCCTAGGGCTGGGGAAAGGAGGGCGGGTAGGAAATGACTGCTAATGGGTACAGGGTTTGTTTTGGGTGTAATGAAAATGTTCTAAGATTATATTGTGGTGATTTTTGCACAACCATTGACTTGTACACTTTAAATGGTTGAATTGTTTGGTATTTTAATTATATCTCAGTATTGTTCTTTTTAAAAAAATAAACCTGCCTATCAGTTATATTTGCTTAGGTCTTAAGGACATCTCACAATGAACCTGTGAAGTTCCGCCTAAAACTACTAGTAGTGGTACCATAATATCCCCCCAAAATGACCACATAATAATCCTTGGAACCTGTGAATAGGTTACCTTATATGGAAAAAGGGACTTTGCGAATGTGCTCTAGGCAGAGCACAGAGGAATTATTTTGTATGATACTATAATGATGAATATATATCGTTATACATTTGTCCAAACCCATGGAATTGCACAACACTGAGAGTAAACCTAAAGTAAACTATAGATTTTGGGCCATGTGGTGTATCAATGAAAGTTCCTCAGTTGTAACAAATGTACCATTCTGGTGGGCTATGTTAATAAGGGGGGAGGATACAGATGTGTAGGCACAGTGGGTATGTGGGAAATCTCTGCACCTTCCTCTCAAGTTTTCTGTGACACTACAACTTCTCTAAAAAAAAGTATCTATTAAATCATTAAAACAAACCAATCCAAACAAACAAACAAACAAAATAAGCAGTGGGTCAGATCTGGCATGCATGCTATCATTTGGTTACTCTTGGCTTAAACTAAAATACTCTACCATCTGTTCACCACAGAATTGCAGTGTTTTATTTATAAAATATAAATCTGATAATGTTCCTTCCTTTCTGGGAAAACATCAGTGAGTTTTCATATACACTACAGTGGAAAAGACACAGCCTCTTCTACTTCTACTATATCTCTAACCCACTGTAACTCCATACCAGTTCCTAGTTATGTTAAACCCAAACTTGTTTATTTTAGTTGTTTGTTTCTCAGGGAATTTTTCCAGCCATCTTCTACCTTATGCATACTTTCTTCATATTGGAATTTATTATTTAAGTCATACTTATTAGTTAAAATATCACTGTATTAGAGAAGTTATCCCTATACAATTAAATACAAATGTGTTCTTTCTAGATATTCTTTCTCAGATAACTGTTTCTTAATAGCATGAAATATCACCATTTGTTTCCCTCTCCCCTGTTTTTCTCTACTGTAAGATAAAGTGCAAGAGGGAAGGGATCATGACTACCTTTACTCCGCTCTGCCGCTCTACTGTTAAATACATGCTCCATAAACATTTGTTGAATGCATAAGTGAATGAATGAGTTTCACAGTTAAAAGATGACAAACTGAGTGTCTAATATGCTAAGGACTGACAGTTAGATGATAGGATTATCTCCCAAACTCCCAAACAAACATATCTGAGTTACAGGAAAACTCTCAGATGTATCAAGAATCCAAAAAATATTTGCTCTACCTCTGTCATACAATATGAATTGTTTTAGTTTTCTAAGAAGGATAATACTGGAGTAAACTTTGAAGCATTGCCATGGTACATAATTTTAAGCATTTATTTGTTCTGTTTTGTTTTTGGTTGGTTGTTTTTTCTCTTTATTTCTTGTGTAATTTAGGATCAGAAAAAGCCTTTTTCATGCAGGATGTCAAAGCACAAGCATGGTGAGGAGGAATCTGTGCTAGAGAAAAGGTGGTAGAGATGAGAGATTGATTACACAGAGGGAATTGAACAAATAAAGTTGAAAAAAAAAAGCTAGATTTCTCAGTGCCAGAGAATGGTTTACAATATGGAATGGAAATAAAAAAAATATGAACACTAATATTGGATTGAAATTGGACATATTGATAATGAAATCATGGTTTTCAATATATAGAAATAAATATGTATGTAAAACACCTATGCATGTATATATAGAGATATTTATAAATGTAAATTTTATACATATTATATATGTCTACTATATAGACATAAATGCATACATGTATATATGTGTAATAGAGAGAGAAAGAGAGACAGAGAGAGACTGAGAGAAAGAGACAGAAACAGAGGCAGAGAATGAGTGCCTGAGAGAATGACACTCTAATGGCAACAGCACACTCAGTGCCCAGAACTTGGTTCTCAATAACCATTGTCCACTGAAAAGGAACAAAGTTCCTTGGAGATATCACTGATTCCAGGGCTGGAGCAGGAAAATTATAAGATGATTCTGAAACATGTCATGCCAAAAAGCAGGAAAATGCTTGAAAGTTCAAATTGTTGACAGTTTGAGCATTGAAATAATTAATGGCCTAAGTAGGTTATAACCTATTGAATAAAAGAGAAAAAATAGGAGTCCATACTGTTATAAATAAATAAATGTATACATTGAAAGATTAATTAGATATGAGATATATCATAGTTTCAAAGCATATCCCCAAGAAATACTTAAGAAAAATTGGTAACGAGTATCTTTTCAGTAGAGTAGCCTGACTGAACCCATCTTAATCAAGTAAGTGATCAATGTGAATATTATCAGAATAAATCAAAAGCATGCATCCCCTGAGAGCATGCTATGAGAGCATAGCAACTTTGTAATATTTCCACAAAAGATGCATACTTTGAATCTAACCATGAGAAGACAAAAGCAAATTAAGGGATATTCCACAAAGTAACTGATTTGTAGTTATCAAAGTTTCAAGATCATGTAAGTAAAAGCAAAAGGGAGAGACTGTTCAACACTGAAAGAACATAAAGAGACATATAAACTTCATTTAGAACTGGATCATTTTGCTAAAAAGCACTATATCAGGACAGTGATGAAACTTAAATAGGGCCCAAGTATTAGGTAGTAGTAATGAATCAGTGTTAATTTTCTGATATAGGTGCTTGTATTGTGATTATATAGGATAATATCCTTGTTTGTAGAAAATATAAACTAAAGTGTTTTGGGTGATGTGTCCTCATGTTGGTGAGACACTCTTAAATGTCTCAGGGGAAAATGGTCTTTGTACTGTGCTTATATATTCCCTAAGTTAATGATTGTTTCAAATTTAAATAAAGATTTAAAATATTTTAAAAAGCGAAAAGATAATAAAAATCAATGAATTTGGTAAAAATTCTATGGTATGATTTCTTTACACTGGCTTCATTTCAAAGTGATTTCTGAAGGTCATTCAGAACAGAATGACCTCCACCTGTGAGGAGACAAAATGGTGGACAGTTTCTCTCAGATGTTTGATACAGGGCAGTTGCGAATTGGGATGAGGGAATTTCTACTAATCTATAAAGAAGGACAAATGCCAGAGTTTGTTTTTTTCCATCAACAAACATAGAATCTGGAGAAGCAAGAAGAACTACAATCCTGCAGCCTGTGGAACAAAAACCACATTCACAGAAATATAGACAAGATGAAAAAGGCAAAGGGCTATATACCAGATGAAGGAACAAGATAAAAGCCCAGAAAAACAATTAAATGAAGTGGAGATAGGCAACACTCCAGAAAAACAATTCAGAATAATGACAGTAAAGATGATCCAGGACCTCGGAAAAAGAAAGGAGGCAAAGATCGAGAAGATGCAAGAAAGGTTTAACAAAGACCTAGAAGAATTAAAGAACAAACAGAAACAGATGAACAATACAATAACTGAAATGAAAACTACACTAGAAGGAATCAATAGCAGAATAACTGAGGCAGAAGAACGGATAAGTGACCTGGAAGACAGAATGGTGGAATTCACTGCTGTGGAACAGACTAAAGAGGAAATAATGCAAAGAAATGAAGACAGCCTAAGAGACCTCTGGGACAACATTAAATGCAACAACATTCGCATAATAGGGGTCCCAGAAGGAGAAGAGAGAGAGAAAGGACCAGAGAAAATATTTGAAGAGATTATAATTGTAAACTTCCCTAACATGGGAAAGGAAATAGCCACCCAAGTCCAGGAAGTGCAGCGAGTCCCATACAGGATAAACCCAAGGAGAAACACGCTGAGACACATAGTAATCAAATTGGCAAAAATTAAAGACAAAGAAAAATTATTGAAAGGAGCAAGGGAAAAATGACAAATAACATACAAGGGAACTCCCATAAGGTTAACAGCTGATTTCTCAGCAGAAACTCTACAAGCCAGAAGGGAGTGACGTGATATACTTAAAGTGATGAAAGGGAAGAACCTACAACAAATATTACTCTACCCAGCAAGGATCTCATTCAGATTCGATGGAGAAATCAAAAGCTTTACAGACAAGCAAAAGCTAAGAGAATTCAGCACCACAAACCAGCTCTACAACAAATGCTAAAGTAACTTCTCTAAGTGGGAAACACAAGAGAAGAAAAGGACCTACAAAACAAACCCAAAACAATTAAGAAAATGGGAATAGGAACCTACATATCGATAATTACCTTAAACGTCAATGGATTAAATGCTCCAACCAAAGACACAGGCTCACTGATTGAATACAAAAACAAGACCCATATATATGCTGTCTACAAGAGACCCACTTCAGACCTAGGGACACATACACAATAAAAGTGAGGGGATGGAAAAATACATTCCATGCAAATGGAAATCAAAAGAAAGCTGGAGTAGCAATACTCATATCAGATAAAATAACTTTAAAATAAAGAATTTTACAAGAGACAAGGAAGGACACTACATAATGATAAGGGATCAATCCAAGAAGAAGAGATAACAATTATAAATATATATGCACCCAATATAGGAGCACCTCAATACATAAGGCAACTGCTAACAGCTATAAAAGAGGAAATTGACAGTAACACAATAATAGTGGGAGATTTTAACACATCACTTACACAAATGGACAGATCATCCAAAATGAAAATAAATAAGGAAACAGAAGCTTTAAATGACACAATAGACCAGTTAGATTTAATAGATATTTATAGGACATTCCATCCAAAGACAGCAGATTACACTTTCTTCTCAAGTGCGCACGGAACATTCTCCAGGATAGATCACATCTTGGGTCACAAATCAGGCCTCAGTAAATTTAAGAAAATTGAAATCATATCAAGCATCTTTTCTTACCACAGCGCTATGAGATTAGAAATGAATTGCAGGGAAAAAAACGTAAAAAACACAAACACACAATACATTACTAAAGAACCAAGAGATCACGAAGAAATCAAAGAGGAAATCAAAAAATACCTAGAGACAAATGACAATGGAAACACGACAGTCCAAAACCTATGGGATGCAGTAAAACCAGTTCTAAGAGGGAAGTTTGTAGCAATACAAGCCTACCTCAAGGAACTAGAAAAGTCTCAAATAAACAATCTAACATGACACCTATAGGAACTAGAGAAAGAAGAGCAAACAAAACCCAAGTTAGCAGAAGGAAAGAAATCATAAAGATCAGAGCAGAAATAACTGAAATAGAAACAAAGAAAACAATAGCAAAGATCAATAAAACTAAAACGTGGTTCTTTGAGAAGGTAAACAAAATTGATAAACCATTAGCCAGACTTATCAAGAAAAAGAGGGAGAGGACTCAAGTTAATACAATTAGAAATGAAAAAGGAGAAGTTACAACACACACTGCAGAAATACACAGTATCCTAAAAGACTACTACAAACAACTCTATGCCAATAAAATGGACAACCTGGAAGAAATGGACAAATTCTTAGAAAGGTATAACCTTCCAAGACTGAACCAGGAAGAAATAGAAAATATGAAGAGACCAATTACAAGTAATGAAATTGAAACTGTGATTTAAAATCTTCCAACAAACAAAAGTCCAGGACCAGATGGTTTCACAGGTGAATTCTATCAAACATTTAGAGAACAGCTAACACCCATCCTTCTCAAACTCTTCCAAAAAATTGCAGAGGAAGGACCACGCCCAAACTTATTCTATGAGGCTACCATCACCTGATACCAAAACCAGACAAAGATACTACAAAAAAAGAAAATTAAAGACCAATATCACTGATGAACATAGATGCAAAAATCCTCAACAAAATACTAGCAAACAGAATCCAACAACACATTAAAAGGGTCATACACCATGATCAAGTGGGAGTTTCCCCAGGATGCAAGGATTCTTCAATATATGCAAATCAATCAATGTGATACACCATATTAACGAATTGAAGAATAAAAACCAAATGATCATCTCAATAGATGCAGAAAAAGCTTTTGACAAAATTCAACACCCATTTATGATAAAAACTCTCCAGAAAGTGAGCATAGAGGGAACCTACCTGAACATAATAATGGCCATATATGGCAAACACACAGCAAACATCATTCTCAATGGTGAAAAACTGAAAGCATTTCCTCTAAGATCAGGAATAAGACAAGGATGTCAACTCTCACCGCTATTATTCAACATAGTTTTGGAGGTCCTAGCCTCAGCAATCAGAGAAGAAAAAGAAATAAAAGGAATACAAATTGGAAAAAAAGAAGTAAAACTGTCACTATTTGCCAATGACAAGATCCTATGCATAGAGAATCCTGAAGATGCCACCAGAAAACTACTAGAGCTAATCAATGAATCTGGTAAAATTGCAGGATACAAAATTAAGGCACAGAAATCTCTTGCATTCCTATATACTAATGATGAAAAATCTGAAAGAGAAATTAAGGAAACACTCTTATTTACCACTGCAACAAAAAGAAAAAAATACCTAGGAATAAACCTACCTAAGGAGACAAAAGACTTGTATGCAGAAAACTATAAGACACTGATGAAAGAAATTAAAGATGATACCAACAGATGGAGACATATACCATGTTCTTGGATTGGAAGAATCATTATTGTGAAAATGACTATACTACCCAAAGCAATCTACAGATTCAATGCAATCCCTGTCAAATTACCACTGGCATTTTTCACAGAACTAGAACAAAAAATCTTAAAATTTGTATGGAGACACAAAAGACCCCGGCTAGCCAAAGCAGTCTTGAGGGAAAAAAACGGAGCTGGAGGAATCAGACTCCCTGACTTCAGACTATGCTACAAAGCTGCAGTATTCAAGACAATATGGTACTGGCACAGAAACAGAAACATAGATCAATGGAACAAGATAGAAAGCCCAGAGGTAAACCCACGCACCTGTGGTCAACTAATCTTTGACAAAGGAGGCAAGGATATACAATGGAGAAAAGCCAGCCTCTTCAATAAGTGGTGCTGGGAAAACTGGATAGCTACATGTAAAAGAATGAAATTAGAACACTCCTTAACACCATACACAAAAATAAACTCAAAATGGATTAGAGACCTAAATGTAAGACCGGACACTATAAAACTCTTAGAGGAAAACATAGGAAGAACACACTTTGACATAAATCACAGCAAGATCTTTTTTGATCCACCTCCTAGAGTAATGGAAATAAAAACAAAAATAAACAAATGGGACCTAATGAAACTTCAAAGCTTTTGCACAGCAAAGGAAACCATAAACAAGACGAAAAGAAAACCCTTGGAATGGGAGAAAATACTTGCTAACGAATCAACAGACAAAGGATTAATCTCCAAAATATATAAACAGCTCATGCAGCTCGATATTAAAAAAAACAAACAACCCAATCCAGAAATGGACAGAAGAACTAGATAGACATTTCTCCAAAGAAGATATACTGATGGCCAAGAAACACATGAAAAGCTGCTCATCATCACTAATTATTAGAGAAATGCAAATCAAAACTACAATGAGGTATCACCTCACACCAGTTAGAATGGGCTTCATCAGAAAATCTACAAACAACAAATGCTGGAGAGGGTGTGGAGACAAGGGAACCCTCTTGCACTGTTTGTGGGAATGTAAACTGATACAGCCACTCTGGAGAACAGTATGGAGGTTCCCTAAAAAACTAAAAATAGAATTATCATATGATCCAGCAATGCCACTTCTGGGCATATACCCAGAGAAAACCACAATTCAAAAAGACACATGCACCCAAATATTCATTGAATCACTATTTACAATAGCCATGCCATGGAAGCAACCTAAATGCCCATTGACAGACAAATGGATAAAGAAGATGTGGTACATATATACAATGGAATATTACTCAGCCATAAAAAGGAATGAAACTGAGTCATTTGTTGAGACGTAGATGGATCTAGAGACTGTCATACAGAGTGAAGTAAGTCAGAAAGAGAAAAATAAATATTGTATATTAACACACATATGTGGAACCTAGAAAAATGGTATAGATGAACCGGTTTGCAGGGCAGAAATTGAGACACAGATGTAGAGAACAAATGTATGGGCACCAAGGGGGTAAAGCCACAGGGGGGTCGGGGTGGTGGTGTGATGAATTGGGCGATTGGGACAACATGTATACACTGATGTGTATAAAATTGATGACTAATAAGAACGTGCTGTATAAAAAAAAAAATTGTGATCAAATGTATTCTATTGGAAAGAAGCAAAAATAGACCATATTGGGTTTCCCTGGTGGCGCAGTGGTTGGGAGTCCGCTTGCCGATGCATGGGACACGGGTTTGTGCCCCGGTCTGGGAGGATCCCGCATGCCGCGGAGCGGCTGGGCTGGTGAGCCATGGACGCTGGGCCTGTGCGTCCGGAGCCTGTGCCCCACAACGGGAGAGGCCGCAGCAGTGAGAGGCCCGCATACCGCAAAAAAAAAAAAAAAAAAAAAGACCATATTTACTGTCTAAATGATATAATAATTTAATGATATTTAGCATCTATTGCAGATGTAAAAAAAAAAGAAAAGAAACATAGAATCTGGTTTCACCACCCTATACTTTATACTACTTATAATTTCCCAAATCTTTCAGTATTCTCTGTGATTTTTTTATGCACATCTGAAATCATAAAACTGGTATAATGAATTTATACACTGTAATTTTAAGGGAATGTTCTGTGTGCTTGAAACCTTTAAAAAGTGATTGCTTTAAATGCAAGTTTATATTGCTACTGAAAGATGGTCTATAAATTAAAGCTATTATAATTAAGATTAAGTTCTTATATTCATATTTTCATATATCAGTGTGAATAATAGTACTTAACATTTTGACATCTGATTTTATTATCCTCTTGTTCAATATGTAATGATTTCAATGTATTTGAAGGCAATTTTATTATTTTTGAAGAGCAATTTTTTCACTTGAAAATGGAAGTGAAGTGAAAAATATGATCCAAAGTGAAGAAATTTGCTTAACATTTTGTGATTAAAGCAAGCATTTATTCCTTTATAGTATATGTTCTTAAAATTTTGTCATAAAAATCATTTAAAACCTAAATATAAGGAAAACCCAGTGATTAATACCTTTTATTGTATTTAAACTTGTATTTTAAAAATCTTTCTGAAAAAGAATGAGGAGCAGGAAAATAGAGCAAAATTGAATAACTGGATATGCAGCATATAAATGTAACTGGAGTAGGAAAAAACAGTTGTCAATTTTGTCTCTGAAAAAGATTTGGGTTTCAGCCCCCTCTTCCTACCCCCACTATCAGCATGGCTTACTTGGCCATGGATGACCACAATCTTAGCTAAGCCTTTCGACATTCTAATTTGGGGCATACGTTGCATAAGAGGTATGATGCCCTCTCTATATCACCACACGTATACTTGCCAATATAATCATTGCTGAAGTTATTTATGGAGGTTCCCGAAAGAGTCAGACTTCTAGGAGAATTGAGTTAAAGCTATTAGTGTAGTGGTTCTCAACATTCACTGTGCCTCTAAATTACAGGGCAGTGTTTTTAAAATAACAATGTTTGGGGTCCACTTGTACAGATTCAGTTTTATGTGGTCCAAGATAGGACCTGAGCATTAGAATTTTTTTTTTTTAAAGAGGCCTCCAGATAATGCTTAAATTGACAGGCTTGACCAACAGTGATCTAGGAAAAGCAGCAATCTTTCATTAAAGGCCTTCAGAGAAAGATGAAGATCAATGTTTTTTAGAGCATCTTATAGAAATTTGGTTTCAACAGTAGGACTTGGAACATTATATTAGGTAGAAGATCAGGAAAGGAAGAAGCAAGTAAACCCTACACCAATTCAATCAAAGCAGCTATATTTAATTGTGTGCTTTTTTCTTCCTTGAAAATAATTCTACTATTAAATATATTTTTAAAACACTAACTTAATTCTACCCCAAGAGAGTCCCAGAGATGTGAAATATCTTGCCAAGATCACACAGCTAATTTAAAGTACTCAGAACAGGTTCTGCTGGGAGTTAGTCATGCAGTTATTTTTTTATACTTTTATTTTTTCCTCTCAAGTAAGTTAATTATAATGATGTTGACTGTTGCTGATTTTTAAAAACTAAGTTTTAATAAAATCAGAAATAAATATTTGAGGAACAGTTGTTTTAAGATTCTCTAAAAACCAAAGAACAGGTATGTCTTGCTTTTCGAAAATTCTCTTTATACCACGTCACTTTTATGAAAGACTTAAATTACTACCTGTTTTTACTAACCAAAAGAAATCTGAAGAGGATTTTTGATTTTATGAAAAAAGAAGAAAAAGTGTTCAATGTTTGTTTTTCAGTGGGCCTCTGTAATAGAGGCAGTGTGCACCCTGGGGAGAATGGCATCGCAAAGCTCCTTCCCCAGGAGCTACACTTAGCATCTCAGCATCAAGCCACTATAGCTTTGAACTCTGTCTGTGATCATGTGTGCTTTATCTCAATTTATTTTGTATATCCATTAATAAGATGTGTCCTAACGTAACTGCTTCTTCACTGTAGCCCATTTTGGCTAAAGAAAGATTTCATAGGACTGCTCTACTTTCAGACAATGGGGGGAACCTGGTATTTGAAAAATACACCTTGCAAGTCAAATGTTATTAATTAAATATAAACTCCGCCTAGTGTCAACGTGCTGAAACTGCTGTCATATGATACATTGATTTTACAAAGACTAATATCACATGCAGTTATCTTTAACATTTTTTAGTTAGACCTTGTCAAAGATATAGATGAAATCACAAAAGTTAGATGCTTTATTTCTCCAATCACATAGGTATGCAGAGCTAGAGCCACACACAGATATGTAAAAACTATATTTATACTTGCTAATGGAAAAACAGTATGGTCCATATTATTAATCTCAGAACCTCCATGAATCATCAACCCACAAAATAATTTACTGTAACATAGGCACTAAGTTTATCTGTAGGTAGCCTGTTCAAAATATTGAGTTATTGGGAAAGAGAGATTCATCCAACTTTTCACTATATAATGCACTGAATTTTTAAACTTAGTATTCTCAGGGCCATACTCCATATGTTGATTTTTAAATACAAAAATAATAATTATTCAAATATGATTAGTGACTCTGTATGAGTCATTTAAATTTATGTATTAAAAGTAATATATTTGAGATATCATTGTAAAAAAGCAATAAGCATATGTAAACACAAAGTGTTACATATATGTAGGTGGTATAGATTGAGAAAATCACGACCTGAAACCTTTCTCCTGTAGTGAGTTATTTGAGGCTTGGTAGCCATGAGAGATAAAACACTGCTGCATTTGAAGGCTGGAAACTTTCCACCTATGCAAAGCTTGAATTTGAAATAGAGGAAAGAATTCTAGTTAATAATACAGATTTTGCAGCCAGATATCTAGATGTACATCCTGGATCAGCAACTTCCTCATTAAGCTACTTAAATACTCTGTCTTATTTCATAGTCTTTAATTATGTTTTAATCTTTAAATCAAGCACAATAATATCTAACTAAGAGACTGGGGAGGATTAAATGACTTACTATGTATAAAGGGATGCAAAACAGTGTCGGGAAAATAGCAGTTTTTTGATATTTTATTAATTTAGTTTTTATTGAAGTAAAACACATGAAAAGTATAAAAGACATTAGGTGTAGAATTCAGTAAATAGTAAAAGTATTAATATTTAACCATGACCCAGGTCAAGAAATAGATCAATGCCAACAACACTGAAGACTCGCTTTTCTCCCTCCCATTATCTACCTTGTCCTCCCATCCCCAAGGAAACTGTCATCTGACTTCTAATACTGTAGATGTTTTGCCTGTTCTTTTTTAATATATATATGAAAATATTCAGTATGCATCCCACAGTATCTGATTTCTTTGCCTTAATGTATTTTTGAGAACCATCTGATTGTATGCAACTTACTTTCCCATTTTTACTTTTGTATGGTATTTCTTTATATGAATATAACACATTAACTGTGTAAAACTACAGGTGAAATATACTGTTTTACTCTCTTAATGATGTTTGTTCATGAGCAGAATAAATTAATTTTATGTAATATTATTTACCATCATTTTCTTTATAGTTTCTGCCTTTTTGTCTCACTTAAGTCATATTTCCCTAAGTCAGGATTATGAAATTATTTCCCTGAATTATTTTCTTGAAGCTTTTTGTTTACTTTCACATTCAGATCTACAATTCACTTAAAAATAATTTTATTTGTTAAGCAGGAGATAAGTTTTCTGTATTTCTTTATAGATATATAAATATCCAGTTGACAGAACATCATTCTTTGAAAAGATTGTCTTTTCCATACTGTTCTACAATGCCACGTGTGGTATAAACAAAATGTTCATACGTGCATCAATCTGTTTCTGGACTTTTATCTCTGTTGCATAGGTGGGTCTATTTGTCTCTTCTTGCACCAATACCTCATAACCTTATTTGCTGTAATTTTATAGGATATCTTGCAATTTTGTAAAGGAAGTCCTCTGACTTTGTTGGACTTCTATATTGTCTTGGATGATCATATTCTTTTACATTGCCATGCATATTGTGAAATCACCAAGTCCATTTCTGGAAAAAAAAAAAAGCTTCTGGGATTTATTTGGGATTTTTTAAATTTCTAGCCTAATCTGGGTAACATTCTTATCATTATAATACTGAGTTCTGATTCATATACTTTGTAAACCCTTTAACATTTTATTTCTTTTTAATGTCTCATAACATTTCAAAATGTTCTTTGTAAAGATCCTGCACATCTTCTGTTAGATTGTTTCCATGTCTTTCTTCAAGTTTTATAGAGAAATAATTGATATACTTCACTGTGTAAGTTTAAGGTATACAGCAAAATGGTTTGATTTGCATATATCGTGAATTGATTACCACATTAGGTTCAGCTAACATCCATCTTCTCATACAAATACAATAAAAAAAAGAAGAAAAGGAAAAAAAATTTCTTCTTGTGATAGAACGCTTAGGATTTACTCTCTTAATTTTCCTACATATCTTATAGCAGTATTAGCTATAGTCACCAAGCTGTATATTACATTCCTAGTACTTACTTATAAGTGGAGACTGTACCTTTTGACTATCTTTCTCCAATTCCCCCTCCCTTCACCTTCTGCCTCTGGTAACCACAAGTCTGACCTCTTTTTCTATGAGTTTTTATTTTATTTTTTTAAATTCTACATATAAGTGAGCTCATACTGTATTTGCCTTTCTCCATCTAACATATTTAACTTAACATGATGCCTTCAAGATGTCCCCCACTTTTATGGCTGAATCATATTCCAGTGTGTGTGTGTGTGTGTGTGTGTGTGTGTGTGTGTATACAACTTCTTTATCCATTCATCTATTGATGGACACTCAGACTCAGGTTGTTTTCAAATCTTGGACATTGTAAGTATTGCTGATATGAACATGGGGTTACAGATATCTTTTCAAATCAGTGTTTGCTTCTTTTGGATATATTCCCAGAAGTGGAATTGTTGGGTCATACTGTAGTTCTATTTTTAATTTTTTGAGGATACTCCATATGTTTTACATAGTGGCTGTACAAATTCACAATCCCTCAAACAGTCCATAAGGTTTCCCTTTTCTCCTCATCCATGCCAGCATTTATTTCTTTGATGATGGTCATTCTAATGCGTTTGAGGTAGCATCTCACTGTGGGTTTAATTTGCATTTCCCTAATGACTAGTGATTTTGAGCATCTTTTCATTAACCTATTGACCTTTTATATGTCTTCTTTAGAGAAATGTCTATTCAGATTCTTAGGTCATTTTTTAATTGAGTTATTTGGGGTTTGGAGGTGGGGGTTGTTTTTATGTTTATTATTGAATTACATGAGTTCTTTATATACTTTGGATATTAACCCCTTATCAGATATATGGTTTGCAAATATTTTCCCCATTTCATAGGGTGTCTCTTCCCTTTGTTGATGGTTTCTTTTGCTGTACAATAGCTTTTTAGTTTGATGTAGTCCTGCTTGTTTACTTTTTATTTTGTTGCTTGTGCTTTAGATGTAATATCCAAAAAATAATTATGAAGACCCATGGCAAGGAGTCTATTCCTATGTTTTCTTCTAGGAGTTTCAAGTCTTACACTTAAGTCTTTGATCTATTTTGAGTTAATTTTTGTGAGTGGTGTAAGAAATGGGTCCAGTTTCTTTATATTACATGTGAATATCTAATTATCACAGCACTATTTATCAAACAGACCGTCTTTTCTCTACTGAGTATTCTTGGCTCCCTTGACAAGTATTAGTTGACTCTTTATGCTTGTTTACTTCCGGGCTCTCAGTTCTGTTCCACTGGTGTATTTGTCTGTTTTTATGCCAGTGCCATACTCTTTTGATTATTGTAGCTTTATAATATAGCTTGAAATCAGGAATTGTGATGCCCCGTACTTTGTCCTTCTTTCTCAGGATTTCTTTGGCTATTCGGTGGTCTTTGGTAGTTCCATGTAAACTTTAGAAGTGTTTTTTCTATTTCTGTAAAAAAAAAATGCCATTGGAATCTTGATAGGGACTGCATTAAATCTATAGATGGCTTTTGACAGTATTGACATTTTAACAATATTAATTCTTCCTATCCATGAATACAACATAACTTATCTTTATTTGTATCTTCTTTGATTTCTTTTTTCAATGTTTTGTAGTTTTTAAAGTGATCTTTCACCTCCTTAGTCAAATTTATTCCTAAGTATTTTTCACACTACTGTAAATGGGATCAATTTCTTTATTTCTTTTTCAGGAAATCCATTGTTAGTGTATGGAAAGACTGATTTTTATATGTTAGTGTTGAATCCTGGATCTTTACTAAATTCGTTTATTAGATCTAACAGTTCTTTGGTTGAATATTTAGGATTTTCTATATATAAAATCATGTCATCTGCAAATAGAGAAAATTTTACTTCTCCCTTTCCAATTCTGATAGTTTTAATTTCTTTTTCTTGCCTGGTTGCTCTAGCTAGGACTTCCAGTGCTATGTTGAATAAGAGTAGTGAGAGTGGGCATTCTTGTCTTATTCCTGATCTTAGAGTAAAAGCTTACAATTTTTCACCATTTAGTATGATGTTAGCTGTGAACTTGCCATATGTAGCCTATTACATTAAGATATACTTCTTCAATGGCTAATTTGTTAAGAGTTTTTAAAATCTATGAATGTTGAATTTTGTCAAATGATTTTTCTGCATCTGTTGAGATGATCATGTGATTATTTTTTTCATTTTAGTAATGGGATGTACCAATTTATCGATTTGTGTATTTTAAACCATCTTTGCATCCCAGGAATAAACCTCACTTGATTGTGGTGAATGAGCCATTCAATGTTCTGCTGAATTTTGTTTGCTAGTATTTTATTGAGAATCTTTGCATCTATATTCATCTGGGATATTGGCCTATAGTTTTTTTTTCTAGTAGTGTCCTTTTTTGGTTTTGGTGACAGGATGATGCTGGCCTCATAAAATGAATTTGGAATTGTTCTTTCCTATTCAATTTTTTGGAAGAGTTTGAAAAGGATTGGTGTTAATTTTTGAAATGTTTGGTAGAATTCAGCAGTGAAGTCATCTAGTCTTGAACTTTTCTTTGTTGGGAGATTTTTGGTTACTGATTCAATCTCCTTAGTAGATATTAGTCTATTTAGATTTTTTATTTCTTCTGGATTCAGTCATGGTATGTTGAATGTTTCTGGGAATTTTTTTCATTTCTTTTAGGATGCTCACTTTGTTGACATACAGTTGTACATAGTAGCCTCTTAATATTCCTTGAATTTCTGTGGTATCCATTATAATGTTTCCTTTTTTATTTATAATTTTGTTGGTTTGGGTTCTTTCTCTTTTTTCCTTGGTTGATATAAATAGGGTTTGTCAATTTTGTTTATCTTTTCAAAGAACCAATTCTTAGTTTGGCTAGTGTTTTCTATTATTTTTATGTTCTCTATTTTATTTATTTCTGCTCTGATTTTTTTTTTTCCTTCTACTAACTTTGGGCTTAGTTTGTTTATCTGGGATCTTTCTTGCTTCTTAATGTGGATGTTTATTGCTATGAACTTCCCTTTTAGAACTGCTTTTGCTATATTCTGTAAGTTCTGGTATGTTTTATTTCCATTTTCATTTGTCTCAAGAAACTTTTTAATTTACCCTTTAGTATCTTCTTTGATCCATTTTTGTTCACTAGAATGTTGTTTAATTTCTATGTGTTCATGAATTTTTCAGTTTTCCTCTTGTTGTTGATTTCTAGTTTCATGTCATTGTCGGCAGAGAAGATAGTTGGGATGATTTCAATCTTCTTGAGTTGGCTAAGTTTGTGGTCTAACTATGGTCTATACTAGAATATGCTCTATGCGTGTTCTGCTGTTATTGGATTCTGTATATGTCTGTTAGACTACTGTACATAGGGCTATTGAATGGCCTACGCAGTTTCCTGAGTTCTCTAGCTAGGTCTCCTGTTCAGACAGGCTTAAGGCTACCCAGAAATGAGTGGGGCTACAAATGAGTGCAGCAGAAGCAGCTCCAAAGCCATTAAAGCTCTTTGTCGTCTTAACTCAAGATGACCCCCTCCCCAAGTTCTCTGGCTGAATAAGCCGCTGGCTTTGCTTTGCAAACTATCAGCTCTGCCTGCCTTTCCACTTGAGTGCCACTGGGCCACACATGTACCAGGAGTTGTCACCAGTTCTTCTGGTCCGATAGGGCCAGAAGACACTTTTCACAGTGAGTGGAGCTGTGTCTCAGCTCCCTTGCCTAGGCAGGAGGGTGAAGATCCACTCCATGTTACTATCAATTTCCCAAAAAATTCTTTCTAGTTGGGAGAGACCCAGAGCTATCCTTAGCCTTGACTATGAATTAACTCCCTTGCCTAGGCATAGCACAGGAATACTCCAGTCCTGATACTGAATTTGCTCTGGGGATGATCAACTCTGCCTGCCCTTCTCATGGCTTGAGCACCATTGGGCTGCACAGCTTCCAGGAGTAGTCACCAGCCCCCCTAGTTAGATGGGGTGGGAAGACACTCCCTAAAGTGGGTGTGGCTGTGACTCAGCTTCTTGCCTGGGTATAGACATCCCAGGCTCTAGGGCCAGCAAAGCTCCTTGTTTGAAGATGTGAACAGGCAGATCTGCATCCTATCAAGTTTCCTGGTCAAAATGTACCCCTGATTTGGTTCTGCAGATGAGCAAACCCACTGGTTGGGATTACTTACTACTTGGGCACTGCAGGTATGAACTTTGTCAACCAAGATCTGTGTGCTGGTTGTTGCAAGCCCCTCCCCCCTTTCTCCATCACAGTCAGATTCCCAGTAATTGCAACCCACAGGTTCCCCTGCCATCCTTGTGGTATGAGACCAGAGCAGGGGCTCCCACAAAGCAACCCCAAAGCTAGGAAGTGTTGGTTGTTCCTCCTGGGTTCTCTTTTCCCACTGGAGGTACTGGAGGCTCAGGGGACGTCAGGCCATGTGATGCTGCTGCACTGGCTTCAGGGAGGGATAGTGTGGTCAGTGTGTAGTCACTTCACTTATCCTTCCACTGCAATCTGTCTTGATCTCTGTAAGGAAGGGGTGGTGCTCCATCCTCACCCCTGTGTTCTAGGGTTCTCTCAGTGGTGTCTTGTTTCTTTAACAGTTGTTAGTTGTTCTTCTGAGGGAGAATGAAGTCAAACACAACCCATTTCATCATTTTGGTGATGTCACTCCCCCCAATATTATTGACGATAAATAGTGTTATTTTTGACAGTTTTATTTTCTAATATTTTGTTTCCACTATATGGAAAAACAATGCTGATTTTTGTATATTGACTTGGAATTCAGGGACTTTATTGAAATCATGTATTTACTGTTGATTTTTATAATTTAATTGTAGATTATTTTGATTCTATGGTCACAATTTTTGAAAATAATGATACTTCTATGTAGTTATATGTCTTTGTCAATCCTTTGATTTCTTTTTTTTCCTTATTGCAAAGACTAAGACTGTGTGTACAGTGTTTAATGCTGATAAAATTTGTAGATTGTTGAACCCTTATTTGTGCCTGATCTTAAAGGAAAATTTTCAAACTGCTGATAAAATTATGTAATATAGGTCAGTAACTGATACCTTATTACCAGATTAAAAAAATATTTCTTTGGGTCTGAATATCCTAAGATTTTTTTTGAAACACAAATAGATGTTAAAAATTATCAATTTTGTCTGCATATATTGATATAATAACATTTATTTTTAATAATATTAATAGGGTGAATACATTGTTTCTTTGTGGTAAGTGCAACTTGTATTTTGAAATTAAAGTAAAATTGGCCATGACTTAGTCACCATTCTGTGTATCATCTGATTAGGTTTGATAATATTTTCTCAGGGATATTTCATCTATTTATCTTTAAGAATTAAAATGCCCTTCACAGGTTGTTGAATCAAGTTTACATTGGCCTTATAAAATGAGATTAATAATATGATTCAGCTAAAAATATTTTCTATTTATATTTGAGTACTTTCATCTATGGTTTATCTGGTAGTGCTTTGTTTAATTTCAAACATTTGTAGATTTATTCTTAGTTAACTTTTTGCTATTTATTTCTAGCTTAGTTCCACTATGTATAGAGATCACAACTGTATGTTTTAAAACATTTATAATTAGATAATATCTACTATATGGCTGAAGAAAAGTCAGTTAGAGTAACTATTCTGAGTACATTTGTGTACTTTTTAGTTGTGGAGTGCGTTATTCAATATATGTCAATCTAGGTTTTTTGAGTCATCCATCTTTTTATAATTTGTTAATATACTTGCTTTGTGAGTTTTTAAGAGAGGCATGGTAAAAAATCTAACTTTTTTATATGCTTAAATATTTATCTTTTAGTTATTTCAAACATATATATAAATATTTACTATATATATATTAGGACCATGAGCATGCAAAGCTGTTGTATTTCCTAGTGGAATAAACTTTTTTTTTTTTTTGGAACAAACTTTTAATCATTAAGACACAACCCATTTTTCCCTCTAGTTGAATTTCTCCTTAACATCTTCTGGATCAGGTATTTCAAGAGTTAAACCATCTTTGATTAATGTCCATGAGCTATATTTCTCCATTCTATTAATTACTCATTTTTCTTATCTTTTAGTAAAGTTAGTTTCGTATAAATTACATATGGTTGGGTCATGTTTTATATTCCCTTAGGAAAGCTTTGCCAATTTAATTGGAGAATTTATTTCATTGAATAGGAGGTAATGACTTATGTATCTGAGTAATACTATCTTTTATTTGCCCCACTTGTACCATATTTCTTTTTAATCTTCTTTCTTTTGTATTTTTAAAAATTGAATTTCAGTTCTATATGATTTTGTAGTTATACATTCTTTTACTTTTCTTAATGAGGTTAATTATAGATTATAACATGCATCTATGAGTTTTTTTAACTTCCTGAAAAATTGAAAGATATTAGAACATTTTAACTGTTTTCCATTCCCTCATTGAATATGCTATTATTGTTTTCTGTTACACCTATCTATATAGCTGCATATGTTTATATGTGTATGTATCTCTGTATATTTGTGTAATGTTATGTAAGTATAATTAAACTCCATAAAGTTTTGACAGTAGTATTCATTTAGAAGTGCCACATCTTAGAGTTTCTATTCCTCTTTATTCCTTCCTGCGTCTCAAAATTTCAATGTTAAATTATTTTTCTTCTGCCTAAAAGTCAACCTTTAAAAATAGTAGTATGAGGGCTTTCCTGGTGGCGCAGTGGTTGGGGGTCTGCCTGCCGATGCAGGGGACGCAGGTTCATGCTCCGGTCCGGGAGGATCCCACGTGCCCTGGAGCAGATGGGCCCATGAGCCATGGCTGCTGGGCCTGTGCATCCGAAGCCTGTGCTTCGCGGCGGGAGAGGCCACAGCAGTGAGAGGCCCGCATACTGAAAAAAAAAAAAAATATATATATGTATATATATAGATATATATATACATATATATCTATATATATAGTAGTATGAGACTAAAGATGACAAGTGTTCTTTTTTTGTCTATTTCTTTATTTAAAAAAATCTTTTTTAATATCTTTATTGGAGTATAATTGCTTTACAGTGTTGTGTTAGTTTCTGCTGTATAACAGAGTGAATCAGCTATATGTATGCATACATCACCATATCCCCTTCCTCTTACATCTCCCTCCCACCCTCCCTAACCCACCCCTCAGGTGGTCACAAAGCACCGAGCTGATCTCCCTGTGCTATGAAGCTGCTTCACACTAGCTATATATTTTACATTTGGCAGTGTATATATGTCCACACTGCTCTCTCACTTCATCTCAGCTTACCCTTCCCCCTCCCCATGTCCTCAAAACCATTCTCTATGTCTGCATCTTTATTCCTGTCCTTCCTCTAGGTTCTTCAGAACTTTTTTTTTTTTTTTTAGATTCCATATATATGTTTTAGCATACGGTATCTATTTTTCTCTTTCTGACTTACTTCACTCTGTATGACAGAATCTAGGTGCATCCACCTCACTACAAATAACTCAATTTCGTTTCTTTTTATGGCTGAGTAATATTCCATTGTTATATATGTACCATACCTTCTTTATCCATTCATGTGTCAATGGACACTTAGGTTGCTTCCATGTCCTGGCTATTGTAAATAGTGCTGCAACAGGGAGATCAGCTCGGTGCTTTGTGACCACCTGGAGGGGTGGGATAGGGAGGGTGGGAGGGAGGGAGATGCAAGGGGGAAGAGATATGGGAACATATGTATATGTATAACTGATTCACTTTGTTATAAAGCAGAAACTAACACACCATTGTAAAACAATTATACTCTAATAAAGATGTAAAAAAATAAAAATAAAAAAATAAATAGTGCTGCAATGAATACTGTGGTACATGTCTGTTTTTGATTTATGGTGTTCTCAGGGTATGTGCCCAGTAGAGGGATTGCTGGGTCATATGATAGTTCTATTTTTAGTTTTTTAAGGAACCTCCATGCTATTCTCCATAGTGGCTGTATCAATTTACATTCTCCCCAACAGTACAAGAGGGTTACCTTTTCTCCACACCCTCTCCAGCATTTATTGTTTGTAGATTTCTTGATGATGGCCATTCTGACTGGTGTGAGGTGATACCTCATTGTGGTTTTGATGTGCATTTCTCTGATGATTAGTGTTGTTGAGCATCCTTTCATGTGTTTGCTGGCAATCTGTATATCTTCTCTGGAGAAATGTCTGTTTAGATCCTTTGCCCATTTTTAGATTGGGTTGTTTGTTTTTTTGATATTGAGCTGCATGAGCTGCTTGTATATTATGGAAATTAATCCTTTGTCATCTGCTTCGTTTGCAAATATTTTCTCCCATTCTGAGGGTTGTCTTTTCATCTTGTTTATGGTTTCCTTTGCTGTGCAAAAGCTTTTAAGTTTCATTAGGTCCCATTTGTTCATATTTCTTTTTATTTCCAGTTCTCTAGGAAGTGCGTCAAAAAGGATCTTGCTGTGATTTCTGTCATAGAGTGTTCTGCCTATGTTTTCCTCTAAGAGTTTGATAGTGTCTGGCCTTCCATTTAGGTCTTTAATCCATTTTGAGTTTATTTTTGTGTATGGTGTTAGGGAGTGTTCTAATTTCATTCTTTTACATGTAGTTGTCCAGTTTTTCCAGCACCATTTATTGAAGAGGCTGTCTTTTCTCCATTCTATATTCTTGCCTCCTTTATCAAAGATAAGGTGTCCATATGTGCATGTCTTTATCTCTGGGCTTTCTATCCTGTTACGTTAATCTATTTCTGCTTTTGTGTCACTACCATACTGCCTTGATTATTGTAGCTTTGTAGTATAGTCTGAATTCAGGGAGCCTGATTCCTCCAGCTCTGTTCAGCCAGTCTATGTCTTTTTGTTGGAGCATTTAATCCATTTATATTTAAGGTAATTATAGATATGTATATTCCTATTGCCATTTTCTTAATTGTTTTTGGTTTGTTTTTGTAGGTCTTTCCCTTCTCTTGTGTTTCCTGCCTAGAGAAGTTACCTTAGTGTTTGTTGTAAAGCTGGTTTGGTGGTGCTGAATTCTCTTACCTCTTGCTTGTCTGTAAAAGTTTTAATTTCTCCATTGAAAATGAATGAGATCCTTGCTGGGTAGAGTAATCTTGGTTGTAGGTTTTTCCCTTTCAGCATTTTACATATGTCCTGCCACTCCCTTCTGACTGCAGAGTTTCTGCTGAAAGATCAGCTGTTAACCTTATGTGGATTCCCTTGTATGTCATTTGTTGTTTTTCCCTTGCTGCTTTTAATATTTGTTCTTTGTATTTAATTTTTGATAGTTTGTGTCTTGCCATGTTTCTCCTTGGATTTATCCTGTATGTGACTCTCTGAGCTTCCTGTACTTGACTATTTCCTTACCCATGTTAAGGGAAGTTTTCAACTATAATCTCTTCAAACATTTTCTCAGACCCTTTCTTTTTCTTTTCTTCTCCTGGGACACCTATAATTCGAATGTTGGTGCGTTTAATGTTGTCCCAGAGGACTCTGAGACTGTCCTCAGTTCTTTTCATTCTTTTTTCTTTATTCTGCTCTGGGGTAGTTATTTCCACTGTTTTATCTTCCAGATCACTTCCGTTCTTCTGCCTCAGTTATTCTGCTATTGATTCCTTCTAGAGAATTTTTAATTTCATTTATTGTGTTGTTCATCATTGTTTATTTGCTCTTTAGTTCTTCTAGTCCTTGTTATATGTTTCTTGTATTTTATCCATTCTACTTCCAAGATTTTGGGTCATCTTTACTATCATTACTGTGAATTCTTTTTCAGGTAGATTGCCTATTTCTTCTTCATTTGTTTGGTCTTGTGGGTTTTTACCTTGCTCCTTCATCTGCTGCATATTTCTCTGTTCTCTCATTTTGTTTAACTTACTGTGCTTGGGGTCTCCTTTTCACAGGCTGCAAGTTCATAGTCCCCATTGTTTTTAGCATCTGTAACCAGTGGGTGAGGTTGGTTTAGTGGCTTGTGTAGGCTTCCTGGTGGAAGCGACTGGTGCCTGTGTTCTGGTGGGTGTGGCTGGATCTTGTCTTTCTGGTGGGGAGGGCCACGTCCTGTGGTGTGTTTTGGGGTGTCTGTGAAGTTAGTATGATTTTAGGCAGCCTCTCTGCTAATGGGTGGTGTTGTGTTCCTGTCTTACTAGTTGTTTGACATGGGGCATCCAGCAGTGGAGCTTGCTGGCTGTTGGGTAGACCTAGGTCTTAGAGTTGAGGTGAGGATCTCTGGGCGAGCTCTCGCTGATTGATATTAAGTGGGGCCAGAATGTCTCTGGTGGTGGTCCAATGTCCTGAACTTCGCTCTCCCACCTCAGAGGCTTAGGGCTAACACCAGGCCAGAGCACCAAGACCCTGTCAGCCACACGGCTCAGGGTCGTGAAATAAAAGATTCATTTTTTAAAAATTTAATGCTATGTGAGTCTGGAATTTTGGAGAAGTTTGTTTTGAATTATGTTTTCTTTGTTTGGGAGGATGAAATTATATGGTTATATACAGTTTTCAATTTATGTTATTCATTCATAAGTCAAGTTAATATTTTTTAAAACAAAAGCAAAATCAATCCTGCATTATTATTCACTATTTGATATTTTAAAGATAAAAAGTTTCATTTATGAAAGAGTTTTGCAAACTGTTATGAAAGTTGGAATGATTGGGCATTTGAAACCAAGAATATTTAAGAATTAAGTTAAAATAAGCCCAAGAGAATGCCATCAAAAGTCCAATATTATTATAATAGTTGTAAAGGTCATACAGGTCTGCTATTAATTTTACTGGTATTTGTTATGTAGCATCTGAAAAAGTAATTTTTCTGTAAAATTTTACTCTTTTTACATTAAATTAACTTGAAGCTAAAAATATATTTCTACATTTAAATAAGGGATTTTACACTTCATTTTTTAAGTAATCATATAAAAGTCCTGAAAAAAACACTTGTTCTAATTTTAAAAGGTGTACACCTACATATATTCCTGAATATTCTTTTTTTTTTTTTTTTTTTTTTTTTTGCGGTACGTGGGCCTCTCACTGTTGTGGCCTCTCCCTTTGCGGAGCACAGGCTCCGGATGTGCAGGCTCAGCGGCCATGGCTCACGGGCCCAGCCGCTCCACGGCATGTGGGATCTTCCCAGACTGGGGCACGAACCCGTGTCCCCTGCATTGGTAGGAGGACTCTCAGCCACTGTGCCACCAGGGAAGCCCCCTGAACATTCTTATAATGATAAAATCTTGATTGTCATAGGAAAGTTTAAGCATATTTTAATAGTCCATGGAAGTTATCATATGTGTAAGTACATGTTATCAAGTAATATTTGATATGTAGGATACAAATAAATGTTGCTGGAAACTTTTTCACTCTGATTTTTAAAAAATCTTATTTTAGTCTAGCTAGTACAATAGTGACATTACACGTAACACCTTTCCCCTTAATACAAGGTATGTCTTGCCTTCTCTGTTTATAATATTTATAAATATTTTCTTTCTAGCACTGTTTTAGAAAATAAATTTAACTGCCAGCTTGGTAATACATTATTTATTAATACTTTTTTCTTTTAGAATAGTTTTAGGTTCACAGCAAAATTTAAGGGAAGGTAGAGAGATTTCTCACATACCCCCTAACCCAACACATGCATACTCTTCCCCATTATCAGCATCACTCATCAGAGTGGTAGATATGTTACAATTGGTAAAGCTACATTGATACATCATAATCTGGCAAAACCATAGTCAGCCTTAGGGCTCACTCTAGTTGCTGTACAATTCTTTGGGTTTGGACAAACATATAATGACATAGATCCATCATTATGGTATCACACAGAGTATTTTCACTGCCCTAAAAATCCTCTGTGCTTTGCCTATTCATCTCTCCCTCTACCCAGTCCCTAGTAAACACTGATCTTTTTTACCTTCTCCATAGTTTTGCCTTTTCCAGAATGTCATATTGTTGTAATCATACAATATGTAGCTTTTCAGACTGGCTTCCTACACTTATGAATATTATGTATATTTTATGGTATTATAATATATAATAGTATATATTATGTAATATATAATCATATTATAGATAATTATGTTGTATATACAATATTATATATCAGTAATATACATAGGCATAAGTAATATGCATTTAAGATTCTTCCTGTCTTTTTATGGTTTGATAGCTCACTTCTTTTTAGCATTGAATAATATTCTATTGTCTGAGTGTACCACTGTTTTTTTATCCATTCATCTACTGAAGGACATCTTGATTGCATCCAAGTTTTTGGCAATTATGAATAAAGTTGGGTTAAACATCCTTGTGTAAGTTTTTGTGTGAAAATACATTTTCAACTCTTTGGGTAAATACCAACAAGTACAATTGCTGGATCATATGGTAAGAGTATGTTAGTTTTGTAAGAATCTAGCACACTGTCTTCCAAAATGGCTGTATTATTTTGCATTTCCACCAGCAATGAATGAGAGTTCCTGTTGCTCCACATCTTCACCATCATTTGGTGTTGTCAGTGTTCTGGATTTTGGCCATTCAAATAGGTGTGTAATGATATCTCATTGCTGTTTTCATTTTCATTTTTCTTGATGACATATGATGTGGAGCATATTTGCTTATGCTTATTTTCAGTGAGGTGTCTGTTAAAGTCTTTGACTCATTTTTGGTCCTATGGTTTATTTTCTTATTATTGAGTTTTAAGAGTTCTTTGTATATTCTAGATAACAGTTCTTTACCAGATGTATCTTTTGCAAATATTGTCTCCCAGTCTGTAGCTAGTGTCTCATTCTCTTGACATTGTCTTTCGCAGAGTAGAAGTTTTTAATTTAGTGGAATCCAGCTTATCAATTATTTCTTTTATGGATTATTACCTTTGGTGTTGTACCTAAAATGTCATTGTCAAATCCAAGGTCATCTAGGCTTTTTTCTATGTTACCTTCTCCAGCTTTTATAGTTTTGCCATTACAGGGCAGTCTGTGATCATTTTGAGTTAATTTTTGTGAAGGGCACTAATATAAATTGTATTGTGTTTTCAATTTTAGATTCCACTTGTTTATTGATGCTTTTTAGGAAAGCAATGAACTTTGTATATTAACTTTGTATCCTACAAACTTGCTACACTTGCCTACTTCCAGGAGATGTTTTTGTCTATTTTCTCAGATTTTTCTACATAGACAAGCATGTCAGTGATTTGTTCAGTGGAGTGAGTGATTCAGTGATATCTGATGAAATCTCACAGCTGCACCTTTCTCTAGAAATTGTACTAACTCTTACTAATTTGCAACTATATAAAGGGGAGCTGTTTTGTCCAAAAGATTATGCTGATGTGTGTGTGTGTGTGTGTGTGTGTGTGTGTGTGTGTGTGTCTTACCAAGGCATCCAGAGTACTTGCCACTTCCTCTGATCAGGTTTAATTAATATTATATCATAAATATAGAGGATCAATGTGATGTTCTGCAGAATATCTAAGTGTTGTAAGTATGGTGTAAGATAAACCGTAAATATACTAAGGGGCCTACCACAGATGTGATATTTCGGGAGTTTTAGTATTTTTGTGGCATGCTGGGATATCCCTTGCAAAGTTAAAGACAAGATAGGACAATCAGTACTTCCTACCACTTTAAAAGAAACACAACACATGGTAGACTTCCTTGAGGTTTGCAGGCAGTATATTTAATGCTTGCAAGAAAACTCTGAAACTAAGATCTATTTATCAGGTTACATGAAGGGTTGCTTATTTTGAATATGGTTCTGAGCATGAAAGGTCTCTGCTGCAAGTTGACACTACAGTACAAGCAGCCTTGCCACTCAGGCCATGTGAATAAACTGATCCCAAGGTATGAGAGGTATATGTGGTAAGAAGTGAGGCTGGTGAAACCAATGACAAGGCCTAATAAGAGATTCACACACTGATCCTTAGAGTTCTGGCACAAAGACCTGCCATCTCCAGAAGATAATTATGCACCATTTGAAAAGTATCTCCTTGCAAGAAACTTTACATCAATATACCAAGCAGTCAGGATTGACCACTAAGTTTAAGTTCAGGTGAGCCCAGAAGGCTATAGACTAGAAGTGGTCAATCTAGAACTGGGTTCAAGGGGTGTAGAGGGCACATGTAAACTGCACAAAAGATGATCAAACTCCCATGTTATTTTCCACTATTGTACTGATAATTTTTTGTCAAATGACATCTATGACCTTACTGGGATTTCCTATACCTAGCTGATGGAGAATAGAAAAGCCCAAGGCTAATGCAAGGATAAATTAGCTTAGTATGGGTGTGCATGTCATGGTCTGCTTATATTCTATAATACTAAGCAAGCTTGGCCCTGAAAGACAGTGGTGAAGGGTGTATTCTCAGTAGGCAGAGTTTGGGCAGTGTTACTGATCATCCACTTTGTATAGAAAGAGAATTGTCCTGAGGAAAGTATATACAAGAGGCATGTGGATGGACCTATAAGACACAAAATATACTGTGTGAATATTTGCATCAAGAGACAATTCCCTTCAGAGAGCATCAACTTCAGAAGAGGCATTAAACCACCAAGTGCACAAGACACCTTATTAAATTAAGTGTCATTAAATTTCAGCCAGTCTTCCTCACTGGGCATCCCAGTGCTTATGCCATAGATCATGAATGGAACAGCCATGGTAGTATAGATGGAGGTCCAGCAGCTCGCAATCTTAAACCAGCTTGATGTCGTTCTTGCTGGTGCTGAGTATCTGACCTGTCAGTACCAGAGAACAATGCTGAGTCCACAGTACAGCACAATCCCTCAAGTAGGAGGACCAGTTATTTGGTGGCAATTTGGTTACAATGAACTCCTTAGAATCTGGAAAGGGCAATGACTTATCCTGAATTGTCACTCACTCTAGAAATAGTTTTGCTTTCCATTTGTGCTGTGGTTCAGCCAGCTCCACTACTTAAATACATACTAATGTGGGATTTCCTATAACATATCCTCAAACTAAGGATTCTTAACAGCAAAAGTACTGCAGCAGCGTGCACATGACCATGGTTCAGCCACAAACTTCACTGTCCTGAAGCTGTTTGTCTGATAAAGCAGGTTCACAGCCTCTTGAAGAAACAGCTGAAATGCCAACTTGAAGATGAATCTCTGAAAGGATGAGATGCTGTCATTCAGAATGTGGAATAATCATTAAAGCAATGGCTGTGATACAGTGTGTTGTTTCCAATAGATGGAGTACATGGGTCTGGAAATGAAAGAATGGAAGTAGCAGTGGTTCAACTCACCAGCATTCCAGTGACTAATTTGTGCTTCCTGTCTCCTCTAGATTCTTTGAGTGTAGAGTAAGTCACTTCCTCAAGGAAATACACTAAGATTTTAACTAGGCTTAAAGCTATAACTGCTGTCTGGTGTCTTTGGGCTCTTTATAGCAGTTGATCAACTGGTTCAGAAGGAAGCTACTATACTACCAAAGGTAATTAACTGTGACTACCAAAGATAATTAACTGTGACCATCATGAGGGCTGCTGTTTCCATAACAAGGGCAGGGCAAAAGGTACACGGCAGTCAGGAGATCCTGTGGGTATTTCTTGGTACTTCTCTGCTTAACTTTAATTGTAAATGGGTCAGTAAATAGACACACCTGATAAATACACAGTAACCAAGGCTCAGAATCCTTAGGGATCAGAATTTCCACTATGCAACCACAAAGACCAGTAGAAGTACTAGTTAAATGTAAGAGGGGTCTTGATTGGGTAGCAGAAAAATTAGATGATACGTATCAATTACAGCCTTAGACCAACTGCAGCAGCATGTGCTGCAGTTCATTGCAATAACTTTTCTGTTGTAAAACTTCTCTTAAGTTGTGACCAACCTTTAGCCTGGATGAAATGAACTAAACGTGAGAAGGAAGCAGATTTGAGCAGTACAATGCATTGACCATGGTGGAGACTAATGATGTCGCATTTAGATCCCTTTTATTAGGACAGTGTATCCTAGCTGTCTTAAGGGTTGTCTCTTACTGGTTCATAGCTTCCTTCCTTTCAAAGGTTTACTGTTGTCCAAATAAAATAGGTTATGCTCGCTGCAGGGGGCAACTACAGTCAATGATTGGCTGACAGGGGTACTTAACGCCTTCCTCTTGCCTCAAGCTGAGGCCAATTTGTTGGACTCTTCATGCTCTGGGACATCTCATGAAATCAAACTGAAGCTACTCCCCTGCTATGATCTCATCCAACTTTTGCCCTCTTCTGCTTATTTCACTCACTTTCTCCTGAGATGAAGAGAGAATTCCTTCAAAAAACCATGTGCAACTAAAACCCTGTATCAGCCTCTGTTTCCAGGAAAGCCAAATTAAGACACTTTGTGACCGTGAGATTTTAAATTAAAAGTACGAATTTTCAGCTTTCTCAATTGTAATCTATTAAAGGTACAGTTGACCCTTGAACACTGTGGGGGTTAAGGGTCCTAACCCAGGCGAAGTTGAAAATCTAAGTATAACTTTACAGTAGGCCCTCTGTATCTGTGGTTCTGCATCTGCAGGTTCAACCAGCCCTGGGTCATGTAGTACTGTAGTACATATATACTGAAAACAATCCACATATAAGTGACTCCACACAGCTCAAACCTGTGCTGTTCAAGCGTCAACTGTATATGTTCCTGCCATTGCTCTGTAGGTAGCAGTTTCTACAAAATCAGCCACTCTATAATTCCTAATACCCTGCCTTTGGTCAGCTGAGTAGTTGAATGTTGCAATAATGGTGTCTTCTGTATGTTATTGTATCACACAGTACAATTTTCAAATGCTCAGAAGAGAGTTAATTTGCTTGGCTCTGATATGGAATATATATTCTGGCCTTTTTCTAACTGTATCTTGTACCACTGGTTCAGGCGTTTATAGAATAGGGTTCTTGTACACCTGATCTCATGTCACTTCTGTAGACCACAGTCCAGGCTCCCAGGACTTTGGACTTCTTACCACAAAACTGAGCTCATCTCTAGGCCTGGCATTGGCTTTGTCCCAAAATGTGTTGCCCTGAGGGCAAACCATGGTACTGGTGAGTTAATTCCTAGGCCTGAGAGAAAGTTATGCAGCTGCTCCTTTGGAAAGTGCTAAAATGTGAGGTGCGGATGTCCACAAAGGCAAGTGCAAAGCCCCTTCTTATATATGGTACAGACCCAGAGGCACTGAGGCTCAGAGTGCTGGCTCTCCTCATATCATGATGTTCCAGGACAGAATTCTTGAAAGTGAGGATTGGAAACTCACACCTGACCTTTCAATGACTGTAAAGATATGTTTTCAAGGTAGGAGAATTGAACATTATTTATTAATGGCTTTAGCTTGTTTAGATATTTTAATTATTTAATCAAATATATATGGATCTTATACTCTTGCAAATGTTAGGTTGGACTTAGTATTGCAATCATTAGTTTAGACCATAATTTCTATATTTGAACCCAGGTAACATATTTGTATAATGAACATTACAATATGTTCAAGCATTCCACATGCACGACTTTTCCCTTTGTTCATCTTCTTTATCTACACAATTTTTATACCTACATGCCTGAATTGTGAAATGCACATTAACTCATCTCTTTTACAAATATATTTCATTTTATTCAATACTATCCCCACTACTAACCTCATTATGTCTATTTGTATTGTTTCTCTGTTTTTGACATAGTTTGTAACACCTCTCCATTTTGTATCATATGAGAACCTTATTAATATTCCATTTACTTGCTCTTCTAAAATTCTTAATTAAAATGCTAAACAGGATATTAAATCAGATGGAGGCAAAGAATGACCTCTGTGACAGACCAGAAGACAACTTCCTCAATGTAATATTGCTATTTATCATGTTTCTTGATATATTACTTCAGATAGTTTTCTGTGACTGTGAAATCAATTTAATATTTTCTTAAAATACAGTTTTGCTTTAAAACTTTACTTATGGATCTCAACGTCATCATTATAACCTGTAATAAATAGACTTCTTCCATTTTATAAAAATTGTTAAATAAATGTTGTATGATGAATACTTGTCTTAATCAGGATTCAATTTAAGAAGTGTTTTGTTTTTCAAAACACTATCATGAGCCATAATTAATGTAGAAAACATAGACTTCTGGTTTAGTATATTTAAAAAATGGGATTTTTGTAGGAAAATATGAAAACCTTGTAGGAATTTGTTCAACACATGTCTATTATGTTCATTCTTTCCTTCTAAGCTCACTGTATTAGGGCACTGAGGCTTTTACTTAACAACCAGAGACTTACTTAACATTTTTAAAAATGGCTGAATAAAACTCACTCACTAACTCAGAAGAAACTTGGAAGATTCTGACACTCATTCAATATAATGTGGAAATCATCATTTCAAAACAGTGGAAAAATTTGAATTGTCTCATGTGTTCATATACGAATTTACTTGAACCACTCACTCCACTGAACAAAACATACGTTGAAGGTATATTGTCCTCCTTATTTAAAAAATATCTCAACTAAGTATTCTATTTTTTTTTAACACCACAAGAGGAGTGGGTTAGGGATGCCACATTTTCTGGTTGTTAGTTTTTCTTTAAATATAATTTGGGGTCATAGGGTACCTAACAACCATTTTTTTACACATTCCAATGTATATTACTACTTTAATATCCCTAAAATATATCAGTTAAACATCCTAACGTGTACAAAATACATTTAAAGGGACAGGGATCAGAATAAAAATGTTAAAAGGCACCCCATAATAATCAACATCTTGAAACATTTACTTAAAATTATTTAATTAAACATTGGCAAAGTATAATTATATAATTAAAATGAATGCAATTAAAGTAAGTTTTAAGTAAACCATAAAACCTATAAAATTTGAATAATTATAAAACATAGAACACGTATTTTGGAGATTATTGGAGATTATGAATAACTGGAGATTATGAATACACATCTTTCAAAAGCTTATGCCTAGTATTATGGAACACCATTACCATTCCCCATTTAAACCTATGATACATGAAGCTTTTAAAAGTGAATAATGGACACAATAGTGAATAATAAAGGACAATGTTCCTGCCCTCATAGGCCAAAATGGGCAAAATTTTACAAACTAATGAATATTATGAGAATTCCAGAGAGTGAGAGTATTGGAAATATAAGCAGTATAATTGGAGAGGATGTGATTGAGGGACTGAGGGAGTTTGTTTATTTAAAAGGATTAGGAAAACAGATACTTCATCATGATTTTCACCAAACTTCTGGAATTTAATTAGTTGTATGTGTATATCTTACAATGAATGAATCCACTATCTTATGAGAAACTTCAAATTGGGCCCCCAGAACAGAGGAAGAGCCTCCAGAACTCTACAGTGATTTATGCTGAAATGTTTCAGCACTTGTCAGAGAACAGAACTAATTTGAGTTATTTTAGTAATTTAAGTTGTGAAAGCTTATTTTACACAATGAAAAGTAGGTAGTATGATAATGACTATGATGATAATTAAGTCTACGTTGAAGTATAGGTTAAGATACTATCTTCTCTGTGTCTATCATTATATGCAAGGTAATATTGTATACATATTTATAACATTTCCTTCTCTGTGTTTATTATAAACATAAATAACTTTTTCAGTTTCATCTTAACTCTATTAAATGTCTTCATTCAGTGAATAGTATATATAAAAATATATGTATGAAAAGAAATAAATTGAAAATAGGTATCATAGTAAAAACAAGCAGAATTGCAATAACAATATAAGATATAGTATAAAAGTATCCCTCAGCAACCTCTCTTTATTTTTGATATATCTATCTTTTGTCACAAAAATAAGAAATTATGCAATAATGATTTACATTTTGTATATCAAAAGTGGAGCCTTAAAAAAAGGTAAGTATCTACATTTCAAACTTATTGGGTCCAAAATATTTTGTCAACCCCATTAAACTCCTTAAATCAGGTGCCTAATTAAAGTCACAGACATTCTGTCCAGGGCTTCAGAGTGTGCCAGTTATTCTTCCAAATAGATGCCAGTTGTTGAATTATAGATTTGTGCTGTGGAAAATTATGTTAGTGGTAGTCATATATTCATTGACTTTATGTCTAAATGGAAAAACTGAAGGCTATTATACATATTAAAGTAGGGTGGAAGAAACTATAGAACTTGACCATTCTCTTTTAAAAAGAATATTTACTTCATCTTTTTATTGTGTGAATATAGCACCCATAGACTGTATCTGGCATCTAAATGTCAATTTAACCTTCAGGCTTTGCAAATTTCATCCACATTAAACTATATATTGTAAGTGCAGAATGTCACAGAGTCTAAGTGCATGCTCTAGATCTTTACTTATAATCACTCTGCTGTTAGAAAAAAATAGTTAATATTGCAATGTTTATATTCTGGACACCTAGGGCATAAATAAATTTTATTTCTTAGATGAGTCACTTAAGAAATGAACTTGTTCAGGAAATACTGGTTTCAAGTCTATGAAAAAGGAAAAAGAAATGTTTGGAAGGGAATCAGGGTATGGAAAGATCAAAATGAAAGTTCACACTAAATGATGCATCTTTTCATTCAAGTAAATGTCAGCTATCAGTTTCAGAGCACTGTCCTGATTTTTAAGAATAAAGCCACGAATACAGTGGAGAATATGATGAAAATAAAGATCATAAAACTTTGGGGATTAATAAAATTCTTCATTGCAGAAAAGAGGGTGATTTCTTTTAGCACACAGGATGTAGGGGTCATTTTCAGAGGCTGTCTTTGGAAAGGTAGCCCTTTAAGTGGCATTTCATTCTGTAATATTAAAAAGCAATTTTTATAGACCAGTTTTTCTTTTATCTGAAGTCAAGTGGAATGTAGAAATAGTTCTACAAAATATTCAGAGAAGAAATATTCTTTTACCTCTTTACCTCTGGGGTAGGAACCCAAAGAGTTTTATTGATCTAAAACCCAGGAGCAATTTGATGGTCCCTAATCAGAGAAGTACAACTGAAACAACGGAACAATAAAAAAAGGTTACTAAGCTACACTTTACTCCCAAATCATATGGCAGGTTTCCTGCAGGTAATCCGTATTATAAACCATCAGCATCAGATAGTAAGTTGTACAGGCACTGGGTGTGTAGAAATCTTGCCTGACATGTTTGGATTTTATTTCTGATGCTTCCAGAAATTATAATTTACATCATTTGCAATCCTCATGGAACCATTGACGTTTTAGATAATTTTGATCTAATAAAAATGTTTTGTAATTCATTTGGTTCATTTTAATTATTGGATAATCTTTTTTTTTTACTTTATTATTTTAATCAAATTAATGGCAAAACAAAGCAAACTTGAAGACTGAAATGCACTTCATAATCAAGGGTTATCACAGAAAACACATAAACTTTATATAAGAAAAATTCCCAGAGTAATTACTTTTATTAGAACACATTTGCTTTGGGAGTAAACACAGTTTAAAAATCTAAAAATAACATTACATTATGTTTCAACTTAATTTAACATAAAATTTAATATAATTTTAAAAGAGGATGGACTAGTTTATAATTATTACATTTTAACAACATGATCCTACTTGGATCCAAATGTATACAATTCCTGATTAATGCTATCAATTTAGGATATTGATGGGTGTTCGTATTAATATCCCAACTCCAAATGGTTTGAACAGTAAGACATTCATTAGTCTACTTCAAAATCTGAAGGTATGACTATTTAAAGGTAGGTTAATTAAGAGACATAAAAAAAGACATCCATCCACTACACAGGATTTTTTTCATCCTCTACTCTGCCTTCATCAGCAGTTTGACTTTTGTGCAAAGGTAGAAATTTTCCCCAGCGATCCCCCTGCAGATTCTACCTTGTGATCTTTGGCCAGAATGGCATTATTATATGTCCACTTTTAAATGAACTACTAGCACCCAGAAAGGAATGACCATGATTATTTTTACCTAATGAAAATTAATCACTACCCTTGGGGAGGATGAGGGGAAAGGGTGTGGACAAAGGAAGTGGGCCTCCATAGAAGAAAGGAAACAAGTACTAAGTGATAACGGAGTGTATTTTTCACACCAGTGATACTGGGAACAGTTGGTTTATTAGAAGAAACTTTGTGAATCAATAAACTGATTTGACCCCTCCTGCAAATCAAAAGGAAGGAAGAGAGAGAGAATTATTCAAAATGGGGAGATTACATGTATTTTCTCCAGAAAAGATAGCCTAGCATTGATTTTTAAAAGCAGTTGGTCCCAGAAAGTAGGGCAGGATTTGAAGATATTTTTAATAATATTCTGTCTGTCATGAATTTGAAAAAAACAGTACTAAAATATATTTGAGTGATTTGAGCAGTGCTGACATGCCTCCTACTTTTTACTTTAAATGATGACTATCTTTTTTAACCTTTGATTTTTAAGTCTTTAAGAGAAACATTTTATATTTACGTGGCATATTCAATTTAGGGTTCAAGAAACAGTCCATAAATTGATTTACTAACTATAGACCATGTTCTGCACTTAATTATTCACCATTATATTCCTCTTTGGAGTCTTAGGACAAAAAAATGTAGTTTCTCCCAATACTGAAATAAATTGTCATGTCTGCTGGGCTATTTGGAAGCTATTCAATTGTATAAATTAACACTCAGTAACAGCTTAGAATTGCTCGCAAACATTTTAACTATAGAAACACATAAAAACTCCCTTGCTGATATCTAACTAGGGAGAAGTAAGAGAGGAGAGGAAAGGAGAAGACAGGAGGGGAAGAAAAGTGAGGGGAGGAAAGGGAAAGGGAGGGCAGAAGAAGAAAAGAAATCAAGAAGTGTCTTAAGAAAAGTGAATAAGAAGTATTTTAATCTATTTTTAAAAGTCCAATGCACTTAAATTAACTGCTTTACTTAGAAAAAAATCAAGTATGCTACCTTTCTTGTGAATTAAGCTAATTACAGAGCCCCAAAATGTATTTAAAAGGAACTGTCAATTTTTGGATTAGAAACACATAATATTCATTATTATAATACTACATCCCTCATCTTTATTCAAGTAATTTCCTGTACTTTTTAATGTGAGCAATAAATTCTAATACAATGGAGTCTCTGAGATTAAAATAAGATCCTATAGTGTTTGAATCAATCAGAAACAAAATCAAATATTACCTCAAATTTAACACAGTTGTGATTTTAAGAAGAGGCAGTGAAAGACTCAGTTCTTAGTAGGCAGAACTTAGTTTGAATGTGCTGCTTGTTCTGCTAAAAAAAAATTTGTTTTTGATGTTGTTTAACAAATCTAAATTTCATTCATTTAGCTGAAGAATAACAATAGTAAAGCATATCTTTGTTAAATCATCTAGATGTACATATATACGTATTGTACACGAGAGAATGTGAGACTGAATATGTGTGTGTTTCTTGTACAGAGGTTTGTATATATAAAAATAAACATAAAAATTTAATTCAAAATATGTTATTTTAAAACTGAAATCAGTGTGATTTATAGTCATCAGTACCTTGATATTTCAGTCTATTTTCAGTAGTACCTAATAATTTTATAAAGCCTTTTACAGAATATGAAAAATGAATTCAAAATTTATTTTAAGCTTAACTAATATTATCTGAAATTTGCTATATACATACCAAAAAAACCCAAAAAACAAAAACTAGTACTCAAGAAGAACAAACTGGAAACAAGCAGTTTAAAATGATAAACTATTTTACATAATTCCAGTTTGCATGGAAAAAAAAATCAATTGTTTTTAACTTTAATTTCTAACATGGTTAAGATACATTTAGGAAAATCTAAGAAGCTAGACATATAGTGACTTAATATTCATTTACATTCAATTATAGTATAAATTTGAAAATAACAAAATCAAAACCATGCTAGTATGTTTGCCGTATGTGTGAGAATTTGTAAGTAATATTTCTGGATTTAGATAGCATTAGAATCGATTAAATACTAAATATAAATACCTGTGTTTGAAAAGTTTTTCTTTTAACTATTAGTTAAAATCTAGAGAACTTGCTTCATAATCACTGTAATTTATCCAGGCAACATGTACAAACAATATGGGCATACATTCTTTATTAATGATTTTAAATAACTCGATTTGAAATTCAGATAATTTAAGTGGAAAACAGCCATTGACTCAACATTCTTTTATTAAAATGGTGGACATAATGACCAACCCCTGAACTGTCAGCTTCTTGTTGCCTGGTTGTTACACTACTATATGCAAAGGCCCCCCTCTGAATTGCATGTGTAGGTATCTGGTTTAAACTTATTATTTATAAGTTTGGTAAGCATATGCATAAGCTCTGAATTTATTTTTATACTATAGGCCAATTTGAAGCGTCCGAGTCCTATAAGTATATCCTATAAGTATAATAATTTGTGTATATTAATAAGCCCATGTACCTGAATAATACAATCTGAAACTTTGAATTAAAATCTTGTTTACCAGTAGAGAGGCAAATTCTAGCCTCATTTAGCCATTGGTTTATTAGACATGTGACTCCAAATCTTAAAACCAGAGAAAGCTGAGAAAACTGTATCGGCCTAGTGCCACATTTCAATGACTGAGTAATAAACTCACTTTGTTTACACTGATATGATGCACTTGAAAAACATGAACACATTTCATATAATCAATAAGTATACCATATGTTTTAGTGAAAAGTATCAATAGTTTTCCTGAGATTCAGTTATTCATTCATACAATACATACATAATCAATGCCATATTTGTCAGATATTGTGATATAACAATGAGATACATAGTAATTATTACAGTATTTATTTGCTGATTTTACAGAGTGAGGTAGCATCTTGACCAGCTTCACAAAAATAGCATGTACCCAGAAGTGGAACACAGATTTTTTCCCATCATAGCCAGCAGGATACTTATGTTCCATTTCAGAAACACTGTCTTTAATGAAGATCGAGGAAACATCACTATCATATCAGCACATTTTTAAATGCCCACAATGTAAATATGGAAATACCTGATTGTCTCTGTAATATAACCCTTTTTCAAATGCTTACAGTATTATTATCACGCTTATAGGAAACTGTAATCATATGTTGCTTTTCACTGTAACTATTCTCTCATAAGTATATGTTTTATTTCACCAAAACTACAGGTTATAATACTGATAAAATAATGTGTTAATACAAAGTTAGAATTGAGAACTATTCTTTCAAAGACTCTGGTGGGCACTGATTTTTTTAAAAAGGAAATAATAATAAATCAAGAGGGCAGGAAGAAACTTTTAGAGGTGATAGATATGTTTACGGTATAGATTGTGTTGATGGTTTTATGGGTATATATACTTATCTCCAAACTCATCAAGCTGTGTAAACATTAAAAATGTACAACTTTTTGTAATTAATCATATCTCAATAAAGTGGTTAAAAATTGTTTTTATTCTAGTTATCACTTATGGGCCTTTCTTCCATCTCTTGCATAGTAGAGGGATTAACAGTACCCAAAGAATTTAACAAAACTAATTTAGGAATAAGTAAAGTGCTACAGAACAATTATAAAAAAAACTGAAGAAGTACTTAGGAAGATTTCCACAAAGAAAAAAGCTAGGACAAGGTGAATATCTTCCCAGATTTCATCAAACTCTTAAGGAAAAATGATGCCCATTTTATATCATCTTATCTTTCACATAAATCATCCTTTTAAAAGACGTTATCATTGTTACTTGAAAAAAATAGTACAATGAAAATAAATTATATAGAACCATCTAACTTATGAAGATGAATTCAAAAGCACTAACCAGAATATTGGCAAAGCAAATCTAGCATTAATATAATTTATGAAGTAATAACCTCCATGGTACTAGTGATTTCCTAATTCTCATGATGAACTCAGAGAAGTTATTGTATTATTTCCTTCATAACCTATATTAACGATACATACATTATTTTATGTTTCAAATTTATATTTGATAAGTTAATAAAGAAAAAATTTGAACATCCTGCTGTGAGTAGCTATCATTTATGGTGCTTGATATGTACCCATTTTTTAGTAAAATAACGTTCAAAAAGATGATCCAAGAGATCAGTGTGTCTTCTAAACTATTAGACAATCTAAAAATCTTATATGATATCATCAAATCAAAACATAAAAAAAATTCAAATAACAGCCATAAACAACAACAAAGTGAAGAAAATACAACAAATATGTTTTATCAAGGGCAATCATACCTGCTTTAGAGAGCTATTTTTCACACATAAAAAATTAATAAAACAAATACCTAATGCACTTATGTATTCACTAAAACACAAGTTCCAAAATCACTTATTCCTAGTGGCTGGAGGTAATTGGGTTCTATTTCTTTTAAATATTAAGTGTAAACTGTGCTTACCAAGAATTTAGGTATATACAAGAATTTTGGAGAAATTTAATATCCACTAGTTCACTAGGGTCACTGTTTAGACATGAATAACTGAAAGACCAACCCAGCAATGACTCATTATATGAAAAACGCCCAAACAAAGCACAAGCTTCTTTCAAGGAAGAGTGTCAAAGGGGCAGGTGTCAAAGGAATGATTCTAAGATGCTCAGAACTTAGTATTCAGATTGTCTTTTCCCTTAGTACACAGTCATTATCAGACCTATGCCTGTGTCTCTTGCTGGTAGAAAGATCTACGATAAAAAGTGAACAAAAGGTAAATTTAGCTCTTTGAATAAAATATTTTGGGGGCAGTGCTATCGAAGATAAAAAATATCTGTATTATCAGCCAAAGCTGCAGCAGTGTCTGAAAACTGGATCCTCTACAATGCGCTGGAATTTTGGAGGGAATATAGAGGAATGGTGCCATTCTATAGCAAACATGACTTACACACACTATTGCACTGAGAGCAGCAGTGGGTAGTGTGACGAGTCTGAAAGGGAGCAATATATTGAAGGTCAAACCATACCCAAATGGTGATTGATCTTTCTTCAAACTTGATACCTTGTTTGTGGCTCTAATAGCTACTCAGTGTTTGGTAAAAGCTAACTATTTCTACATTCAAAATAATCTAAATGCATAATATTTTTATACACATATTATTATACTATTGGTATATTTTAGCCATCTATAATGGAAATTACAAGAAAATTACTTTTGACTTTACATTTTTACCTTTATTCTTTTTTTAAAAAAAAAAGGCTATGCCAGTCAAATGTCAAATAAAAGTGATCTTAAAGTAATTTTGTAGTTTATGAATTTTAGAGTATATATGTATATGAGGTATAACTGAATAGTACTTTCACAAATTATATCATTTGCAAGAGCATTTCAGGTGTGTATGTGTTTACTCTTATAGCTTCATTTTATAATTATTCTATATTTATTATGAATCATTTAGTAATGATATAACAGCTTTTTGACCAAGACATTATATATATAATTAATAGAGATATGGAAAAATGTCTATGCATACTTGGCTTATGTCATTTTTATTGTTGTTTTAATCTTTTATGTATAAAATTCTCTCAGTTAATATTCCTTTAAATTAGAGTTTTGAAAGTTTTTTTATCTCAGAACCTTTTTATATTCTTAAAGAGAAAAAAATGATCCCAAAGATATGATTTTTAATGTGAGATATATATATGTATATATATATGATTTGTATTGTATTAGTAAATAAACGTGAGAAACTTTTTAAATTTATGATTTAAAAACTGATCTATGAATCAGTTTTAGAATACCAAAAATAAACCCATTACATACTAATGAAACTGCACTCCTTCTCGTGTGGGACTCAAACCCAGCCAAAACTCAGATTGTGACTCGGACCCACAGGCTGGAACTTAACCCATCCGCACCTCAGATTTGGACTTGAACCCATGATCCCTGGCTAGAAGGGGACTTGAACCCACTGTCTTTTGATTAAAACCGCTCACCTCATGTCAGGATTTACTGAAGCTCAGGTTCTTTTGTCTGGTTACTGAAAGAACTCAGTGGGAGGGAAAGCAGCAGGCAAAGGGCGAATTTATTAGCATAGGATGCTTGTGAGAGATACAAGCGGGCTGGCAAGGGAGTGCAGCAGCCTGGAGAACAAAGAGGGCTACATTTTTATAATCAAAGAAAAAGCGGGGAGAGGAGAAGACCACCTTCTTCCTCATTCTTGGGCAGACGTCAAGGCTTACATCATTAGTCTCTCCTTTGGCTCTATATGGTATATTGGGGACTGTCATGGTGCTATTTAAATCATACGTATATTAGCAAAAGGGTGGTAACATATACCAAAATATGGTAATTTATCTCAGATTTTGGTATAATTTCCCCTTTCACCTAGTTTCTTTCCCCTTTCACCTATATTTTTATCTTGTCTACATCAGAAGTGCTACTTTTCCAGGACTATTAACTCTTTGAATTCAAGTAACAAGATTCAGACCCCATATGTATTGTCTTGTGTTTTAATTATCAGGACTTGTGACTTGAAGTGTATATGGAGCTTGGATGCACCTTGTCTTCTTCAAGGTAGTGTAGATTGTTGTTACATTACTAGATTCTTTTCTCAAGTGGGCATTAGCTTACAACAGTCTCCCAAACTCTCTTAAAATTCCCTTCTGTCCTTAATCCCCTAGTGGGATTTGTAAACTGACTATTTAATTTATCCTACTCTATCCCTAACACAATCAACACATTAAAAAAATGATGTTCTCTAAAACAACAGTAAATTACTCAGAGGAATGATATTGTTTTATGTTTTTGCACCTATCTTTAAGTCTGCTTTAATAGAAGATAACTTGACTCCTGTATCTGTTTCTGCATTCAATTTGTTACAAAATGTTTTAGTCAAAGGATATAAAGGAAATCCAAAAAAGGATGAAATCCAGGAAAGGATTAGCAATTAATTAGCTTCTGAGATCATTGTGCATATTCATCCTGATCCAAGCTAAAACAGTATAAGTGAAATATGAAACCATACCAATGAACTTGTCATACTCTACTGAAATCAATGTCTATGTTGCACTGTAAGTGGACCTAATACACAAGTATAATTTTGTCCCTTGTTACTTTGGAAAATATTGCTTCAATAGTTATACAAGTCTTCTGAAAGTTGATGTACATTTACTTAATATTACCATTTATATCATGGAAAATTCTTTCAGAGTTGAGGAGCCATAGCTGACAATTTCTAAAATTCTAATTTTTGCCCCAGAGCATTCATTTTGCTGATAGCAATGATCAGAAAAAGTTGTTTTCATTAAAGTGAGTGGCTCACTTTGTCTTCTCTGTAAAGTGTTTGCAAAACACCCAGGTCTGAATTACCATGATTTCTGTTCAAGATTTTTTTTTCAGTAAAAATGGTTTCCCTTGAGGAAAAAGAGTATTTAGTTTAACTCACAGCTCAAATAATCACACATGTAGTTTTTGCTAGAGACAAGAAGCAGATGCCCTTAAAGAGGACTTTCAGAGTTTCTTTGGTGAGGATAATGGCAGACTCCAGGAGAGCTCACACCAAGGAGTACTTCCCAGACATCTGCTGCCAGTGTCCTTGTGCCTGCAGTGAGCCACAGCCACTCCTTGCCTCTGCAGGAGACCCTCCAACACTAGTACCCATGTGGTTGACAGGGTCTTGGTGCTCCAGCCGGGGTCAGGCCTCGGCCTCTTAGGTGGGAGAGCTGAATTCATGACATTGGTCCACCAGAGACCTCCCGGCCCCACGTAATATCAAATGGTGAAAGCTCTCCTAGACATCTCCATCTCACTGCTAGGACTCAGCTCCACTCAAAGACCAGCAAGCTACAACTAGCAAGAGAGGAACACAACCCCAGTCATTAGCAGAGAGGCTGCCTAGAAGCATAATAAGTTCACAGACACTGTGAAACACACCACCAGACATGGTCCTGCCCACCAGAAAGACAAGATGCAGCCTCATCCACAAGAACACAGACACCAGTCCCCTCCACCAGGAAGCTTACACAAGCCACTGAACCAGCCTTACCCACTGGGAACATACACCAAAAACAACAGGAAATACAAACCTGCAGACTGAGGAAAAAAGAACGCAGTAAATTAAGCAAAATGAGAAGACAAAGAAATACACAGCAGATGAAGGAGCAAGAGAAAATCCATCAGACCAAACGAAGAGAAAACAAGAAGTCTACCTAAAAAAGAATTCACAGTAATGATAGTAAAGATGATCCAAAATATTGGAAATAGAATGGAGAAAATACAAGAAACACTTAACAAGGACCTAGAAGAACTAAAGAGCAAAAAAACAATAATGAACAACACAATAAATGAAATTAAAAATTCTCTAGAAGGAATCAATAGCAGAATAACTGAGGCAGAAGAACAGATAAGTGACCTGGAAGATAAAATATTGGAAATAACTACCCCAGAGCAGAATAAAGAAAAAAGAATGAAAAGAACTGAGGACAGTCTCAGAGTCCTCTGGGACAACATTAAATGCACCAACATTCAAATTATAGGGGTCCCAGAAGAAGAAGGGAAAAAGAAAGGGTCTGAGAAAATATTTGAAGAGATTAGAGTTGAAAACTTCCCTAATATGAAAAAGGAAATAGTCAATCAAGTCCAGGAAGCACACAGAGTCCCATACAGGAAAAACCCAAGGAGAAACACACCAACACCTATTGACCAAACTATCAAAAATTAAATACAAAGAAAAAATATTGAAAGCAGCAAGGGAAAAGCAGCAAATAAACTACAAGGGACTCCCCATAAGGTTAAGAGCTGATCTTTCAGGAGAAACTCTGCAAGCCAGAAGGGTGTGACAGGACATATTTAAAATGATGAAAGGGAAAAAACTACAACAAAGATTACTCTACCTAGCAAGGATCTCATCCAGATTTGACAAAGAAATAAAAACCTTAACAGACAAGCAAAAGTTAAGAGAATTCAGTACCACCAAACCAGCTTTACAACAAATGCTAAAGGAACTTCTGTAGGCAGGAGGCACAAAAGAAGGAAAAGACCTACAAAAACAAACCAAAAACAATTAAGAAAATCGTAATAAGAATATACATATCGATAATTACCTTAAATGTAAATGGATTAAATGCTCCAACCAAAAGACATAGACTGGCTGAATGGATACAAAAACAAGACCTGTATATATGCTGTCTACAAGAGACCCACCTCAGACCTAGGGACACCTACAGACTGATAGAAAAAGATATTCCATGGAAATAGAAATCAAAGAAAGCTGGAGTAGTGATTCTCATGTCATACAAAATAGACTTTAAAATAAAAACTATTACAAGAGACAAAGAAGGACACTACATAATGATCAAGGGATCAATCCAAGAAGAAGATATATCAATTGTAAATGTTTATGTGCCCAACATAGGAGCACCTCAATACATAAGGCAAATGCTAACAGCCATAAAAGGGGAAATCGACAGTAACACAATAATAGTAGGGAACTTGAACACCCCACTTTCACCAATGGACAGATCATCCAAAATGAAAATAATTAAGGAAACACAAACTTTAAATGACACATTAAAATGGTGGACTTAATTGATATTTATAGGACATGCCATCCAAAATCAACAGAATGCACTTTCTTCTCAAGGGCTCATGGAACATTCTCCATGATGGATCATACCTTGGGTCACAAATCAAACCTCGGGAAATTTAAGAAAATTGAAATCATATCACGTATCATTTCCAACTACAACGCTATGAGACTAGGTATCAACTACAGGAAAAAATCTGTAAAAAATACAAACACATGGGGGCTGAACAATATCCTACTAAATAACAAAGAAATCACTGAAGAGATCAAAGATGAAATTAAAAAAATACCTAGAAACAAATGACAATGAAAACACAATGACCCAAAACCTGTAGGATGCAGTGAAAGCAGTTCCAGAAGGAAGTTTATAACAATGCAATCCTACCTCAAGAAATAAGAAACAGCTCAAATAAACAACCTAGCCTTACACCTAAAGCAATTAGAGAAAGAAAAACAAAAAAACCAAAGTTAGCAGAAGTAAAGAAATCATAAATATCAGATCAGAAATAAATGAAGAAATTAAGGAAATGATAGCAAAGATCAATAAAACTAAAAGCTAGTTTTTGAGAAGATAAACAAAATGCATAAACCGTTAGCCAGACTCATCAAGAAAAAAAGGGAGAAGACTCAAATAAATGGAAATTATAATGAAAAAGGAGAAGTAAAGAGTGACACTGCAGAAATACAAAGGATCATGAGAGATTACTACAAGCAACTATATGCCAATAAAATGGACAACCTGAAAGAAATGGACAAATTCTTAGAGAAGCACAACCTTACAAGACTGAACCAGGAAGAAATCAAAACTAAAAACAGACCAATTACAAGCACTGAAACGGAAACTGTGATTAAAAATCTTCCTTGTTTGTTACAAAAGCCGAGGACCGGAAGGCTTCAGAGCCGAGTACTATTAAACATTTAGAGAAGAGCTAACGCCTATCCTTCTCAAACTCTTCCAAAATATAACAGAGGGAAGAACACTTCCAAACACATTCTACATGGCCAACATCACTCTGATAACAAAACCAGCCAAAGACGTCAAAAAAAAGAAAACTACAGGCCAATATCACTGATGAACATAGATTCATAAATCCTCAACAAAATACTTGCAAACAGAATCCAACAGCACTTTAAAAGGATCGTACACCATGATCAAATGGGGTTTATTCCAGGAATGCAAGGATTCTTCAATATACACAAATCAATCAACATGATACACCTTATTAACAAAGTGAAGGAGAAAAACCATATGATCATCTCAATAGATGCAGAGAAAGCTTTTGACAAAAGTCAACACCCATTTATGATAAAAACCCTGCAGAAAGTAGGCATAGAGGGAACTTATCTCAACATAACAAAGGTCGTATATGACAAATCCACAGCCAGCATTGTTCTCAATGGTGAAGATGTGAAACAATTTCCACTAAGATCAGGAACAAGACAAGCTTGCCCACTCTCACCACTATTATACAAAGTACTTTTGGAAGTTGTAGCCACAGCAATCAGAGAAGAAAAATAAATAAAAGGAATACAAATCAGAAGAAGTAAAACTGTCACTGTTTGCAGATGACATGATACTATACATAGAGAATCCTAAAGATGCTACCAGAATACTACTAGCGCTAATCAATGAATTTGGTAAAGTAGCAGGATACAAAATTAATGCACAGAAATCTCCTGCATTCCTATACACTAATGATGAAAGATCTGAAAGAGAAATTAAGGAAACACTCCCATTTACCACTGCAACAAAAAGAATAAAATACCTAGGAATAAAGCTACCAAGGGAGACAAAGACCTGTATGCATAAAACTATAAGACACTGATGAAAGAAATTAAAGATGATACAAACAGATCGAGAGATATACCATGTTCTTGGATTGGAAGAATCAATATTGTGAAAATGAATATACTACCCAAGGCAATCTACAGATTCAGTCCAATCTCTATCAAACTACCAATGGCATTTTTCACAGAACTAGAACAAAAAATTTCACAATTTGTATGGAAACACAAAAGACCCTGACTAGCCAATGCAATCTTGAGAAAGAAAAATAGAGCTGGAGGAATCAGTCTCCCTGATTTCAGACTATACTACAAAGCTACAGTAATCAAGACAGCATGGTACTGGCACAAAAACTGAAAAATAGATCAATGAACAGATTAGAAAGCCCAAAGATAAACCCATGCACATATGATCACCTTATCTTTGATAAAGGAGGCAAGAACATATAATGGAAAAAAGACAGCCTCTTCAATAAGTGGTGCTAGGAAAACTGGACAGCTACATGTAAAAGAATGAAATTAGAACACTCCCTAGCACCATACAGAAAAATAAACTCAAAATAGATTAAAAACTTAAATGTAAGTCCAGACACTATAAAACTCTTAGAGGAAAACATAGGCATAGACATAAATCACAGCAAGATGCTTTTTGACCCACCTCCTAGAGAAATGGAAATAAAAACAAAAATAAACAAATGGGACCTAATGAAACTTAAAAGCTTTTGCACAACAAAGGAAACCATAAACAAGGCAAAAAGACAACCCTCAGAATGGGAGAAAATATTTACAAATGAAGCAACTGACAAAGGATTAATCTCCAAAATATACAAGCAGGTCATGCAGCTCTATATCATAAAAACAAACAACCCAATCCAAAAATGGACAGAAGACCTAAATAGACATATCTCCAAAGAAGTTATACAGATTGCCAACAAACACATGAAAGGATGCTCAACATCACTAATCATTAGAGAAATGTAAATCAAAACTACAATGAGGGGACTTCCCTGGTGGCACAGTGGTAGAGAGTCTGCCTGCTGATGCAGGGAACACGGGTTCGTGCCCCACTCCAGGAGGATCCCACATGCCGCAGAGCAGCTGGGCCCATGAGCCATGGCCGCTGAGCCTGCGTGTCTGGAGCCTGTGCTCCACAATGGGAGAGGCCACAACAGTGAGTGGCCCACGTACCACAGACACACACACACACACACACACAAATCTACAATGAGGTATCACCACACACCAGTCAGGATGGCCATCATCAAAAAATCTACAAAGAATAAATGCTGGCGAGTGTGTGGAGAAAAGGGAACCCTCTTGCACTGTTGATGGGAATGTAAATTGATACAGCCGCTATGGAGAGTAGTATGGAGGTTCCTAAAAATAGAAAACTAAAAATAGAACTACCATAAGACCCAGCAATCCCACTACTGGGCATATACCCTGAGAAAACCATAATTCGAAAACAGTCATATACCACATTGTTCATTGCAGCTCTATTTACAATAGCCAGGGCATGGAAGCAACCTAAGTGTCCATCGACAGATGAATGGATAAAGAAGATGTGACACATATACACAATGGAATATTACCTAGCCATAAAAAGAAACAAAATTGAGTTATTTGTAGTGAGGTGGATGGACCTAGAGACTGTCATACAGAGTGAAGTAAGTCAGAAAGAGAAAAACAAATACTGTATGCTAACATGTATATATGGAATCTCAAGAAAAAAGAAAAGTTCTGAAGAACCTAGGAGCAGGATAGGAATAAAGGTGCAGATGTAGAGAATGGACTTGAGGACACGGGGAGGGGGAAGTGTAAGCTGGGACGAACTGAGAGAGTGGCATGGACATATATCCACTACCAAATGTAAAATAGCTAGCTAGTGGGAAGCAGCGACATAGCACAGGAAGATAAGTTCTGGGTGCTTTTTGTCCACCTACAGGGGTGGGGTAGGATTGTGGGAGGGAGACACAAGATGGAGGAGATATAGGGATATATGTATACATATAGCTGATTCACTTTGTTATACAGCAGAAAGTAACACACCATTGTAAAGCAATTATACTCCAATAAAGACGTTAAAAAAAAGAGGACTTTCATTCATTGTAGCATTATTCATGATAGACAAGATATGAAAAGCCAGATATTCATCAATAGACAAATGGATAAAGAAAATGTGGTATGCACATACAAAAGAATATCATTCTGCCTTAAAAACGAAAAAAAATCCTGGCTCTACCTGTAAAGCATTATGCTAAATGAATTAAGTCAGTCACAGAAGGACAAATACTGCGTTATTCCACTTACATGAGTTATCTAAAATAGTCAAACTTGTAGAAGCAGAAAATAAATGATGGTTGCCAAGGTATGGAGAAGGGAAAATAAGAGTTACTGTCCAGTGGGTATAAAGTTACAGTTATACAAGATGGATAAGTTCTAGACATCTGGGGTACAACATAGTGCCTGCAATTAACAAATGGTGGAGTAGCTTGATCAAACACTTAAAAGTTTGTTAAGAGGGTAGATTTCATGTTAAGTATTCTTAACATACACACGGAACATGAGGAAACTTTTGGAGGTGATGTACATGTTTATTTCCTTAATCTTTGTGATACACACATACACGGTGCATGAATGTAATCAAATTCATCAAATTGTAGACATTAAATTTGTGCTGGTTTTTGTACATCATTTATACCTCAATATAGCTATATTAGAAAGCAATTTGGAAAGATGTGTACTCAGGGTCAAGATATAAGTTAAAAATTGTAAGATGCTTCAGGGACATTTCCATGTATCTTTTGTAAAGGTATAACAATATTTGACTTTTAAAGCACAAATCATGTCTATGTTTAATAGAGAGGACTCTGATTTTATCTTTCTTCAGCAACTTTATACATAGATGCTACAAATGTGAGTTGAGAAACCAAGTCGTCTAATCTCCCTTTCTAAGCCAAACATCTATTCTTAACTGCAAGAAAATATATATCCTAACTAAAATTCTAAAAAATAAGTTTCCTCAATTTTAAAAAAATATTGCAAGGCAAGAAAACTATGTATTGTTTGTATTTCCACATAAATGCAGAAAAATTGGGGGTTTCCAAATAATGATGAATTATTGGAAAATAATATTACAGAGATCATGCTAATTATAATTGCACATAGCTAGTAAGAGTATGGTATGAACTCTGAAAAAAAATTGAATTAATCTCTGAAAAAAATATATATATATATATTTCTACCTACGTATCATCTATCTATGCACTATTTCAGAATATTCTAGGAAACATAAGAATATACTGTACACAATTCCATTCACATCCATTAGTCATGAGAGCAATTACCCCATCAAAGTCATGTAGCATTTAGATAGCTCCACTCTACAATTATGAGAGAATATTGGTGAAAACAAAAAATAATGTTTTAGTGTTATTTTAGAAATACATTTGACCTCAGGTCTCTCTGAAAGAATTCTGCATCAAACTTGTGAACCACTAATTTATGGAAAGATTTCCATTCCCAGAACGTTTATATTTATTTTAATTTCTAGGAAATGGTTCACTTTGCCAGCTTCCTTTTCCCTTCTCTGATATGTATATGTGTGAATTGAATATAAGTAAAGAAAAAGATAAACATGTTGAACTCTTTCATACCAAGGAAGTATGCAAGCATAACATATTTTCTAACTCAGGCACAAAATCACCGAGACTCTGGTTTTATATTTTTACTGATAATAAAATTGCACTTTGAGTATTTCAAATATGATTATTTTCTTCTAAGTTTTCAATTCACTTTTCAAACTACTTTTAAGTATTTATTGTTTCTTTTCTGAAATTAGAGTATAAATTGTGTGTTCCATTCATTGTAGAAAAATTGAAAAATAGAGTGTAAAGAATATTAAAATTATCTGAAGACTTGGTATACTCAATGAATCACACAGTTTTATGAATTCCCTTACCTTTACAATAATATTATTTATTATTTATAGAACATACAAGAATAACCTCCATTTTAAAGTACTGTTATACTCTAGGGGTGTGTGTGTGTGTTTGTGTTTGTGTAGGTTTGTGTGTGTATGAATGTCTGAGTATGTGGATATTCTCTTACATTTGTATTCAACAAAATGCTCTACAACTAGGTTTTCTATTATTTTCATTGATCTAATAGGTTTATTTTTTTGTTCTAGTACATCATTGCTTTACCTTTTATAAAGAAATAACGTATTTAAACATAAGATAGTAAAACTAGCCTGCATTTTTTCAAATATGTTTGACATCTACTATTTCTTTTGGATTTGTATTGAAATTTTGGAATAACTTTATGTAATTGAAAAACAGGCTTATGGTGATAGAGTACATTTAAATAGAAATCTTACTCAGAATCATTTATAGTATTAATTTAGACAAGTATTCAATCATATTGTGTATTATATTTTGATCAGTATTGAATATTTATAATGGAATGAACTTCTAGGAAACTTTTAGGAAATAACGTGTCATTTGGGTTATTTGGTGAAATGGAATATTCATTCTATTTTAGTTTCTATCTTGTTCTAAACACATATAATTTCTATCCTATTATCGTTGATATATATGAGAGTTACTGACTTCTATAATTTTATGTTGTAGCAGAGTAGTGTGTCCAACTCTTATTGTATATGTTCTAATGATACGTTAGCTTCCTATAATCTTTCCAAGTAGAAAGTCACATCCTCTCTTAATTAGAGCAACTAGCCAAAATCTATCAGTCTTTTCCATTGTTCTTCCTCTTCTTGCAGGACATCATTAAATAACTGTGGTGGGCATTCCCTTCTTATTTTCAATTTTTTAGTAAACTGCTGCTAGTGATTTACCATTAAGTATGTTACTGCTTAATAGGTTGATTTAATCATCATGTTCAAGATTCTCTTTTATCTCAAATGATGGTATTTTCTTTTCTAAAATAACCCATTCCTTTATGTTTGAATATCTTTTCAGAAGTTCCCTGGTGATATGTATCATACAATTAATTTTCAGATAGAGTGAGATTAGCCATAGTGTTGTATTTCCCAAAGGACACCGTGTGAAGCCTGAACTTGGCTTAGATTTAACTTCTAGTATTACAGTGGGATCCTTTATTAAACTATAATTGTTGGACAGGTTTAGATGCAGCCAATTAAGTTTGTACTTTTTAGCATTGTCCAGACATGCACTATTAAGATACTACTAAAATCACTATACTACTGCTTCATTTTCTAATTCTCTGAGTTGATAAAATACATGAGAAAATGCAATCCTTTGATACCCTGCTCCTAGGAATCCTCCTCTTTGTGCTGCTACCTCTTAATTTAATTAATATTTCTATAAATCTCACCATCCCCTACCTCTGCTTTGCATTATTTTCCTTGGAAATTGCCATTTCTGAATAGGTTAATTTAAAATGATTTCAGTCACTATTCATTGTTTACCATTATTCAATAACTTTCAGGGGAGAAATAGCATCTGAGTGATTGAAAATCAACTTACATTGCAAAAAGATGGCCACTTAAATGTCTGGTTAGTATAATTTTATTCTTTTTGGTTAGAAGACTGAATGGTGAGGTGTAAATCATGACTCTTTCCCTTGTTTCAGTTAAATTCAATGTGTTCAAATTTGCGTGCCATGAAATAAAATATGGATAGTTTAATGTTTTCCTCTAGTCATCTCTATAGTAGATTGTTTACAAAAATGACTTTAATTATCCTACTCTCTGTAATCATGTCCTTGCAAATTGATTTTGCAATGCTTTTCATCGAGAAAAGGAGTCTCCTCCACTTTTTGAATCTAAGTTGACCTTATGATTTATTTTAGTTAGTATATTACAAAGTTTCAGGTTTCTAGTTCTAAGCCGTAGCCTTCAATATCTGAGTGCTTCAAGCCTCCCTTTTGGGTCTCTTCCTCTACTGTGGAACAAATGCTGGAGGAGAGCTCAGATTTCCAGACATCCATTCTAGATCAGCAGTCAACAGAGCTGCCTACAGTTAGCCACAGACACATGAGGGATCAGAGCTGAAATCAGAAAAATCTACTCAATCTATCATTTTAATAATGAGTCTGACTCTGTTTGATATTTGGCTGCTGACAACTTTTGGGCCTTATCTCCTCCTCTTTCCCTTCTGTCTCAAATCTCAGAAAGCTGATAAGAATATCTGTGTACTCCCTCTTGTGGTGCTCACAGAATTTAAAACCATATAAGCCCTTTGCTGCACACAAGAAACACACCCTGGTGCCACTCCCTAACCACTGTGAAAACCCAAGCCAGTCTCCTTTCCATGCACTCTCCAGCCATTTTTAAGCCAGCTTGGAAACCTTTCCTGCCCTGCTCTTACCAAAATATCTCATTATATAAGTAATAAACTTTTTTATGTCCTCTTTTTCTGTGTGTGCGATCATCTGTCTTGACATTTGGGGGTGGGAGGAGCTGGCATATACTGTTTCTGGAGAATGTCTAAAACAGCCATAGACTTATGAGTCATATAATTAGTATTGTTTTAAGCCATTGAAGTTTACAGGTGTCATTATGATTTATATTCAAGAAAGATTATATTTAGAAGCATATAGCATATTTTTGGTTTTGTTTTCAGAGTTGTGGTATATTTCTGTACATGAGCATGGATTATCTTTAAGAGTGTCTTATAAGCATTTTAAAATAACAATGAGGGACACTTCATGAATGACAACCCAATGTCACTTTTAGTGAGAAATCTAAAATGAAAAACTAAGGAGCTCTATTATTTATCTCTTGTTACAATAGATATTTATTACTTCACAATTTTCTATGAATCAGAAGTCAGGCATTGGTTTATCTGGGTCTTTTGCTTAGGACCTCACAAGACTTCAATAAACATGTAGGATAAGGTTGAAGTCTCATTTGAATTCTGACTAGGGATGAATCCACTTTCAAACTCACTCAAATTTTTAGCAGAATTCAGTTCTTTGCATCTTTAGAATTGAGGACTCAATCATCTTTCTGTCTGTCAGGCAGTGACTTCCCTCAGTGACTAGAGGCCTCTCACAGTTACTTGCCAAGAGGGTTTCCAAAAATGGCTGCTTGCTTGTTCAAACTCAGCAAGGAAGAGAGAAAGAAACTCCATCAAGATGGGTTCTCCAATTTTATGAAATGCAATCATTTAGTAGCAAAAACATAATCATATATATCCTGACATGATTCTCATTTTCTGTTGATTAGAAGCAAGTCACGTGTTCTGCCGACATTCGAAAGAGATCACATAAAGGCATGAATATCAGAAAATAGGGATCATGAGGGTCATACTGAGAGTCTGGTTGCAAAAGGACAAATTTTCTGCAAATCCATTTGTTCACTTAAGCTAATATATTATTTCTAGCACAAAGGGAATTATTGAAACTTGATTAGATAATAGTTTTTTCAAATTATGTAATGGCTAGAATTATTTATTTTATTTTTTGTTTGTTTGTTTGACTATAGTACCATGGAAACTTCGATTATGATTAAAGTTTTGGTTAATGCTTACCTGATTTCAATTTCAGCTTTGAAACATGACCTCTTTTAACCATAAAAAATTATTTACTAATTCTAAATGTCTGTTTCTTTGGCTGAAAAATAGTGCTAACAATGATGCCTGCTTCATAGCATACCATGAAGCTATCTTAGCTTTATTTTCAAAACAAAGCAAATATGCAAAAAATGTTTATTACTATTTTTACATTACTCTTTTGGCATTTAACTCTGTTTTGGCCATAATATTATGAAATCATATATGAAAGTGAATTTGGAAGCAGCAATTGTTAGGAATAGTGACTCTGGAAACATACCTAGAAGCATGCAGATAAGATCACAGCCTGTGCTTTGTTTTTATATATATATATATATATATATATATATATATATATATATATATATATATACGTATATATATAAAACCAATGTTAATGTGATACTGAATAAGTAAGCTTTATAATACAGTATGCAAATTTATTAATAGATAATACAATAAAATGATATTTAGGAAATCCACATTTTTACATTTGTACTAGTTCTAAGTGAAATAACTAATTAGGCTCTTTTCTTGTTCCTTTGAAGAAAATACCTTTAATCTAAACTCATTTGGTAAATAAAAATATCTGGTCTGAAGACCTGTAATTAATATTATATAACTTGTGTGTATTAAAGATCCAGTTTTTATTTATTACTCTTGATACAAGCTGTTTCTAAGTTTATTTAATGTGTTTATGCTTTCTTATGACTTTTAATTTGAATAAAATAGAACCATATGTTTTATTTTTACATTACTTTATATAACTAATAATGTTCTGGAAAATGTGCCTCTAATATATTAAATCAATATTTAGAGTGATTCAAATTAGATGACTGAAACATTTAACTATAATATTGAAAAATACAGTACATAGAATTTCTAAGTATTGTGAAAAATTTGATAATTTTATGGTGAAAAGGAGAAATAAAGTCAGTCAGATATTAAGAAATAATAAGACAGAATTAGAAAGTTCTCTAAGACTAAAGAAAATAAAACATTATGACTGCAGTAAAGGCATTTTCAGGAAATAACTGAAGGGAATATAAACATACATTACAGAACTAGAACTAGATACTTGAGATGGAAAAATGTGAAAAATAAAAAATCTATTTGTTTTGAATTTGATAAGCACCACTTACCACACCTTCCTCTTCTTACCGTTTATGCTATATGATGGTTAATTTTATGTGCCAGCTTGACTAAGCTATAGCACCCAGTGATTTAATTAAACACTAAGTGTTGCTGTGAAGGCATTTTGCAGATGGGATTAACATCTACATCTACAAGTTGACTTTAAGCAAAGTAGATTACCTTTGATAATGTGAGTGAACCTCACCCAACCACATGAAAGCCTTAAGAGCAAAAACTGAGTTTTCCCCAAGACATTCTTACTCATGACTATAATGTCAGCTCCTGCCAAGTTTCCAGCCTGCCAAGCTACCTAATTTTAGACTCAGGACTCCAACATCAATCCCTGCCTGAGTTTTGAGATTGCTGGCCTGATTTATGAATTTTGTACTTACCAGCCCTAACAATCACATGAGCCAATCCTTAAAAAAAAAAAAAAAAAAACCTCTTCATACATGCACATATAAATATATATATGTGTATATATGTGTGCATAGATCTAGACATAGATTGACAGATATAGATATAGATACATATATAGATATATCATATTAGTTCTCTGGAGCACCCTGCTTAATACTGGCATCAATTCTAAACCAACTACTCATTTTTTCCAAAAAAACTCCAGACCTTTTTTATCTCCACTGACTTTTAGTTTTTATTACTACTTCTTGTTTGAGGTCCCACTCCATCTTTATAATTATTTATTTTCACTTGCTAATACGGATTGCCACCCCACTGTAATTTGGTGCTTTTTAGAAAACCTAGATTTCATAGCCCCACCTTTGGGCTAGAATCCATGGGAGAATCCTAAAGTCAAAACTTCCCAACTCTCTGATCATTCCTCAAATCAGAATATTCTAGTACTGCCCCCAAGCCAGTTTCTTTTGATCTATCCCATATTTATTTGATATCACCCTATATGCATCCTTCATAACATTTCCCAGAATTTGTAATTGTGAGTAATTGCATATTTTTAAAGTTTAATATTTTACTCCACTAACCAGGCAATAATATCCATGAGCTAAAGATTCTTTTTTTTTTTTATAACTGTGTGCCCTGTTCCTGTAGGGTTTGGACATTAAGTTGATGAAAGTATTTTTACTGAAAGAGCAACAAGAATGTGTTTCATTGATAGAGAAATGTTGTGAATTTTCCTTTCCCCTTCAGTAGAATCTTCATTGATTAAAAACACTGCTGTACTGAAATGTTACATTTCCTGGGTGATTGAAAAGATGTAGGAAAAGGCAAATGTATTAAAAAAAAAAGTGGTTTTGTTTTGCTTGCCTTAGCCAAGTCTCAGCAGCAGGTGTAGTTTGTTTGCATGATCCTTAATTAACATGACACCAGCTCTTGGGAGAAGGTCTTCCGCACACCAAAGAGAAGAATAGCTCAAAAACATCAGCAAGGGAAACAGGAGGTGTTTACCCAGTGTTAGTTAGTGGTATGCATATGTGACTGTAACTCCATTGGGCTCTCTGAGGCTGGTTGGATCTTGGTCAGCATCCTATCTTTGTCTCTAATCTTCATTCCTTATCACCATGTGAAACCCTATTGCTTGCAGCTCCTTGGCCCAAACTAATGTCATGATTCATGTCTTTCTCTTCACAACTCCCAGTCCACAAATTCATCATCTTACCTCCAATGGGGCTGAAGAATTAGCTGATGACATTATTTTCTTTCAGAAAGAATATGTGTCATTTTTTTAATCACATGACATTTTATTTTTGATTTTCAAGAGTCTATTTTTCGATAATCAAGTTATTAGTATTTAAGGCTTTTACCTCTGCATTCTCAGTAAGTCAACCATAATACACCTAGAGACAATGTGGGTAGAACGGTATTTATATGAATGTTCAAAAAGAGTAACATAAACATGAACATTTCAGGATACAGTCCAGTTACAAATGGATGAATGAATACATGATTGGCTGAGTGGGTGGGATGACTGAGAAGATGATAGTGAAACACAAGTGTCACACAAACACAGCATATGTTCAAAATACAATTTGATACTGAATAATCAATAGGCAATATGGAAATCAAAGTTTGTTTTTCTTATGTTGATAGTATTAAAACATTTTAACTCTCTGATGGATATTTGTTGAGAGTTTTAGGGAAATCATGTTTTTCATCCATTTCTCTACTGTTCTGCGATTTATTCAGATTTTGAAGTTTATCCATCTATTTCTGTTTACACTCTAAGAATATTTCACTTGATTAAATAGCTTGCTCAATGTTTTACAAAAAATAGGAGACAAATTTGGTCTGGGGGCACAGGGCCTTGACTCTGTTCTTTTCTTTCCATTGTTCCAGGCTGTCACATTTATATATTTCTGAAGTAAAATTAACTAATCAGAAGTAGTGGAAACTGTCAGTACTTTGGTTTTGAATCAAAGGCATAAATAGAGATATGGTCTGACACAATTTAAAATGTTTTATGGTTTTATTTTTTGATTCATTTCATAATATCTTCCCTAATGATATTTTGAATAACCTAAATTTTATCAAAATAATTATATTCCTAACCTATTTTACTGGATTATGTGACCAAACAGATTTGCAATACCTTTATTTATTACAGTTACAATTAAACAGCTTTCATTTATGAATGCATAAAAGTATACTTTCTTTAGTTATAAAGTACATGATTTCACAATTTATTGTAACCATTTGATATTTTTATAACAGAATTGGTGAGTAATGAAACACTTTAATAATTATAGAATTTACAATGGTTAAACTGCACAATATACTTGCTACTATTTTGAAAAGACATAGGAATAATTTGCATAATTTACACTCATATGATTCACTTCTAAGTGTAGTGTGATGTACAGTACTAAGCTGATTAATCTTTCCTTGGTTTACTATCCAGAATGTGGTCAGAGTTTTAGTGAATTAATTTGACCACCATTATGTGTAATGGGCTGAAGTTACATTAATCTACTAAGTGATATACCCATCAAAGCTTATGAAGAACTAATTCATCTGAATAAGAACTAACAATATTGATTATATTTTCAACACAAGGAAAGAACACTATGCATAGTTTTGTAACTTAAAATTAAACTTTAGTCTATGTAAAAAGATACATATTTATTTTTTCAAAACACTAGTTAATTTTTCATAGGGTGATGGTAGTTGAAGAAATGTGGTGGGTAGCATTTGTTAGGGAGAGCACATAATTATATTAACCCAAGTGTAACAAATGTCTAAAATGTACTATTATTAATTTTAATGCATAATAAAATATAAATTACAACTCCATGAAGAGAATTAAAATGGAAGATTATAAAAGATCATTATAAATTCAATTTGGTAACTCTTTCATATTCATTAATAATCCCCCAAGTGAGAAATCATCAGCACTGGGAATGTACCCTTAGCCAGAAAATCAGTTAAATTTTCTACCTTAGTTCTTAACTTTCTTTAATGTAAGTACATACAAACACACACACGTACACATCCTATGCACATGCACACCATACATACACAAACACCCCATATAATTTACTTAACATGAATAATGTTTTAAAAGAATATATAAATTAAATATAAAATTATTTCTGATACTCTTACTAGAATCAGTATGCATTTTTTAATTCAATGGTTATTTAAATAATTTTTTAGAACTTTTAAATCTATGACGTGTTATGGACTGAATGTTGTATCCCCTCAAAAATTTTCTGTTGAAATTCTAATCTCTAATGTGATGATGTTAGGAGGTGGAGTCTTTGGGAAATGATTGTCTTGAGGGTAGAATCCTCATGAATGGGATTAATGACTTTATGTCCTTTCTGCCATATGAGGACACAGCAAGAAAACAGTTGTCTACGAACCAGGAAGGGGGCCCTCACCAGACATCAAGTCAGCAGGTGCCTTATTCTTGCCCTTCTCAACCTCCAGAACTATATGAAATAAATGTTCTTTAAGTCACACAGTCTATGGTGGTTTATTATAGAAACATGAATGGACTAAAATAGCATATATTTGAAAAATATGATCAGTGAGAAATGTATGGTTTAAGTTTGAATGAGTTTGATTATTATGAAAAGATATTTGTTATAATGCCACTTGAATGCAGAGTATACAGTTTTGATACAATTGCTTAGAGTCAAATATTAAAGCATCAAACATTGAGGCATGTCCCTCAATTTATGCCAAAACAAACTCAGTTTTAAAACACTAATATTGAAAAAATCTGAAGACATATTAAAACATAAAATCCTAGGAAAGAATGAAGCTTGACAGATTTACTGCAGAGAAATTGAAAGGTTCTATGTCACAAAGACCATGCATAAAGCTAAAAGCAAATAATAAAATCAGGAAGATACTTGATTGTTTATATTTTCACATAATCTTTATTAAATTATAAAAAAGTAAATATGAATTTGGAATTGAATAACAGTCTCCATACACTTCAAATATGATAATTTGCCAGCTTCCTCTTACTTTCTCACCAAGAAAATCTACTTTCAGGGCCTGAGATTTATTTTCCTTCCTCCTCTCTCTCTTTTTCTCTCTCCTTCACTCTTCACAGACATATATATATATTTTTTACAAATATATAATTATATGTATAAAGTATTACCCTTCCAACTTGTTTCTTTGTCCCACTGGGAAAAAATATCTTAGACATTTATTTGTGTCCACAGATACGGATAAAAACTGCTATTTATGGCTGCATAATTCTCCATATATCCTAACATATGTGGAACAAATTATTATTTACGGCTGTATAGTCATCCATTCACTGTAATTTAGTCAAATTTTGCCCTGGTGATGGACATCCACATTTTTTCTAGGTTGAATGTAATTTTATGACTTCTGAGCTCTGTGAGGCCCATCCTAGAATTGTCCGGTTTCCTGAAAGGAGAGCTCCTTTTGTAAAGGGTCTGTGGCTCATTTGCATACTGAAGCTTTGGCCCGGGGTTCTGTGACACAGTTGGCTTTGTCCTGCTTCTGCCACATCTCTGCCTCAGATCCCCAGACCATGCGACAGCTCTGCCTCCCGAAGCAGAGTTATCTTCCTCAACTTCAGCCCATCATTCCCTAATTCATTTCTTGTTTTTGTGCTATACAACTTCTGCGACTTTTGCTATGTTCTTTGTATTGTAGAATACCTGTATTGTGCTTACCATTAACGTGCTCTACTTTCCCTGACTCTTTGAAATTCTGATCCCTCATTACCAGTAAAATAAACTACAGTAAGAACTGAACGCAAAGACTGCAGGATTATTTTTTCCATCATGAAACTCTCTACTACCATCACCAACTCCCCCTGCTGTATACATAAAAAGACAGAGTTATGCGATGCACACACACAAGACCTACATGCACAGAATATCTATAACAAGCTAAGGAGAAATGATCTAGTAGGAATGGGGCAGAGGGAGGATAGGAAACCTATAATAAAGCTATATATGCAGAAGAACACTGTAGTAACTCAGAATATATAGTACAAAGTAATCAGCAAGCAGCAACATTCTCCAAAGATACTTTATTCACAGATTTGAAAGACTGGAAAAATGAATCAATTGTCTATATCAGAAGTAATTACATGGGTGAGCTCTCCCACCTCTGTTGTGCTGGGGAAGATGTAGCAGCCTCTTCTCCAAGCCACCCCCTTACCTCCCAACTTCTCTGGGGCTCTCGGCCGCCCGACCAGGGGCCCCAGAGCCGCGGGCTCAGCCAAAGACCACGGGCTCTGTGTCAAGCCAGCAGTTTGGGGGTTTGCTGCGCCAACGCACCTGAGGAGGCGCCGGAGGAGCCGCAGCTGCTGCACGGTGCCCACACCTCTAAGTTGTTCACTGTGTGCATGGGGTTCGGCTTCCTGTCCATGACCTCCCGTGCTGGGGTCGTGCTCAACACCCCGCCTCCTGGCCCGTGGATGACTTTGTGCACCAGAGTAAGCTGCACATGGAGGGCTTCCGGAGCCTAAAGGAGGGTGAGGCCATGGAATTCACCTTTAAGAGGTGTGACAAGGGCCTGGAATCTCTCCGAATCACTGGCCCTGGTCGAGTATTCTGTATTGGGAGCGAGAGGCAGCCCAAAGGGAAGAGCATACAGAAAAGGAGATCAAAGGGAGACAGGTGCTACAACTGTGGAGGTCTAGACCATCATGCCAAGGGATGCAGACAGCCACCCCATCCCAAGAAGTGCCAGTTCTGCTAGAGCACCAGCCTACCTTCGGGAGGAGGAAGAAGAGATCCATAGCCCTGCCATGCTCCCAGAGGCCCAGAGTTGAGCCACAGTGGGTAGGGGGGCTATCCTTTTGTGATCAGGAAGTTTTGACGAGCAGGCATCAATAAGCAGAGTGGAGACATGGGGACAGCGTGGGTAGGGGGCAGCTGGCACCACCATATATCTCAGGCCGGGGGCCAAAACATCCTCCTCTTCCCTCCTGGTGGGGGGAGGGGGGAGGCAAAGGAACTCCAATCATGCTCTATCCAAATGCACATGAGGGCTCTGGGTGGGTAACCCTACCTACATGCTTTATCTGAGTCTCCACCCGCAGAATCTTCAGCTTTTGAAAGTGGCCTGGATAGGGAAGTTGTTTTACTCTTAAAGAAGGATTTGGAAGAATATTTCCCAGCCAGAGTGAAAAGATTAAGCATGAGACCAGATTGATGGGCGCAACCCACAAGCCATTACATTCTGTGGGAGGGAATATCTCAGGCGTAAGGCAGGGTTTTCCACCTGTTGTCTCCTCATAACCCCCTCTTGGGATAAAGTGCTGAGAACTGTCCCAAGCAGTGGGTTGTAATGATAGGCAAAAGGGGTGGTTATGGGAACAACTGTAGACCTGCTGCTTCTAGGCTCATTCCTACCCCATTCTGGGCCAATACAATTTTATCTATTTGCTTCCTTGGATGACTATACCTTGGGTTCCACTTTCTCTAGGATGCCAACTGCACTAGCTGTGTGCGAATGACATATCTTGTGCACTTTAACTTTTTTTCCGTAATATAAGTATTCTGGCTTTGTATTTTTGTGTATTTTAATCTAAGGTCCTCATTCCTGCTCTGTGTTCTCAGGTACGTGAGCAATCTCAGGGATAAGTCGGCAGCAGCTCGGGGTCTGCACAGCAGGAATACCTTTTGTTTCTATGTCACCGGAGAGAACGACTATTTGGAGCATAGAGCCTAATTGAGCTACCTCATTTTTGCCAATTAGAGCTGGCTTTTCTGCCATAGTGTTCTCTTGAAACTCTACCATCTTCAGTGTTTCATGGGAGACTAGATTTAGCTGGGTTGCCCCATGACTTGGTCTCCTTGTACTGAAAGATTGGAAATTGGTCTGATCAGGAAAAGGTGGTGCAGAGAGGTTAGGAGAGGCTGGGCCAGGTAAAAGGTGCAGAAAGGGGCGGCTAAATTAGGCAAAGGTCATCTGTACATGTGATAAAGGATTCCTTTTCCAGACCTCTAATCCCAGGGCACAGGACTTGCTTTACATGCCAGATGCATCCGTCACTGGATTGGGCTAGGCCTACCATGCACAACAGGGTGTATGTGTGTGTTTTTGTAAAGAATGTGACTTGGTAAGGATAGGTTTTAAGAACGATGCCTCTGTACCCATCTTGAGCTGCCCAGGGATGTGTATATGAAGCAAGGACAAGATCCTTAACTTTTAACAATTCTGGGCTTTTCCTCCTTGGTTTGCAGAGAGACCATCAGCCATGGCTTCTCTGTGGTTCCCAGAGCCAGTGTCCTGCCCTGCTGCAGCAGTGATTAGTGTCATGGATTAGCTAAAGGAGAAAAGGGGGTTTCGTTTACATGCTGTGAGCTCACTGCAAAACTACCTCACTTTGTTGTAACGGGGCAAATGCGGTAGAACGCATTGGGTGATGTGTGTCTGATCCTGGGTTCTGGTCTCCCCCAATTGCTGCCCCCCTCTAGTTATATTTGTCTGGGCTTTGTAGGACTTCACAAGTAGCTGATTTGGTGATTGCTAGGTGGCTTAGTTTGTGTAAATATAATGTGTTGGTCTTCTCCATGTTCTTTTGGGGTTTTATTGTTTACAAACTTTTTATATTGAGAAAAATAGCCAAAGTATCTTTGACTAAAGGTTCTGTACCAGGCAAAAAGATCTGAAATATAGGCTCGGGGACCCCTCACCTTGAAGTGAGGGGTCTTAAACCACACTTTTGTGTTTCCCTTCCCCTATTTCCTATTTCAAACAAGATCTTATGTCCTAAAAACTAGATTCCTACCCCTTTGTCTTTCCCCCTTCATGCTCCCCCAAAATAGTCCATACACCTCTGTTTAATTTGTGGGGTGTCTGTGATTAAATGATTTGTGCAAAAATCCTGAAGAAGTTAAGAACTCTCCATCCCTTGTTCCCAGTCTCCTGAGTCATGACCGTTCCTTGATGTGATTCATGTCAAACAGACTGCTGCCTTTGGATGAATTAAAACCTAGTTTAATCTCTAATTCTAGGTTGGAGAGAAGCAATGAGGGGGCCTTCCATGTAGACAGTGGGGTTGGGAGACCACAAAAGGAAAGATGAATGTATATCCAAGTCACTCAGGAACTTCTATGAAGGTGCAAGAAACGTCAAAGTGGCCATGAGATTGTTTAATAGGAGATGGATGAATGTAACTCCATGTTTACTGCTAGAACCCAAAGCTTTCTGTGAAATCTTGAATTTATGTGGAGGAAGGGAGAGTAGAAAAACATGTACCTGTCTGCTCTTTCCCTCATCACTTCCCCTCATTCCTGAACTGCAGGTGAATGAGCCTCTTTGGGCTTTGGCGACCCCATCTAGGCAGTGTTTATTTGACGGTAAATTTTGCTGTGCCAGGTACTTCCCTTCCCATTTGCTATCATTTTATAACACACATGCTGACCCTTTTCCCTTCTCCTTCTTTTCCTTGGGAAAATACAATGAATAAAGACTTACTGGTACTGAAAAAAAAAAAAGCAATTACATGACATTATATGAATATGCAAGTCACCAGAGGAATGATGTTCATCATGGCTTGATTGATGTAAAATTATAGAATAAAAAACATTTTATTCTTTTTACTCTCAGGTGAAAAGCTTAGCTTACCTTCAAAGCTTAAAGGGCATAAATCTTTTGATATGATTGGAAACAAAAGCACTAATGAATATATTAGCTCCTTTACTGTTTATAACTGTTATAGCAACATTACCTGTTCAGTTCTCACTACCACTTCTCCTCAGATACTTTGTACATATCTCAGAAGCAACCAAGATGAGGAAAGAAAGTGTGGAATTTTAATAAAAGCTATACTTCTAAGTTCCTAGGAATAGACTTTTAATTTTAGTTCTCCTAAAGAAATTTCTACTTTTTTGCAAAGATTCATATATGCTACACTGAATCTATCCTAAAGTAAAGACTACATAGGGTATTTGACTACCACAGATACAGCTGAAGATAACTAGAATAAGGTAGTATTTTTTTATGCCTACTTTCTTACCAATTCTCTTACTATTAAGCATCATCACAGCTTTTCTTAATCATGTCTCCCAAGAAACTATTAAACAAACACAAGAGCTCACTCTTATTTCACCTGTCTTGATTCTGATTGCAAGGTAGTTTCCCAAATGAATGCCTGAGTGCTGAGGGCCCAGTGTGTGTTGCCAGCCTCACTGAATGAATTTAAGAAGAGAGAATCCAAAGGAAGAAACACCAGGAAAAGCTCTAGCTGCTCTACTGGACAAGCAGAGGCTCCTTGAGGTTTTCAGTTTCCCATGCAGAACTCAGCTGACTGCAGATCACTGTAGGGAGGAAACCCATGAGAGACCGTTGCCTGATCAGTTCAAGGATTTGAAGACTATCAGGTAATACAGCCTAATGAAAAGAAAAAATGCACAGAGAGGGCTTCCCTGGTGGCTCAGTGGTTGAGAGTCCGCCTGCCGATGCAGGGGACGCGGGTTCGTGTCCCGGTCTGGGAAGATCCCACATGCCGCAGAGCGGCTAGGCCCGTGAGCCATGGACGCTGAGCCTGCGCATCCGGAGCCTGTGCTCCGCAACGGGAGAGGCCACAACAGTGAGAGGCCCGCATACCGCAAAAAAACAAAAACAAAACAAAACAAAACAAAAATATGCACAGGGAAAGCAAAAAAAAAAAAAAAAAAAAAAAGTTGATTTGAAAGTCAATACAGAGAATTCTGTACCAATTGCTGAAGAAAGAAGGAAGCATGTGTCTCTAAAGGGTACAGTAGCATGGCTGCAGTGGTCTGTACAGGTTATTAGATAAACAAATGTTTGTGTCAAACAGGGCACTGAGTGCCGGGTTGCAACTTAAAGTATCAGAAATGGCATCACCTGTAACAACTGCATTGGAAAGGAATGCATAAATAAGAAAATGTAATTCTATAGGCACTTAAAATTGTCTGAACACATTATACATTTAATTTTACTTTTCTCTAAGAGAGCAAAAATACCATAACTCGATTCAGATATTCCAGGTTATGTTCAGAATTATGAAAGAGAATTGAGTGCACAGAGATCATCTTCAAAGTCAGTCAACAGAGGACCACGTTTCCCCGAAGTTTATACGCTGGCCTGAGCTCACAGCCAGTAAACTCCATAATCCTTGTAAACTCCAACACTAATTAAAATTTTATATACATTAAATCAGCTAATCATACAAAAGACCTTTTACTTTTACTATAACTATTTTAAGATGAGATAACAGAAGCCCAAGAATGCAACACCAGTGGTTGCATGGTAAGAATTAGAGGTGAAATTCAAACTCAAGTTTCAGCGTGTATACCCTTCACCATGACACAGTGCCATTGCCTTGAATGCTGAATGGCAATATAAGATAGGATAAGTAGAAAATAGTTGCAAGCATCCCTCTCCCATACACATTTTCATGATTCTTGAGAATGTAAATATGCAATCACATTTTAATAGCATTATTTTAGCATTTTAATGTGTGTTTGTAAAACATTTACAAATAAATATAAATTATACTTATGTCCATATTTCAGGGATAAATGCATTAATTTCCAATCTGTTATATTTTTTTCAGACTTTTCTCTCACTATTCCTTCTTCTCTGTGAGTTAGGAAGATCATTTTATTACTTCAGAAAAACAATGATCAGAACTGGTCCCTTTGTTATACGAATTCAAAGCAAATATATATTCATTGTTTCAGAGTAGGAATATAAGTCATGTTTAACCTGAATATAGCTATAAGTATTATGGTTTGGTAGTAGTAATATTTGTCAGATTCTGTTCTAAAACTGAGAATGACATTTTATTTTTATTTCAAAAATTCTGTTTTGTTGGGTGGGTGTTAGGAGACCAAAAAAAAAGCAGACAAATGTTTAGATAGAATATAAATCTCTACAGCTTTGTGCTAAATACTTTTTCTTGTTTACTAGAAAATGAAGTTTTTCTTTTCTTTTTTTTTAAGGGTTTGGGTTTTTTTTAGTTTTTTGTTTGGTTGGTTTTTTTTGTTGCTTTTTTTTTAGTATTTTTGTTGGTTGGTTGACACTACAGGAAAAGGTTGAAAAGGAAAAGCAGAAAAAATTTTTATGAATTTGGTAAGCAATGAAAATGAACAATGTTGCTTAGAAACCTAAGTGACAATTTGTGGCAGGAAGCTGTGGAAAGATCCAGTTTACCAGCTCTACATGCAATCCAGCACCATTTTCTCACATTGGAGAGTTCGGATGCAGCATCCTTGTCATAGAACTGGGATTTCACAAGGGACACCATTAGCACTGGCTTCTCAGAGGGTCCTTCTGGAAGTCTCTGAGGCGTAGTCATCAGCTGTGGAAGGAGTTGGAGAAAATTATTGTGGCAGAAACCGTGGAGTTACTGCAGTGGACAAGCTGTGTGGCAAGCTCAAGTGGGCCTTCTCAAATGGGCAGCCAACACAGGGAGGAAGGCTCCTCAAGGGTGGAGATTCCAGGCAACAGAAAGCACACCCTTGGGGATACAAGTCCTCTTATTTGAACATTAAGTGTGACTCATTTTGTAGACATAGACCTGTGATGCCAGGGTGTGTGCATTGTGTGTATATGTGTGTGTGACTGTGTAACATTTTTTTAAAAAATCACATTCTTCGGTAACATACTGTTTCATTACCTGCTTCTTTTTCCTCAGAAGTATAATGTGAACATTTTCCCCAAACATTAACGCTTTGAAAATTAAAATGCAAAAAATAAGTTGATTCTTCCCTTCTCCCTCCATCTAAAGTTCCATTACCATTTTCTTCCATTTCAAAAGAACGTTGGATGGAAATTTCAGTTTCCCCTTTTTATAAGATGTATGGTACTAACATGTATATTTTGAAATTCGCTGATCTTATCTAAAATAGCAGGCAATTACCTCCCTGCCTCTTCTCAGGGCATGTCTCTCCTATCTGTGGAAAGGGCAAGATAAGTGTCAGCTCATAGCAACTTAATATTACAACCTGGTATTTTTTTTCCACTTAAAAGAGATTAATTTATTGAATTGTTTCTTAAAATGTAATTGCATACATGGATGTTCCAGGGAATAATAGAAGTCATAGCTTAAAGTTGGTGTGTTTCCTTGAGTCATCCATTGTAATTTTGGTTGGTAATAAGAAGGTAGAGAAAAGAAACAGGTACTTACAAATTTTCTGAGCCGTGTCTATGTTTTTTGCTCACTTGGTGTTCTTGAATATTTTTTATCTGAATTCTAGGAGGGGATGCCAGAAAGGCTGTGGTGGAAACACACAGGCTGGCTCACAACATATTGGGGGGTGGGAGGATGGATGAGGCTAGGAGCTAGCCAGAGAAGTAGTTCAATAAGTGACCCTAAAGTTCCTTGAACTTGTATAGTAATTGTGGTTTATGGTCTGTTTTATCTTCTTTTGAGCCTTCAATCAATTTTCTTTAAAAATTAAATCTTATCCTTTACTGGTCTGTGGAGTAATGAGAGAAAAGATGAGTTCTACACTTAGGATGTATTAATAAGAGAAATTAAGAAAGAAAATGCCTAAGATATATTACTTAAATTTTTTTTAGATATTCCCTTTTTAGTAGATCATCCCTCCAATTTTTATTTATGTCAGTTTGTTATTTTAAATAACTCACTCTCATTTGTTAGGAAACAATAAATGCAATGGCAATTTTTTAAAAAATAATTTTAAAGAATAAAGTTATTTATGTAATATGGACTTGGCAATATTAAGAAATACACTACATAATAGTCACTTCTCAAATGTAGGAAATAATGAACTAAGAATAATTTGGGTACTATCCAATAAACTAAAATTTTAAAGATATATTTTTTTCAATGCAGGTGTTTGGAAATTTATAGAGCTGGAACTTTTTCAATTACCTATAAGCACAACACATCAATGCAAGTTGCAGTTAGGCAATCCTGTGCATTTTAGAAAAGGTCAAGCTGTGCAGAGGAAATGAGTGCAGTTCATATGCGTGAGAACTGAGAAAGTACAAGCTGTGACAATGAATTCCAAATCTTAACTAATTACTGGTGGTTTCTCCATATAAAATGATACTGAATGTTCAAGCATGCTTAAGAGGAGACTTTCTACCTTAGTTGGAGTTTTAAGGAAAATGATGTTATTTTTTTAAGAAGTAATTTATACTTTGTAATATCTCTTTTTTAATAATCATGCCTTATGATTCTAATATACTGTGAGACAAATAGGTCATTATTCCTATTTGACTGAAGAGAAAAACAAAACTCAAAGAGAATTGGCACCTTGTCAAGGTCACACAGGTTGTACGTGACATAATACATGAAAACTTGTCCTCCGTTTCTTGGAAATATTTACAAAACATGATCTGTTTTAAAATCAGCATGGAATTTTGTTGGGGTCTCATCAACACATTCATGTAAATTCTTATACAGAGTTTCACAAATTTAGATAAGCTACAGAATGCTTCAGAATTATATTCAGATTGTTGCTTTACAGGGTTAATGTTTCTAAAAAATCAAGTCAGTATTAAACGAGTATATTCTTATTTTCAGTAATTCCTAATCATTCCAAAACTCTTTTATCAGAATTCATGTGTGATTTACTCAAAGCCATAGAATTTTTAAAAAAACATGCAGACAGCCATTTCCACTAGTTAGAAGGATAACAGAGCTTGGTGTCCATCCCAAACCTACCTCTTCGGGCACAGAAAAGAGAACATGATAGAAAAATCTCTGGGAAAAAAAGAGAGAGAGAGAGAGAGAGAACAAAGAAAAATAAGTTTGACTCCTCTCACTTATTTAGAATGGAAGCAAAGAATAAGGAGGGTGCAGAGTTAATTTCAGAGTCATCACCTCCACTACCACCTTCAACTCTCAGAGTCAATTTCCATATGATTATGGAGAATTAATTACCTGAAAGAAGTTGTACAAGCATGACCTAGAAACTTAGAATTTCCCCACCAGGGACCTAAAGAGAATTAAGCCTTAATGTCTTAAGGTGTTCATTATGTATAACGAAAACTTCCTATGCATCTAATATATGGTACTAGTACCATCCATGGGACACCTGAGGGACAGTCACTCAAACAATGTCCACTGTTCTGTAGTTCAGATGGGGAAGGCTAGTGTCAAAAGGCTTGCCATCAGACTGAGAGCCTTGTGTCAGAGAAGGAATATGCTTATTTGGATGATAAAATGCTGTTTTTGTCTCAGAGTCCACTCTGGGTGACCAGAGTTCCAAGGCTCTGATAAAGAGACATAGGGTGGTTGTTAACAAGCTCTAGACATTAAATGCCTAAGGTCTGAAAGAGGAGCCTGCAAAACTTAGAGCACTTAAAGACTGATGGTCATGCAGGACAGGTGTTCAGTGACAGAATATGACAGAACTTGACAGCGTTTCCCTGGTGGCTATGTGGGACAAGCCAGAGTACCAGCAGATTCAATGAGGACATACGGCAGTGTGCAGATGTAGGTGGCATGGACACCTCAACCAGGAGATAGTGTGGGTTTTGAGCAACAAGATTTCGTTATTGTTGTTTCTCTCTGTTTGTTGTTGTTGCAGCTGCTGCTGCTGTTGCCATTCTTCAGTTAGAGCGAAATCTGTCCTAAAATCAAAACTAGTTATAAACAGACATAGAAGCTCAAGTTTGCACAGAGGTTCAGTTCTCTCTCTGTAAAGGATATAAGTCATTCCATCATTATCAAGAGACTGTTCATCTTCTGGCTGAATACTGAAATCTCTTAATCCTAAATACATATTTTGCACTTTAATATTTAAACCTTTTAATTATTCTCCTTTGTACTTGCCCAAATGATCCTGATTTATCCCAAGTTGCAGGAACTATAACAAAATAGAGATATTTAGTATAATGACAAAAATTACTGACTAAAATTCTGATACCCTAATCTTGCCTACACAAATTGTTTCTACATTATTAGTATATATCTTCCATAATTTTTGTTTAAAGTTAACAACGTAGTTAATGTTGATAACTCATATTTAGGACCTTGCTTCTAGACACTATTTGCCAGATTTTTGCTTGTTTTTCTTCTTCATTGCATCTTTTTCTGTTAATTTAAGAAATGCTGAGTATGTCAGGAAGCTATCAAATTCATTTTGAATTTAAATACTCTTCTGTGAATGACAAGAATGTCTTCCATTCTGCGGTTATTTAAGTTCTCAAAAGAATGCTTTCTACTGTAAACTTATGAAAATTTCAAGTACTAAGTCAATGATGGTTTTCTACAGATGTCACCTGATGTATTTTTCTGAATATTTTACTCCAAAAGAGAGCTATCTTTTACCCCTCATTATTTAATGGTTATAGTGCTTCTTAGATATCTGCCATGCTTATCATAAATTATATAAGATAAAATAAAAATTCTGTAATTGTAATGTTTGACTGATTCATAACATAATATTTTAATAATAGCTCAGTGATATCCTCTTCTATCTATGTGCATTACAGAACAATACTAATGATTAACTTTTATTTCAAATCAACATTAAAGCATCTAAAGAAAAAAAAGAGACCAGGAAATGTTGTTACTGGAACATCAACGTCACACTTGTACCACATTAGCCAGTTCTGTAAGCTCTGTGACGTAGACAAAGGTTATAGACTGATAGATAATATTTATGGAACAATATTTTCTCAAACTAAATTTTTCTGCTGCTTATTGCTAATGGTTTTTATCTGTGAGTGCTGCTCAGACCACAGGACAATGATCTACAAGTGGCTCCTTGGTGATGTCAGAGGAAAAGGTGATAATTTAACTTTTCACATGTATATCTCACATAATTGGAATAAAATTTTATTGATTCTCTTGGACATTTTATAATATTCTTCAAAATACACCTTGAAAGTATGTGCATTTCCTAAAGGAACAACATTAGCCAATTGATCTCAGTCAACCTTGAATAAACAAAGTGTAAATTGTCACGTCATTTCTCCATTATCTTTAATTTTTATTACAGTATGCTCTATTATGGTTTGTGTTGCTTTTTATGTATTAAATCTTTATTTTTTTCAGTGCTATTACTGCCTCGTGGTTTGTCTTCTATTCATAGAAACTAGATAATTTATTAATAAATGTTCATTTAAATTTAATCTTTTGATTAAAATGGTAATATCAATATTGCCCTCAGAATGCCATAAATATAAATTATGAATAGATCTTAAGTTGGGAATGGATAATGTGAATATTTACAAATAATTGTGCAAGTGCAACTTCTTTGTAAAACAAGCAAAAGCAGAAAATGAGCACCTCAAAATTACAGTTTATTTTTCCCCTGATATATTTATTCTAGTGACCATGACCCTATATACTGTAAAATATTGTCAAAAATCATCAAAATTGGGCTTCCCTGGTGGCACAGTGGTTGAGAGTCCACCTGCCGATGCAGGGGACATGGGTTCATGCCCTGGTCCGGGAAGATCCCACATACTGCAGAGCGGCTAGGCCCGTAAGCCATGGCCGCTGAGCCTGTGCGTCCGGAGCCTGTGCTCCGCAACGGGAGAGGCCACAAGAGTGAGAGGCCCGCATACCGCAAAAAAAAAAAAAAATCATCAGGAATCCATCAAAGTTCCAAAGTAATTTTCAAAGTACAGTGATTTCTTTTTTGATATAATTAAAAATATTTTTTGGCAGTAAGAAACAAATTTTCTTTTTAATAAGAATAAAGAGTTAAAAATTAAATGAGATCGGACCTTCAAGAAGGTGGAGGATTAAGGCATGGAGATCACCTTCCTCCCCATAAATACATCAAATATACATCTACATGTGGAACAACTCCTACAGAACACCTGCTGAATGCTGGCAGAAGACCTCAGACTTCCCAAAATGTAAGAAAATCCCCACATACGTGGGTAGGGCAAAAGAAAAAAGGAAAAACAGAGATAAAAGAATAGGGAGTGGACCCACACCTCTGGGACGAAGCTGTGAAGAGGAAAAGTTTCCACAACCTAGGGAGTTCCTTCACTGATGGGGATGGGGTGTGTGTGTGGGGGGGAAGCTTCAGAGCCACAAAAGAAAGCACAGGGGTGCAGAGGGCAAAGCGGAGAGATTCCCACACAGAGGATTGGTGCCGACCAGCACTCACCAGCCCGAGAGGCTTGTCTGCTGACCCGCTGGGGCGGGCAGGGTCTGGGAGCTGAGGCTCAGGCTTCAGAGGTCAGACCCCAGGGAGAGGACTGGGGTTGTCTGCGTGAACACAGCCTGAAGGGGGCTAATGTGCCATAGCTAGCCGGGATAAAGTCCGGGAAAAAGTCTGGACCTGCCAGAGAGGCAAGAGACCTTTGTTTTGGGGTGCTCGAGGAGAGGGGATTCCTTCCCAGTGTGCCCACAGCAGGCAGAGCACCACCTAAGTGAGCTCCAGAGATGGGTGTGAACCATGGCTATCAGCTCAGACCCCAGAGACAGACATGAACCACTACCATTGCTGCCACTGCCACCAAGAATCCTGTGTGCAAGCACAGGTCACTATCCACACCCACCCCAGGAACCTGTGCAGACCACCACTGCCAGGGTCCCGTGATCCAGGGACAAGTTCCCCAGGAGAACACATGGCACACTTCAGGCTGTTGCAATGTCATGCCAGCCTCTGCCCCTGCAGGCTCGCCTCAAATTCCACTTACAACAACCATACCCCTCCCTCCCCCTGGCCTGAGAGCAAGAGAGCCCTAATCAGCTGCTGTTTTAACACCTTCCTGTCAGGGGAAGGGAACAGACTCTGACCAGAACAGACCAGAAGGTGGCCTACACACAGAAGCAGGGCCAAAACCAAAGCTGAACCCCAGGAGATGTGTGAAAAAAGAAGAGAAAGGGGAATTTCTCCATGCAGCCTCAGGAGCAGCAGATTAAATTCCCATAATCAACCTGTTAAACCCTGCATCTGAAGAGTACCTGAATAGACAATGAATGTTCCCAAAATTGAGGTGGTGGACTTTGGGAGCAACTGAAGACTTGGGGTTTGCTTTCTGTGTCTAATCTGATTCTGGTTTTATGTTTATCTTAGTTTAGTATTTAGTACTTATTATCTTTGATGAATTTGTTTATTGGTTTTTTTGCTTGCTTCCTTTATATATATATATATATATTTTTTTTTTTTTTCCGCTTTTCTATTTTTGGAGTATGTACCTGTATGCTTCTTTGTGAGATTTTGTCTGTATAGGTTTGCTTTTACCGTTTGTCCTAGGGATCTGTCTGTTCATTTTTTTGTTTTTGTTTTTGTTTTTGTTTTTCTCTCTTCCTTTTCTTCTGAGCCGTGTGTCTGGCAGGGTCTTTTTGCTACAGCTATGTGTAGGGCCTGAGACTCCATGGTGGGAGGGCTGAGTCCAGGACATTGGACCACCAGAAATCTCCTGGCCCCATGTAATATCAATCAGTGAGAGCGCTCCCAGATATCTTCATCTCAAACCAAAGATCCAGCTCCACCCAATGGCCAGCAGGCTTCAGTACTGGATTCTCCATGCCAAACAACTAACAAGCCAGGAACACAACCCCGCCCATTAGCAGAGAGGCTGCCTAAAGTCATACTGAGTTCAAAGACCCTCCAAACACACCACCGGATGCAGCCCTGCCCACCAAAAGGATAAGATACAGTCCCACTGACCAGAACAAAGGCACCATCCCCTCCACAAGGAACCCTACTCAAGCCACTGAACCAACCTCACCCACTGGGGAGAGACACCAAAAATAACGGGAACTACAAATCTGCAGCCTGCTAAAGGAGAATTCAAACACAGAAAGATAAACAAAATGAGAAGAAAGAGAAATATTCAGCAGATGAAGGAGCAAGGTAAAAACCCATGAGACCAAACAAATGAAGAGGAAATAGGTAGTCTACCTGAAAAAGAATTCAGAGTAATGATAGTAAATATGATCCAAAATCTAGGAAATATGTTGGAGAAAATATTAGAAATGTTTAACAAGGACCTAGAAGAAATAAAGAGCAAAGAAACAATGATGAACAACACCATAAATGAAATTAAAAATACTCTGGAAGGAATCAATAGCAGAATAACTGAAGCAGAAGAACGGATAAGTGACCTGGAAGATAAAATAGTGGAAATAACTGCCTCACAGCACAATAAAGATAAAAGAATGAAAAGAACTGAGGACAGTCTCAGAGACCTTGGGGACAACATTAAGTGCATCAACATTCGAATTATAGGGGTCCCAGAAGAAGAAGAAAAAAGAAAGGGTCTGAGAAACTATTTGAAGAGATTATAGTTGAAAACTTCCCTAACATGGGAAAGAAAATAGTCAGTCAAGTACAGGAAGCACAGAGAGTCCCATTCAGGATAAATTAAAGGAGAAATATGCCAAGACACCTATTAATCAAACTATCAAAAATTAAATTCAAATAAAATGTATTAAAAGCAGCAAGGGAAAAGCAACAAATGACATACAAGGGAAACCCCATAAGGTTAACAGCTGATCTTTCAGCAGAAACTCTGCAAGCCAGAAGGGACCAGCAGGACATATTTAAAATGATGAAAGGGAAAAACCTACAACCAAGATTACTCTACCCAGCAACGATCTCATTCAGATTTGATGGAGAAATGAAAACCTTTATAGACAAGGAAAAAGTAAGAGAATTCAGCACCACCAAACTAGCTTAACAACAAATTCTAAAGGAACTTCTCTAGTCAGGAAACACAAGAGAAGGAAAAGACCTACAAAAACAAACCCAAAACAATTAAGAAGATGGTAATAAGAACATACATATCGATAATTACCTTAAATGTAAATGGATTAAATGTGCCAACCAAAAGACACAGACTGGCTGAATGGACACAAAATCAAGACCTGTATATATGCTGTCTCCAAGAGACCCACTTCACACCTAGGGACACATACAGACTGAAAGTGAGGGTATGGAAAAAGATATTCCATGTAAATGTAAATCAAAAGAGAGCTGGAGCAGCAATTCTTATATGAGACAAAATAGACTTTAAAATAAAGACTATTACAATAGACAAAGAAGGACACTACAAAATGATCATGGGATGAATCCAAGAAGATATAACAGTTGCAAATATTTATGCAACCAACATAGGAGCACCTCAATACACAAGGCAAATGCTAACAGCCATAAAAGGGGAAATCGACAGTAACACAATAATAGTCAGAGACTTTAACACCCCACTTTCACCAAGGGACGGATCATCTAAAATGAAAATAATTAAGGAAACACAAGCTTTGAAAGACACACTAGATCAGATAGACTTAACTGATATTTATAGGACATTCCATCCAAAAACAACAGAATACACTTTCTTCTTAAGTGCTCATGGAACATTCTCCAAGATAGATCATATCTTGGGGCATAAATCAAGCCTCAGGAAATTTAAGAAAACTGAAATTGTATCAAGTATCCTTTACAACAACAATGCTATGAGACTAGATATCAAGTACAGGAAAAAAACTGTAAAAAATACAAACACATGATACTAAACAATACCCTAGTAAATAACCAAGAGATCATTGAAGAAGTCAAAGGAGAAATAAAAAAATACCTAGAAACAAATGACAATGAAAAGACGATGGTCCAAAACCTATGGGATGCAGCTAAAGCAGTTTTAAGAGGGAAGTTTATAGCAACACAATCCTACCTCAAGAAACAAGAAATATCTCAAATAAACAACATAACCTTACACCTAAAGCAATTAGAAAAAGAAAAAGAAGAGCAACAACAACAACAAAAAAAAACCCAGAGTTAGCAGAAGAAAGAAATCATAAGGATCATATCAGAAATAAATGAAAAAGCAATGAAGGAAACAATAACAAAGATCAATAAAACTAAAATCTGGGTTTGGGGAAGATACACTAAATTGATAAACCATTAGCCAGACTCATCAAAAAAAATAGGGGGAAGACTCAAATCAACAAAATTAGAAATGAAAAAGGAGAACAATTGACACTGCAGAAATACAAAGGATCATGAGAGATTACTACAGGCAACTATATGCCAATAAAATGGGCAGCCTGGAAGAAGTAGACAAATTCTTAGAAAAGCACAACCTTTTGAGACTGAAACAGGAAGAAATAGAAAATATAAACAGACCAGTCACAAGCACTGAAATGGAAACTCTGATTATAAATCTTCCAACAAACAAAAGCCCAGGACCAGATGGCTTCACAGATTAATTCTATCAAACATTTAGAGAAGAGCTAACACCTATCCTTCTCAATCTCTTCCAAAGTATAGCAGAGGGAGAAACACTCCCAAACATTCTACGAGGCCACCATCACCCTGATACCAAAACCAGACAAAGATGTCACAAAAAAAGAAAACTACAGGCTTATATCACTGATGAACATAGATGCAAAAATCCTCAACAAAATACTAGCAAACAGAAACCAACAGCACATTAAAAGCATCATACACCATGGTCAAGTGGGGTTTATACCTGGAATGCAAGTATTCTTCCATATATGCAATTCAATCAATGTGATACAACATAGTAACAAACTGAAGGATAAAAATCATATTATAATCTCAATAGATACAGAAAAAGCTTTTGACAAAATTCAACACCCATTTATGATACAAACTCTTCAGAAAGTGGGCCTAGAGGGAACCTACCTTAACATAATAAAAGCCATATATGACAAACCCACAGCCACCATTGTTCTCAATGGTGAAAAACTGAAACCATTTCCTCTAAGATCAGGAACAAGACAAGGTTGCCCACTCTCTTCGCTGTTATTCAACATAGTTTTGGTAGTTTTAGCCACAGCAATCAGAGAAGAAATAGAAATAAAAGGAATCCAAATCAGAAAAGAAGAAGTATAGCTGTCACTGTTTGCAGATGACATGATACTATACATAGAGAAGCCTAAAGATGCTGCCAGAAAACTACTAGGACTACTCAATGAATTTGGTAAAGTAGCAGGATACAAAATTAATGCACAGAAATCTCTTGCATTCCTATACACTAATGATGAAAAATATGAAAGAGAAATTAAGGAAACATTCCCATTTACCATTGCAACAAAAAGAATAAAATACCTAGGAATAAACCTACCTAAGGAGACAAAAGACCTGTATGCAGAAAACTATAAGACACTGATGAAAGAAATTAAGGATGATACAAACAGATCAAGAGATATACCATGTTCTTGGATTGGAAGGATCAACATTGTGAAAATGACTATACTACCCAAAGCAATCTACAGATTCAATGCAATCTCTGTCAAACTACCACTGGCATTTTTCACGGAACTCAAAAAAAAAATTCACAATTTGTATGGAAACACAAAAGACTCTGACTAGCCAAAGCAACCTTGAGAAAGAAAAACAGAGCTGGAGGAATCAGGCTCCCTGACTTCAGGCTATACTCCCAAGCTACAGTAATCAAGACAGTGTGGTACTGGCACAGAAACAGAAATGTAGATCAATGGAACAGGATAGAAACTCAGAGATAGAGCCATGCACATATGGTCACCTTATCTTTGACAAAGGAGGGAAGAATTTACAATGGAGAAAAGATAGACTCTTCAGTAAGTGGTGCTGGGAAAACTGGACAGCTACATGTAAAAGAATGAAATTAGAACATTTCCTAACACCATACACAAAAATAAACTCAAAATGGATTAAAGACCTAAATGTGAGGCCAGACACTATAGAACTCTTAGAGGAAAACATAGGCAGAACACTCTATGATGTAAATCACAGCAAGATCCTTTTTGACCCATCTCCTAGAGAAATGGAAATAAAAACAAAAATAAACAAATGGGACCTAATGAAACTTCAATGCTTTTGCACAGCATAAACAAGGCGAAAAGACAACCCTCGGAATGGGAGAAAATATTTGCAAATGAAGTGGCTGATAATGGATTAATCTCCAAAATATACAAGTACCCCATGCAGCTCAATATCAAAAAAACAAACAACCCAATCCAAAAATGAGCAGAAGACCTAAATAGACATTTCTCTAAAGAAGATATACAGATTGCCAACAAACACATGAAAGGATACTCAACAACTCTAATGATTAGAGAAATGCAAATCAAAACCACAGTGTGTTACCACTTCACACATGTCAGAATGTCCATCATCAAAAATCTACAAACAATAAATGCTGGAGAGGGTGTGGAGAAAAGGGAACCCTCTTTCACTGTTGGTGGGAATGTAAATTGATACAGCCACTATGGAGAACAGTATGGAGGTTCCTTAAAAAGCTAAAAATAGAACTACCATATGACCCTGCAATCCCACTACAGTGCATATACAAATTTACAAATACCATAATTCAAAAAGTCATGTACCACAATATTCATTGCAGCACTGTTTACAATAGCCAGGACATGGAAGCAACCTAGGTGTGCATTTACAGATGAATGGATAAAGAAGCTGTGGCACATGTATACAATGGAATATTACTCAGTCATAAAAAGAAATGAAATTGTGTTATTTGTAATGAGGTGGATGTACCTAGAGACTGTCCTACAGAGTGAAGTAAGTCAGAAAGAGAAAAATACCGTATGCTAATACATATATATGGAATCTAAAAAAAAAGAAAGGTTCTGATGAACCTTGGGGCAGGACAGAAATAAACATGCAGACATTGAGAGTGGACTTGAGGACACAGGGAGGGGGAAGAGTAAGCTGGGAAGTGAATGGGGATATATTTATACATATAGCTGATTCACTTTGTTATATAGCAGAAACTAACACAACATTGTAAAGCAATCATACTCCCATAAAGATGTTAAAAAAAATTAAATGCATCTTTCCAACCTGCATTTTTTTTAATGTCACAAGCTTGTACAATCATTTGTCAATGTAATGACAAATACATTCAAAAGAGCGAGAGAGAGAGAGAAGTGATCATAACTAGTTTTTGACAAAATTTAACTTTACAAATGACAGTGTTGGACACCCCATAATATTAATAACATAAACTATGCAAAGGCAAATTATTTTATATGTACATAGTGACCAGTGTTCTAATTTACAGGTAGTTGAAACTGATTTTCAGAGTCTGAATTAGTACTGTGAGACTATTAATATATGGTAATGCTTGAGGAACAAACGCTGGAGGAAAAATGAGTGCTTTTCACTGAAATTTCATTTGAGCATTCAAGTTCTGCTTCTGATAATGGTGGAGTAGTTTGATCAAACACATTCTTGGGGATCTCACACACACACACACAGAACACACACTGAAATGTAGTTTAAAGATTCTTAAAATCCTAGAGAGTGACATAATTCAGGAGAAATCTGGAAAGTGAATGGGGTAGAAAATTAAGAAAACTGCCATTGGTGATTATGTTGGTCTGCAATTTATTACCTGAGGGCATTTTCACTCCTCATGATATAGGAATACTGGAACTCCATTAGAAGAAATGGTGATATTGTTTTAAAAGGCCAAAAGAGAGACTTTAAGACTACAGAGGCACCTAGATAGTGGGAGGAAATTCTGGAAAGTAGAGTCTTGGTATAAACTCTGTTCAAAACACTGACTTATCCCCCAAGTTCCCATGGATGTGGTAAATATCAAGAATAATTGTTTTAATTTTTGCTGCTATAAGAGTACCACGGATTGGATGGCTTAAAACAGAATTTTATTTCTTACAGTTCTGGAGGCTGGAATTAAAAGTTCATGGTGCCAGCATGGTTGGGTTTTTGGTGAAGGCCCAGTTCCTGGTCTGCAGACAGCGATCCTCACATGGTGGAAGTGGTGGTGAGAGATCTCTGTGGTCTGCTTTATAAAAGCATTAATCCCATTCATGAGGACTCCATGCTCATAACCTAATCATCTCCCAAAGGCCCCACCTTCTAACACCATCACATTGGAAGGTAAGATTTCAACCTGAATTTGGGGCAAGACACATTCAGTTCATAACAGTAATGATGGAAGGTAATGGGTGGAAGGCAGAAAGAACAGAATAAGTATTTTAACTACTGCCAACTGCAAGGGAAATAGACCAGAAAAGTCAACCATCGGATATAAAAAAAATGAACACTGTCCTGGGAAAAATAAAATAATCCAGAATATCTACAACATATCAATATTTTCCAGTATATAATCAAACTTTGTAACCTGTGAAGGAAAAGATAAATGTAACCTATAACCAATAAAAAAAGACAATAGAAATAGATTATGAGATATATAGATATGAACGTTTTAGATGATAACTAGATTATGAGATTTTTAGCCATTATCTTTGAATATCTTTTCTACCCTTCTCATTCCTCATCTTCTGATATTGCTATTGTGTATATATTGGTGCACTAAAGAGTATCCCTCATTTCTCTTTTTTCTCTCTATTATTCAGATTGCATTATCTCTTTTGCTCTATCTTCAAGTTTGCTGACTCTTTCTTTCATCAGTTCAAGTTTACCGTTGAGCCCCTCTAGTGAATTCTGTATTTCAGTTATTGTACTTTTCAACTGCAAAATTACAATTTATTTTTATTTTTTTATTGTTATTTTATATTTAATGAGACTTTATCATCATACTTCCCTTTACTTCTTTAAACGTTGCTTTCTCTTGTTCTTTGAACATATTTATAATAACTGCTTTGTAGTTTTATCTCCTAATTCAGCTTTAGCTCTTCAGCTTGCGTCTTTCAGAACAGAAATTTTGCTCTCCTAGAGGACTGGGGCAACAGTGATAGGAGGATGATTATTCTAAGTCTGCCCCATCTAGGGTAGACCCTTTGCCTTGGTGGAGGTAGAAAATCCAGACCTCTCAGCTGCTGTTGCCTGAAATAGTACCTCTGCAACACAGAGCTAGGAAGATGAGAATTACTGCCAGCTTACCCTTCCTGAGGAGAAACAGTGACATTAGACATTAGACAGGGGGCTGAAGACAGAGCAAGCCCTGTATTCTTGCATGAATATTTCAGGGGTAAGGCTTCAGTCAGATTGAACTGGGACAGGGTGGGAAGAGAGGGGGCCATGGCTGAAATGCCACAGGCTTCTACTGTCTTTACTGAGATTTAATATTTCTTGAAAAAATGTTTTCTCATTATATCTGTATGTCCTCAGGATATTATTCCAGAATTCATCTCAGCATAAGCATATGAAATGCAATATTACTTCATTAAATTGACATTATTAATACCATGTTCATGATTCCAGGCTTTTTGCTCAAGAGGCATATCTCAAGGATAAGCTCACTATTATGATAAACTTAACCTACTTCCTCTGCAATAATATTCAGTATATGTAATTTTAAGGATAATAAAGTCACAATTTTTAAAATTATAAAATTGTGATTTTATGGCTCAATCAACATAAATTTGACTCTTTTCAAATATTTGATTATTTTTCTTATTGGGAAAAGAATGAGGTTATTAAGTATTAAAAGAAAAAGGAAAAAAGGGAGTAAGAAAAGGTAAGTAAATTGGGTAATTTCCCCTTGATTAATTAATATTAAAAATTCCAAAATCTGAAAATTTAAATCATACCTAATGGGTATATCTACTCTAAATAGACACCTTTATTAGTTAATGTGATATAATAATAAATATATAACAAATGTAAATACATAATAAATATAATAATAGAAATATCAGTATTTCTCTTTGCTTAAAATCTAGCGATCTATGTTTCATTTCAATGAATTGTTTTTTAGGGTTAATGCTCCTATCTATTAGAGTTGACTTCAACTCTTTAAAGTTTCCACTTTTATATTGGTCTACCTTATCAGATGCTTGTCACTGTTACTATGGATTTTGAAATTATAACTTAACTATATGACTTTTTTAATATAGTAAATAAGGTGGTCATTTGATAGAAATAAATATATCCATATTTTTATCATATAAAGAAATCCCAATATACTACTTTAACTAATGATTTTTAGTTTATAGAGCAAGAATGCTAAATATTAAAGATGAAGCATATGAGTTTGGAAAATATATCATCAACATTGTACTGTATTCTTTTTAATTTCAAATTGCAATAACACTTTATACCATATCCATCTCAGTAGAATATATTTTTTTAGTGTTGTCAAATGTAACACATATATGGGGTGAAATAGTTTTAGGGCTTTGTGAATATCTTCTCTAAAGTTTATAAATGGAAGACCTATTTTTCTATTGGTAATTTATCACTAAAAAATTGTGTCAGCTATTTAAAAGTTGTTCTGCAACGTAATAAATGTTGTCACCTTATGTAGCACAGTTGCATGTAAATGACAACTCTGACCAATAAAGTTAAACTATTTTAATGAAAACTAGGTAAAGCTTCTGCTGAGTATCAGCTGTTAGTACCCCTTTTATACTTTAGGGTAGCTGAAGGCTTTATAAGTAAATACATTGTAATTATGTTTGTTAAGGTTGTTCAGAAGAAGGGTTATAATACAGAACATGGCTGTAAGCAAAAGCAGTAAGATAATATGTATTTTTCAATTATTTTATGTTTAGAAAGTATAGACTATTACTCTATTGGAAATTATAGGATATCATAAGAATTCATATACAATCTTTGGATTCCAAGTAATAACCAAAGTTAACTGAGATCAAGTAAAAAAGCATAGAATAGGTACAAATTCTGATGAACATATAATTTTTGTGTTTTAAATGACAATAAGTACTCTCACTAAAATACCTTATATTTTTGTTGTTGTGTTTTTAATTGTAGACCTGTAATGTCATTAAAGATACAAATTAACCAATTCCTCTCCCCAAAAACAATCTACTAATTTAGTAGGTAGATGACCACAGTGAACCTATAAACATTGAGCTATATGGAAAAATTATGTGAACTTTCTATAATTCTTCCTCCAAAAACAAATTTTATGAAAATTTCGGACACTTAAAACTTCAGCTGAAAAAATTATATATATTTTATAAAATTTTAAATTTTAATATATTTTAGAAATGTTATCCATAGCTCAACACATATTGCTTAAAATGTTATTAAGGTAATTATCTCCATCTCAGTTTTGCAAGATGCAAACAAAATATATTAAAAAACACAAGAAAGTACTGACTTTAAAATTAAAAAAAAAAAGCTAAAGCAAATATCTATTTCATTATATAAATATTTGCAAATCAAAATTACAGTTTTTGTTTTTTACGTATCCCCGGTATTTCCAACTTTTCCAAAGGGCTCAAAAGTCTTCATTTGTTTTAAAAAAATACTAAGCTTGGATTTATGTATCATATAACTCACTATCTTCATATAATACATTAGGGAAAATATCTCCAAGAAATAGTACAGAAGCAAGAAATTGCTGGTAACAAGACACAATTTCGTCAGTGTTGAATAAAATGCTTCAGAATATTCACTGAGAATATATGAAAAAGATTATGTTTATAAGTATACATAATATATGTATGTATATATGAAAATATATATTAAATATGCTTGAAAAGAGCATATTTAACAAAAATCTCTTCATTAGACTGTTCATCAACACAAGAATTGTGTAGCTTAACCAAATGGATCTTCTCTATTCCTAAATAACAATCTTTGCAGATTTTGTCTATTACATAAAAATTATTCCGGAAAATCTTTATTTCTTTATCTACTTTATGTTGTCTCTTCTACCAAGCTAGTTAAGTCACTTTGTCTAATAATACATCTTAAAGTCTTTATAATGGGGCTTTTATGCATGTTATTATGTGTATAAGCATGTTTCCTTCATCCTACAGCATCTTCTTATTACTAGATTTATCACTCTATCAGTCCTATTTCCCTCAGATATAAGTTCTTCATTGAAATATTTAGACATATTGTTTATTTTTTAAATTATTGTTCAAAATACTTTATTCCTCAAATCCTACCTCCATAGGTAGAGTACATTTATCACCCTGTCAACTTAAGCTTGGCTATGTGACTTGCTAGGTGGGATTAAGGTAAGGAAAGTGAAGCAAGGCCATGCACATTCAAGGCCAGATTAAAGTAATAATTATTATGATAAATAAATAAATAAAATATGGTGAGAGGAAACTTTTGGAGGTGTTGGATATGTTTATGGCATAGATTATAGTGATAGTTCACAGATATATATTTATCTCTGAATTCATTATGTTGTATGCATAAGTATGTATAACTTTTTGTATGTTAATCATACCTCTATAAAATAGGTTTGCTTGATATTTTGTTCTTTGTGGAACTTTTTGCATTTTTAAAATATTGCGTTAAAATATTTTTCATCTTGCCCATTAAGGTTTTTGGCAGCCCCTCAACTTTTGTGCCCCAAGTGAGAGTCTCAGTTACCTCACCTTAATGGTAGTCAAGTTTTGGTCTTCTGAATGTGTTACCAAGTCGAAGCTTGTACTGCTCACTGCTGACAAGCCAATAAATTGAGAGATGCGGTGTTGGGACAGTTAATAGCAATTTTATTTGGAAAGCCAGCAGATCAAGAAGATGGTGAACTGGTGTCTCAAAGAACAATCTTACCAGAGTTAGAATTGAGGCTTCTTTTATGCTAAAAGGAGAGGGTGTGTGGCTGATTGTTGCACATTTCTTGGTTCTGGAATCCTTTGTTCTTGCAGTTGTCCATGTAGGCCTGGTCACAGTGTTCTAAGAATTATTCTCTGTTCTGCAACTTTTTATCTCTATATGAATGAAAAATTGTTATACCTTTAAAGGTCAGGGTCTTGAGAATGGGCTGTCATATATATTTCAGGCTATAAGCAACATCCTTTTACAAAGGTGCAGAGCCAGCCTAAGCACAAGCAACAGAGCACAAGGGTTAGAGCTAAAGTAATAGATCCAATATGGAGTCAGGTTTATTCTCTCTTACAAATGTTGGTTAATATGGCAGTGGGCCTAGACATTCAGAGACCTCTTGTGGTGCTGCTTGCCCTCTTGTACCTATGCTGTTACCATGAGAAGAGCATATCCTGGACAGTCTATTGCTCCCAGGAGGATGACAGACGTGTGAGGCAGGGCTAGCCCTGAAGGCCTATAACATGAAGCAGAGCTTCCCAGAAGTCCCAGTCTGAAAAATATACTCTGACCCTTTGCCAACCTCAAACTTCATGAGAATGCATAATTTGTTTTCCAAGACACTGACTTTGGGATAGATTTTATGCAGTATTATTTAGAGTTAGCTAACTAATTCAGGCTCTATTTCTAAAACTTAAACACATTCTTTAAAGCAATGTAATCTGTCCTTACACAAATTACACTATTGGACCTGTCTTCCATAATGTTACAGATGAACTCAACAATGTAAAATAAACAAATATATTTCAATCTGTATTTATATTTCTACTATCTTGGCTTGGTATAAGCCAACGTTGCCTCTGTTGGATAAACAAGCCCAAAGCCCTTCACCTACCTAGAAAGCCATCTTCAAACAGTTTCCTTACATGAGAGTGGCTTTCTCTGTTGCTCGGCCGCAGGGTATCTCTATTTATAAGAGTATCATCAGCCCATACAAAAGGTAGGTGAGAAGTAGTAATGTATCAGCCAGTGAGGGACACATGCCTGTGGATACAACGTTTGTCACTTTACAGAACAATTCTAAGTTGAGATTTTATACAGTCTCTCAGAGATTTTAAAGTGAAGTTGAGTCCTACTTGCCCATAGCATTAACCTCTTTTTCATAATTTTGTTAACTTTCTCACTTCTCGCCTCACCCATTATTCTTCCTGGGATTACCTCCTAAACAAACTATGTGTACAGTTGTTTCAGGATCTTCTTTGGAAGGATCCCAAACTAAAAGAGTTGATGAGGTTATATTTTAAGGATGACAGATAAAAGGGTAAAATCAAAGTTTTGAGAGAATTGACTCGTTTTAAAAGTTGACTGAATTCACACTTTGGTAGAGTTAAAGTTCTGACAAGGAAGGTATGCGACCCTGAGAACTGAGATAGGAACATCTGAACCTCCAGCTTCTCCTAGGTTAGAGCCTAGACTATTGGCCGGTAAAAGGGGTCCTTTTCACCTTGCTATAGCAAAGCAGTCTCCCACTGCCTATAAACCATGAAAAGGTCTCAAAAGATTATTTTATCCTCCTCAAAACATAGCTTTACCTCCATATTGCTTCCAGACCAAAAATTAAGTGGGTGTAAGCATAGCCTGAGCAATGAAGAAATATTCTCTGCAATACCGGGAAATGGATTTTTACCTAAATAAATAAATAAATACATAAATAAGAAAGGGTGGGTGGGGGAGAGACAAGAAAGAAAGAAAGAAAGAAAGAAAGAAAGAAAGAAAGAAAGAAAGAAAGAAAGAAAGAAAGAAAGAAAGAAAGAAAGAAAGAAAGGAAAAAAGAAAGAAGGGAGCGAGGGAGGGAGGGAGGGAGGGAAGGAAGAAGGAAGGAAGGAAGGAAAGAAGGAAGCAAGGGAGAAAATATAAATTAAAGGAAAGGAAAAGCAGCAGAATCAGGCTACCAGTTACCAATAGGAACCAGAAGAAAATATGTTGGTGTCGATCTCAAGAGTGAACTAGGTGACATGGGAGGCTGGATAACGGAGATTTACTGATATGAGATCGTTGTTCTATAACTCAGGAACCTGACCTATTATGCTGCTAGAATGAAACCCAAGCCAGAAGAGATAAAGATGTGGAACTACCATTAGAGTTTTGAGGCAGGATTGAAAAGACTCAGAAAGGCATGCATTGAAGGATATATTTATTACATAAAAACAGAGAAGCATCAGATGAATATATTCCCCAGAAGGGGCAAGAGGACACTACCTCCATTAAGGTGATTGAAATAATACAAAGGAAGCATTAACATTACTCAACATCTCATTGGTGGTAACCAAAATCTATGTGGGAAAAGTGCCACCAGCTTGAATTAAAGGAGACTGGTGGCTGTTTGAAAGTAAAAATACCTTTAGGTCCTGACTTTCTATCTACAGAAAGCATGCTAACAGAATTATTCAGTTACCAAGGAGGGTGTATTCTCTAGTGTACACTATGTTATGGATTCAGTTCATCTCACAATACATCCAGTGATTCCATGGACCCTTCCTGTTGTCTTTTCCCTGGTCTTTCACTACATAATGTAGAAATATACTGGGCAGAATAATCACATACTCACAGTAGTTCTAGGACTTAGTTAGTGGGATTATGGTAATAGAAGCCAAGTTGAAGACCTAGAAACTTCTTCCCCTTTAGTCAAGAAAGTCAGTTAGAGAAATTAAAAAACACATCAGATTATATAGCAAAGTTTAATGTTACCCTTAAAGTCAAAACTGGAAAGTATTCTGCAAGCCCTGGAAAATGGTGAGAAATAAACCCTACACAATTTCAGGGACTTGCACTATAGGGACATTTTTAATATCTAATGGTTTGGAGACATCACCTCCAAGATATAGGATGAGGGTTTTTTTTTTTTGGTATGCGGGCTTCTTACTGTTGTGGCCTCTCCCGTTGCAGAGCACAGGCTCCGGACGCACAGGCTCCGGACGCACAGTCTCAGCGGCCGTGGCTCACGGGCCCAGCCGTTCTGCGGCATGTGGGATCCTCCCAGACCAGGGCACGAACCCGTGTCCCCTGCATCAGCAGGCAGACTCTCAACCACTGCGCCACCATGGAAGCCCCAGGATGAGTTATTGAATGTTGCAATTATTATCATGAAGAGAGAGGCACAGTACATGATGACAATCACTTTGTATTTTGCAGACAGTATATAGTACAATTGAAAATATTGCTCCAACTGAGTGACTCAGAAGGCTGCCATATTTGAGTGGGGTCCAGAGAAAAGGAGAACTCTTCAGCAGGTTCAGGCTTTGGTACAAGCTGCACTGCACTCAGCAATCTGACCCCGCAGACTCTATAGTGCTTGTGTTATCTGTGGTAGATAGGAATGGCATATGGTGTCTCTGGCAAGCTCCAATATGAGAGACATTATACAGATTCCTAGGGTTCTGGAACAAGATCATCTGCAGCATATGACATTTGCCCATTCAAAAAGGAATGTCTGAGGGAATTCCCTGGCGGTCCAGCGGTTAGGACTTGATGCTTTCTCTGCCAAGGGCCTGGCTTCAATCCCTGGTCAGGGAACTAAGATCCCACAAGCCGCGCACGTGGAGTGGCCAAACAAACAAACAGAAAGAAACAAAAAGGAATGTCTGATAGGCTACTGATCCTAATCTTGTTTATATCAAGAAATTATGTGATCAGCAGTCATCTACCATAAGCTGGATAGACCAACAGGGCATCGATTTGGGTGAACACAACTACAGTCACGTGTACATTTAGGAACAGCTTCAGTCAAGTGTGGAAAGCACACACACATACACACACACACACACACACACACAATCTACAGTTTACAATGAGAGAGGATGAACTCCAAGTAACTATGGATGGTGTTATGGGTTGAATTGTGGCCAGTAAATATTCATATGTTGAAGTCTTAACTCCTAGTACTTCAGAATGTGACCTTTTTGGAAATCGATTTGTTGTGTATGTTATTAGCCAAGATGAAATCATACTGGAGTGGGATGGGCCCCTAATCCAATATGACTGCTGTCCTTATAAAAAGGGGGAAATTTGTACATAGATATGCACATAGGGAAAATGTCATGAGAACTAGTGGTTGAAAAATACCTCAGATTCCTTTGCTGTGAGAGGACAATTTTAAGGGGTATTCTCTATAGTCTCTGAAATGAACCACTGTGGGATTTAGTGCCAGGTTCTTATATCTTATAGCTATAGCCAATTTATTAACACATGCTTTATTGACTTCCTTCCCTTCCTTTTCACACTTTGTCACACCATCACCATGTTACAGTTGGGCAAGGAAGCATCATGAAGCACTCTAGCAAATCCCCTAAGTTTGACACATATTCCTTTCTATCCTTATGATATTTCTTGGGTTCCTTCACTAAATAAAATACTTGTAATCAAATTCTTGTATCAGGATCTGCCTTGAGGAACTCAGAGTAAACATAAGGTGGCAGAAAGCTTAGCTGGAAAATGGAATTATGGCCATGACCACAATACCATTCTTTTTGTTTTGTGAGATCAGCAGAGATATGAGGTCATGGCTTTTCTAGAAGTATCTTTCTGGACAGCTACAGCAGGTAGCTGAATTATCACTAAAATGCGCTCAGCTCTTTTTGGAGAAACAACCAGAACCAGTGGACAGTCCTCCTAACAATTGGAATGCAAATAGAAAGCAGTGCTTTGATGTCTATTTTCATCAACAAATTTACAAAATAAAAAAATTGATAGTATCTAGTACTGGAAAAAGGGTAAAAACACCTTCATAAACTTCTAGAAAGAGAGTAAGTTGTTGCATCATTTTAGCAAAGCATTTTGGTGGGTGGTTGGGAACCTGACCAGAATCCCTCAGTCCATAGCTCTTATATTGGCCATCCATCCTTCTGGATATTTTGTATACCCATCATTTTGTTGTTGTTGTTGCAACTCTACTTCTATGCTTCTCTGCTCTTTTGGAAGCCTGAAAATGAATTTTCCAATAGTTTTTCCCAATGGAAGGTACTGGCTTTGGGAAATGGGAGAAAAAAAGAACTCGTGTGCCCCTGTCCTTTGGCTTCTGGGTGCACCTCCAACAATATTAGGGCCAAGTGCAATTCCTGCTCAGGCTATGTGTTTCCAGCACTGACAAGCAGAGGGCGGCTGTCACCCTTGAAGCACAGAGCTCTTGGGTCCTGCAGCAGTCTTGGTAGCAAAACTTTATCAAGGGCTCTGGTTTTGGTGGAAGCCACATCAGTGAGTGCCTTTACGTTTCCCTACTACGATAACATAATACGTAATGTGGGCCCCTGGATTTTTGCAAGGCTATGAGAGTGTAGTAGGGATATTCTAAGGCAGCCAAGACAGCTGCAGGATCTCTTGCAATTTCAGAGGCAGAGGAATTATGTGATAAGGGCAACATAATTTTGCTCTTTCAGCCTAGAGGTAGTAGGTATTACTGAAATTATTAATCTCAGAATAATCTCACCCTTTGAATTTTGCTCTCTCAGTTCTTATGATACACTTGTAATCAGTTCTCTGTTTCAAATACTCCTGTTTGAAATACATAGAGTGGCTCTGTTTTCTAGAACCAACTTTAACTGCTAGACTTCTCATCCCTGTTTCTACTTCATCCTTCTTCCACGAGTTGGCCCACTTTCTATTCTGCTTTCTCTTCTATTTCTTATCTTCTAAATGTTTGCTTTCCTCAGGGATCAATTACTGGCTTACTTTTCTATGCTATGTATGTACACCCTGGTTGTACTAAATACTGACTACTCCCTTGTATCTTTATCTCATGTGAAATCTCACTGAGGTCAAGACTGTCAGTTGAAAGTCTCCTCTTGGCATTACAAATATATTCAAATTGATCTTATCTTCACAGTGTGCTATCAGTATGTTTATTCTGTCATTTCAGTCTATTCCACAACTATCCAGTTTTTTTATTGTTTTATTTTTTCTGCGATACGCAGGCCTCTCACTGTTGTGGCCTCTCCCGTTGCGGAACACAGGCTCCGGACGCGCAGGCTTAGCGGCCATGGCTCACGGGCCCAGCCGCTCTGCTGCATGTGGGATCTTCCCGGACCGGGGCACGAACCCACGTCCCCTGCATTGGCAGGTGGACTCTCAACCACTGCGCCACCAGGGAAGCCCAACTATCCAGTTTTTTAAGTTATATACTGGATTTCTTTCTCTGTAATTCCCTCTTTCTTAGACTTTCAAACCAATCTTTCACCTAGTTCCATTGCTTCTGGTTTCTGAATATCTTTTGAAATCCTTCCCTGCTGCTCTGTTATTTCATTCTTGATTTGTAACAACATATCTCAGAATTCACTGTTTAACCCCTCTAATCACCTTCAGCTTTTCTACCACCGTGATGTTATAAATGAGAAATTTAAGTGCATACCTCTCTTTGTTAAAAGTTCTATTGGGTTGCCAAAGTCCTCGGGAAAAACTCACAGCTTTTTAGTGAGACAGGAAAGACAATCAGGGTCACAGTGTGTGTTTACCTTGTTTGGCTTCATTACTAACTACTGCCTCCTTTGCACTTTTGAGTACAGTTTCATTGAATCATTTGGATTTCTGTTAATGTGCCATGAGCTCTCTCTTCCTCTGTACCCATTTATTTCTTTTTATCTTCTGTCTAGAATGTCTTTCTCCACTTCATTTCCCTGGCTAACTCAGTCACCCCAGATCAGCTCAGGCATCCAAGTGTGTAGGATGACATTCCTATGAGAACTATGCATTGCTTCTATGTGTACAATAACTCTTGATGCATGTTTCTCGCAGTCCTTGTTTTTCTACATTTTACTCACTGGCTTACTGATCTATCATTTGTAAGTTCATGGGGGATTGCACAGTTCCCACCTCAACATGGAATCTCAGAGACCTTCAATAAAACTCTCTTTCCTGGTGCTATTTTCTCTACTTCTATCAAATAGCTACACCTTATCTTTTAAATTATTGTTATTTTATCTTGATTATTAGTTTTCCCTTTTAATAAATATGTTATGTTTCAGAGTGATATATGTCCTTTCAAATCAGGGCTGATAAGATTTTTGTGTGTCTACCTGTCACTGTGTACTGAGTAATAACTTTCTTAGTAAACATTTTAACACTTATTCTGGGAATATTTTCTGGAAAAATATTCATAACATTTTATTTTAGGAGTTCAGAAAGAAAAAACTTATTTTTTTTAATCTTATAATCTAGACTTAGGTGCATAATTAATTCATGTGAAAATAATAATAATATAATTGATAGCAAATTTCTGAGTTAATGATAATAAGTTCATGAGGAACACAGAAAGGAATCCTTGTATAGTCAGTCCATCAGAGCCAAGGTCAAATCCTGTTATTTGCTAGACATCAGACCTAGGAGACATTACATAACCTCTTTCAATCTTAGTTTCCTCATCTGTAAATTAGGTATAATTATTATGACCTCCTCAAGGATTTGATGAAGATAAGATATTGCACATAAATAAGATACTGCACATAAACCATTCAGCCCATTTTGACACATAATAAGCATTCAGTAAAAATTAAGTGTTATTCTTATAGAAGTTGGGACTTGTGGTGGACTTTAAAAATATGGGTATGGATTATTATGGGTTAGATGTAGGGAAGAGAGAGGAAACTTCAAGGAAGTGTTACCAAACAAAGTTGCTGTGTCCAGTGAGACCAAGTAAACTATAATGTTGAAGTTTGGAGGAGAGAAAGTTTATCAAAGGGCCCAGCAAATATTCCCTGATTGACAACTGTTTGAATCTGCCCTTTGGAACGCAGGGGAGGTCAAGGAGGCTGAATGAAGCCTATTTTCTACAATCAAGAAATAGGGGACACGGAAAGGATTTGTATCCAGGAGCCCCACAGTGTCCCACTCAGTTTCAGAAGGAAATTGGCTTATGTAAATAAAAGCACTCAAGAACTATTGCAAACCAAGGAGACAGTAATTCCAGTAGAATGTATAACTAGAGAGGAGAGGGAAACAAATTTGGAGAAGTGAAGTATCCCTGATTTGGATATACAAGAGAGCATTGCCAGAATACTTAAATTTCATAAAATTGGTAATTAGTAGCCAATGTAGTTTTTTGAGTAGGGAAATAAAATCATGAGGTTTAAGAAGGGTTATGCTGGACTTATAAGGAAATTTGTATATCCCTTGGTGTAAAAAAAAAAAAACCGGGGCTTCCCTGGTGGCGCAGTGGTTGAGAATCTGCCTGCTAATGCAGGGGACACGGGTTCGAGCCCTGGTCCGGGAGGATCCCACATGCTGCAGAGCAACTGGGCCCGTGAGCCACAACTACTGAGCCTGCACGTCTGGAGCCTGTGCTCCGCAACAAGAGAGGCCGTGATAGTGAGAGGCCCGCACACCGCGATGAAGAGTGGCCCCCACTTGCCACAACTAGAGAAAGCCCTCACACAGAAACAAAGACCCAACACAGCAAAAATAAATAAATTAATAAACTCCTACTCCCAACATCTTCTTTAAAACAAACAAACAAACAAAAAAACTTTCTAAAAAAAAAAAAAAAAACAAACCATGAAATAATATAAGACTTGAATAATTGGTGCAGACTGTTTCTTTAAGCAAGCAGCCACACCATTCGTCCTGAGTCATGGGTCCCTTAATTCTGGGGTGTGACTTTGTGCTAAAGGGCAGACTGCTTAGTTTCCTCCGTGACTGTGAAATTCTTCACTTTTATTGTTTCTCACTTGCACTTAAAACCTTGTAAATGTTGTATTACTACACTATTATGTAACACAATAGCTGTTATCTCTCACTTTTCTGTGCTGATCTATGCAAGGCACCTTCTGTCAAATAAGTCAAGACCTCTTGCCAGATGAGAGTGCTTCATCAAAACTGCTGAGCTTTTTCAGAATCATCATCCTCACAATGTATTACTAAAGACCATTAGCAGCCTTTAATTTTTCAGGTTTGGTGCAGCATAACAACTTTATGTTTCACTGTTCCTCTTTGTAAAGAAATCAATGGTTTTAAAACTAGACGACAAACATGTTAGATTCATTAGCATCTGCTCTGGTTGTCTGCATGGAGGTTATATTGCAAACCTGATTTGCATTTTTATCTGCAAGGAGCAAAAGGTTTGAATTGTCTAAATGTTTACTTAATTATTGCTCCCATTCTCTTCCACAGCCATTCACCTCAAGCCCTCCACAAGCAGAAAGCAAGACTAATTAGTAACTAACTGATATTTTTTCAATAGTGCAATAGAATCTCTTTCAATACAAAGAAAGTCATTTCATTATACATTGAAGAAAACACTTAGTCATAATAGCAAATGTGGGAGTATTTGTTAGGTTTTCAAAGTGTTGTATTTTAAATAAGAAGCACCTGGTTGTCTCTGCTAGGTTTTACTTCTTAAATAGGAAGAGCTTATAACTACTCATTTATTTTTCACAAAAGGGCTGACTAATTCAGTCTAAACAGGTTAAGGATAGTTTCCTGGAGGAGATGAAACATGAACCAAAGAGAGTGCAGCAAATTAGCCATCAGCTTGAAGGGAGGATGGAGCACAAGGCATTCCACACAGAGAAGTAATCACTAGCAAAAATTACACTGTGAGAAACATATTCCAAAGTTTTATTGCTGAATATAATTTATATTCCTGAAATGTATTCAAATCTCATAGTAATTTTTCAATATACCTTTATTAAAAGGTATATGGAGGGACTTCCCTGGTGGTCCAGTGGTTAAGACTCCATGCTTCTACTGCAGGGGGCATGGGTTCCGGTTTGATCCCTGGTCGGGAAACTAAGATCTCGCATGCCACGTGGTGTGGCCAAAATATATATATACACACACATATATATACATATGTGTATATATATGTATATATATAATATGCATATATATATACCATGTATATATATGGTATATTGAAAAGTAAATTTTCCTATCTTCATATAAAAGACGCGTGTGTTGAGTAAAATTAAAAAGAACATATTTTTCCTTTTAACAAACATAGCATATGAACTTTATTCTGTTGTGAATAATTTTCTGTGCTCCCTGAAGGTCAAATGACATCTAATTCACTCACGTGTCCTGCCTGTACGTGGACTCAGGGGACTTTGACAAAACTGAGTAAACAGTGAAGAACTGCACTGATTCTTCAGATGGTGATATTGGAGAGTAGAGGCAAACAAACTTGGAGATTTACTGGCATTACAGATCTTGACAGAGAGGAAAAATAATCAGAAATTATTATTTTTGAGATATTTGACAACTGACAGCTGAAGTAGTTTGTTGAGGTGCATATTTATCCCAATGAAACTTAATGTTTTTTTCTCTTCAGTGATAAACCACTTGTTTTCTAATTTTTGAACAGTAAATAAAAGCATAATTAAAACTTAAAAATTCCTTGAAAGGCCCTAAGAAATATTGGAACTTACCAGTCAAAGATCATCAAGAACACTTCCAAATTCACGGCTAGGCCTATATGGATTTTGGTAGCAAAAGAATATGAGAACCTGGGCTGTCTTGGTAAGGGGAAGTTACTAGGGGCTTTTTATAGGAGTTGGGATTGAGCTGGACGATTCTAAGTGAGGGCTAAGGAAACCAAAGATACTCCTGGCAAGAAGCAGGGATAATTAGGTTATTGGATAGCTTGTTAGATTTTATCTAGAATACAAGAGGAAACTTGGCTAATGCTGTAAGTTTAAAAAGAAACAGAAAATGAAGAGTGCATAATTTTTTTTTGAATTTTTAGTGTCTAAATATCAGTCTTATTTCAGAAATTGTCACAAAGTGGTTGCAGAAAGACCTTGTTTGATCTTTTAGTATATTCTATGAGTGTTGTTTGTAATGGCCTAGCTGCCTGCTGCTGGTGGCCAAGGCTGGGTCAGCTCATATTTTATTCTATACATAAAAAGATGCCTAATTCTATACATTTTCAGAATTGTGCTGATGAGAAGTTGGACTAGAATAAGTACCTCATGTGTTTGTGACTGCAGGATGTATTGTTTAATCATGTTCTGTGACAATGCCTACACAGTAGCATTTAAGTCTCTGGACAGAATGTATTGGCCAATTGCAATACAAGTAATTTCCAACCGCAAAGTAATTATGAGTCCTAATAATAAACCCTGAAAGCAGAGACATAGGTTAACAAACACGGACCAGGAAAGCATATCTCAAAGAACAGCCTGGCCTGTTCTAGGGAGTAAAGTGGTCATTTTCATTAGACTATTCATTTATTGTTCTATCTGATCATAGTGTTTTGTTTATAGGTACAAAAGGAAGTGTTTGCTATAGTACAAGTTCCTCTTGACTAGCCAAGGGAAAATCAAGGCCCAAGTGATTGTCTAAGGCAACACAGGCTCTTGGATATAAACTACTTGCTTGAGAGTCCAGAGCAGACTTGTGGTCATTTATGATTAAAACAGGTCAGAAACAGAATTCAGACCTCTTTTTTAGTTGCATTATTCCACAACTGGATTCAGCTCATACAGCATACGTGAGGAGGGAGTAGATTATGATTCCTCCAGAGAGCTCACTTAAATAGCACGCTTGGCCTTATTTTGGAGTTCTCTGTGTATCCTTACTCCTATAGATTATGACATGAACAAGGGATATTTTGAGTAAAAACAAAGCTATGCAAAGTTCTTTAATGATAGTCCCAGTGAAATTTGTATCCTTGACACTGGAAAGGAAAGTTGGAATTCCCTAGGTGAGAAACAAAATTAAGCTTTTTTTTTTTTCTAACTATTGTAAAGCAGTAGCTCTCTGGTTAAGGAAAAACCTCAGTCCACCCTGAAAATAAGCTAACAAAGACCAGATCATATTTATAGTCCATTCCTAAGGGCAAATGGTTTGGTTAACAGTGTTTTTTGGAATGGTCATCGGCTAGGACATTCTGGGATTTTAAACTGGTGTTTTGATTGACAATCAACTTTAATTATGGCTACCTATGTAGCAACAAGTCATCTAAAATATATTTTAATTGGTTTGTCACATTTTCATGGGAGATCGTATAGAGGTTAGGAAGCCTCTTTCATCAAAGCATTAAAAATGATCCAAAATGATGGAAGCCCACCCCAAAAGCATACCTACCATCTATATAAATATTTGTGTTTTTATCTTTTGTTAGCTGGAAAGCTTGCATAAGGATGAGCAATTTAGTCATTTGAGTTGATTTAACTTCTGAGAGATGTTTGTACTTTACTGATGAATTTATGTCTATGATACTGTAGTGAGCTTTATACCTGTTTGGTATGAATCATTGACACACAACATTAAATCAGGGTTATTCAAAGGAGTTTTTACAAGGTATACACTAGGCATGAATATTTCCCTAATGGAGTCAGTGGGTTCAGGGTGTTACAGTGATGGATAGTGATATGAGAGGAAAGTGACAATGAAGGCATCAGCAAATCTCCAGAGACTTTAATTTATCCTGTGAAGTGTATTGTGGATGTCAGTGATTGACAAGGGTATTACTCAATTATTTTGTTCATTTAAAAATGGATTTGCTGACAGTTATTATATCAGTCCATGCATAAAACTTGAGTATGCTTCTTTTAACCTGAAAAGTATGCAACCATTAAACATACTCATATTAGTATGTTTTAATTATACATAATTAACCTAGAATGACTTCACTTCTCTTTTAGCATATTCACTTTTATATCCTAACTTCGTAAACAAAGAAGCTCTCACAGTAAATGAGAAGTAACATCTAAAGGATGTCAAACAAACCAAACTATCCCCATTATATTTTTAAGGTGAAGAAGGCAAAGGCAAAATAAAAGAGAATTTTCAGAAAGGATATGAACAGAAATAATAAATATTTATATGTAAGAAATAGTTATAGGCAATATTTTAACCTTAGAAATAAACATCAGTCATTTTCTTTTCCAATAATTAGAGACTTAGAAAAAAAAGACATAATTAAATTATGGCCAAAAGTCACAAAGAAAGTAAAACTATGATTTCATCATTTTATGAAATATTGCCTTTTATTATATTTGTTTCTTTAATCCAGTTTAAGTTATCTTCACATATATCTTATACATATGAACATAAACAATATTTTGTATTTGGTGTATAAATTATTGTCATGTAGATAATGCAATATAAAATACTGTAATGTAAACTATTATAAGTATGCAAATAGATAACTTTACAGATCATAGCTTAGCTTTAAAATAAAGCTACTGTGATCAGTATATCAAATAAAACAATATAAATATATAATATTAAATATGACATCTTAATGAACTACAAAATTCTCTTGAAAACTATATAAACTATACTTGTCATTATGAACATATTTTTATCGTTTTTTAATGATTGTACCCCATACTGCCTCAATCATCTACATTAACACCTTTAAAGAAAGTATCCAAAATTGATTTCCTCCAGACAGAGAGAAAACAAGAAGACAGAAAACTAAGAACTATCTAGTTGTTTTTCCCTAAGAACACTTGTCATAACTTTTACAAACTCCGAGATGGCAAAGCAAATACATATAAAACAGCATCCAAAGGCCTTAGCACATTCTCTTAATTTTTAGCTATTGTATAATTCTATAAATATGAGACTAATGAAAACTACACCTAGTGACCAACGTCACTAGAAATTGTCCAGGTAGATTAAAGATAGAAGAAAACTGAGTGATTCTAAGTGATTTGAAAGAAGAATAAAAGGAAAAAAGTGTGGAAGAGCAAACAATGAAAAGAAAGCCTTGCAACTCTTGTCGCAGCAATGATGAGTCCAAGAAAGGAGATGTGCTAGATATTTAGGTGAGAAGTCACCATATAATTAATGTAAAACACACACCTTTAAATTTGGTCTTTGCTATATTTTTTAAGTCTAGAAATTGCATTTTTAAAAGTTTTTTATTTATTATTAATTAATTTATTTATTTATTTTGGCTGCATTGGGTTTTTGTTGCTGCACGCAGGCTTTCCCTATTTGCGGCGAGCGGGGGCCATTCTTCATTGTCATGCATGGGCTTCTCTTGCGGAGCACGGACTCTAGGCACGTAGGTTTCAGTAGTTGAAGCACGCGGGCTCAGTGGTTGTGGCACACGGGGCCTAGAGTGCACGGGCTTCAGTAGTTGTGGCACGTGGGCTTAGTAGTTGTGGCTCGTGGGCTCTAGAGCGCAGGCTCAGTAGTTGTGGCACACGGTCTCTGCGTCATGTGGGATCTTCCCAGACCAGGGATTGAACCCGTGCCCCTGCATTGGCAGGCAGATTCTTAACCACTGCACCACCAGGGAAGTCCCTAGAAATTGCATTTTATACCTTTGTTGAAAGAAAAATAATTACTTAATATCTGGGGGGAAAAAAAGCTGAATTTATTGCTTGCTGATTAAGAAGGAGCTCTATTATATGGTGCTACATTGCTAACAAATCAACCTGCTAGTAAGGTTTGGAATGGCGTGGAATCACGGATTGGTGCTTTTTCAGTAGTAGATGCATTTAGAGATGCTGAGCTTTAGCTAAAGAAGAATGTTTACTGGAGTTTGGATATTGCTGATTGGCTTTCAGATGCATCATTACTAGAGTGAGGCTATGGCTTACTGGATTCAGTCCTGAAGGACAGGGATATCGCTATTTCACTGGCTTTCAGAATCTGGTTACTAATGAAGGTTGATTTGATTGATAGATGATATCGACTGAATTGTGTCTGACACCTCCTCCAGCAAATTCATATGTTGAAGCCTTAATTCTCAAAGTGATTGTATTTGGAGATAGGGCCTTTAAGGAGGTAATTAAGGTTAAATGATATCATGAAGACTGGGACCTAATCCAATGAGAACATTGTCCTTATAAGAGAAGGAGACACCAGGAGTGTGCACGCACAAAGAAAAGGCAATGTGAGGATGCACTGGGAAGGTGGTCATCTGCAAGTCAATGAGAGAGGTCTCACCATAAACTAACCCTGCTGGTGTCTTGATCTTAGATTTTAAGCCTGCAGAGCAGTGAGAAAATTTATTTCTATTATTTAAGCCACCCAGTCTGTAGTATTATTCTGTTATAGCAGCCTTAGCTGACTAACATAACCAGGTAGGGCTTTAAATTTGTTTTTATGGTTATTAATTACTATGTGCAAATAATACTCAGCATTTTCTAAAAGAATAGGATTGAAACTGAGCAGGTCACTGTAGGGCCTTCCCAGGGACAGACCCCCTTTTCCCTACCTTTTCTTTGTATAAAACCTTTAGCCTCCTAGGCCTTCCCTGAGTTCCAAAGAGCACATTTAATCAGAGAAGTGAGAAAATACAGAAACAAAGGAATACAGTCAAGTAAGACAAAATAATAATTGTTTAGCCATAAAACAAAGTCAAGGACCTTTAGTTCCTCCTTAAGGTCTATAGATAATATCCTAAGCCATATCCTTGAGTTGTTTTGCAGATATAAAACCCTCACCAGGTGGAAGAAGTTAACCACATGCTGACTACCAGTACATAGATCCTGGACTAGTTGGAACCAGAAGGTTGATGACTGAGATTCTGGGAACATCACCCTGTTACCTCACCATCAACCAACCAGAGAACTGTGCTTGAGCTGATCATACACCCTGTGATGCTCTCCCTTACACAATCTTTAAAAACCCTTTCCTGGAAGACATGAGGGAGTTCAGGTCTTTTGAACATGAGCTGCTCATTCTCCTTCCTTTGCCCCATGTTGGGTGTCTTGCAGTAAATGCTGTACTTTCCTTCACCATAACTCAGTGTCAGTAGATTGGCTTTACTTTGAAGGTGAGCAGAGCCAAGTTTGGTTTAGCAACAGGATTTATTTTTTTTCCCTTCTCAGTCATTCCTGTAGGAAAGGTCATCATCAGTTGTCCAGATTTTCAACTGTGTGTTGATTCTTCATGAAGACTAGATTGTGGAGGTCCTATATGTATTTTGAAGGTTGATCTATGTTATTTCATCTTGTTTTAATTTTTGAATCATTTGTTGAATTCTCTGCTGCCTAGAGACATTTAAAATTCTGGACAACAGATATGGGAGAAAAATAAAAATAAGGGAAAGCATTCTAGGAAGGGACAGAATACACTCTGCAGCCATGACCTACTATTGTCCAGACCTGACCAAGAAAACAACTTTTAATGATTCTAAATCTACCTTAGATAGGCAAGCTACCTTTCTTTTAGATTGTAATGTCATTGTGAAACATGTTGTTAGCAGCAATGTATCCTCCCTCTTGGTAAGCCAAAAACAAAACAAAACAAACCCCCCAGGCTTTTTTAATATTCTGCAGCTAATTGCCTAAAATTTAAATCAGTTTGTGGTACACTAAAGGCATTTGATATAAGAATTCAAATGTAAACTAATACTGAGAAAAGTCATAATCAAAAAGATAAAGAAAACAAAACATGCAAAGGAGAGTGAGAAAATCAGTGGTCCCAGGTTTCTAGAATTTCTTTATAATGTCCTTGGGCAGATGCAGTTAACTTTATGCAATGGGCTACTTGTTTTGAAGAACTTATGTCTGCCTTCAGCTTCTCACATTAAACAAGAAGTGACAAGACTATATCATTCAAAATCACACAGGGCTTCCCTGGTGGCGCAGTGGTTGAGAGTCTGCCTGCCGATGCAGGGGACATGGGTTTGCGCCCCGGTCCGGGAAGATCCCACATGCCGCGGAGTGGCTGGACCCATGAGCCACAGCCGCTGAGCCTGCGCGTTCGGAGCCTGTGCTCTGCAACGGGAGAGGCCACAACAGTGAGAGGCCCACATACCGCAAAAAAAAAAAAAAAAAAACACACAAAGCAAACTTAAAAAAGATTAATATAAAACTAATATAAAACAAAAATGTCAGTTTAGTGATTTGAAATGACTTATGCATCTCAAATGCTGAATTTGCCAGTCATTGTTTCAAAGCACTGTGTATGTCAAGAGATTAAACTATAAATTAGGTTATTAGCCAGTAGGCCTAGAATGAGATCTTTCAAAGGATTTTTTTGCCATGAAAATATCGAAGGGGAATAAATAATACTATTCTACATTAATCATATTTTCTCTAGACAGACAATTTTTTTTCTCAAAACAGAACACTGTGTAGTGCTAAAACCATACTCATAAATTCTAATATATTGACCCTATTTTTTTTTTTTAGGCTCAATGAACACTACATGTCTTCTGTTAGGAAATAAAGTGATGTTTATATTTATATTATGATAAATTATAAATTAAGTTAAAAATTAAATAATAAATTATCAAGCACCCATCATGTGATAAAAGCTGAAGTTGAAGGACATAATTTCTGCTTCAGTTAGTTTGTAGGCAAGTGGGAAATATGATATTTCATCTGCCATATAGAAATAGGAAAGAAGCAAAATGAGGAAATTTCATTAAGCTGGAGGTAGTCTTTAGTCCCCAATTTTAGGGCCTGTCAAGTTACTAAAAACATCTACTCATTTATTTATTTTGAATTCATTTGATTGCCTATGATATCCCACAGATTCCTAGTATAATTTCTGAAATCTAAGCTAAAGCATATTGATTTACAAGATGGAAATGTCTCATCAAAACACCAGAAACACTATGTTAAGCAGCAAGGTATAAGTATGAAAAATAAGTTTTGCTTCTGATTTCATGATATATCTGACAGCATGGATCAGTCAACTAAAGATGAATCAAAATTAAAAATTCCTTAGCATGATTTTTCTGCAAATAAATAAATGGAGAAATAATAAATAATAATTTTAAAAGATATAAAGACAATGATGAATACAAATGATGAATAAATGCATGAAAAAGTCTGGGTGACTTGAAAATTTAAGAAATGCATGTTGAATTATGAACACCATTTAAAATTAGATATTAAGAATAATTTTGCCAGTTCTGGCTATCATTATTTCTTCCTTCTAATCTGTGCTGCACCTTCCTTATTATTCTTTGTGTCCACTAATGCTAACCTGTATGGTCTATATTAAAGTGTACTTTTGCCCTTTGTCTTCTAGATATTTGGCCAGCTCATGGCATTGCTAGAGTTTTCAGGAAAGAGAAGATAGTGATGTTTAGGTTATTTATTTCCTCTCTTCACACAGACATAGATTTTCATTTGGTCATTTTAGATTCATAGTTTAACCAGCAGTCAGGTAGGTGGGCCCTCTATTGGCTAGGGTAAATTACCAGGCACACTGGGGTGCTGCCATACAAGCAGAACAATGATGAATATGTTCAGAACCCAGGGAACTGACTGGAATGTCTTTTATGACTCTTGTCAAATTTGGGTCAATGGTATATATACTGCAATAATCCAATAAGTACTAGAGACATGATTACCAAGAACTCAGGTTCCACAAAAGTGAAGTTTCACCTAGGTAAGCAAAGAATCCCATCACTCAAGCTGCCAGCCCAATGTATAGGAAGCATTACTTAGGCTTTAGGAACAGCTACAGAAGCAGGGAGTGAAACAGCAATGTTGTATTTGCTTATTTTTCCTTTGTTATACACTATCTTGTATGAAGAACATTAACAACTCACCTCTTAGGTTGCATATATAACTATGATCGAATTGTCACCAGCTCTTGACAATAGAGAGGCTGAAGAGATTTGTGTGCCTTTTAGAAAGGCACAGAAAGAACAAAAATATACACCGAGGGGCTAACTGGGTGCATTGTGCCCACTCTGTTTTCTACTCAGAGCCATGCTCTGACCTTGTTTTCTGTGCCCTAGGGGACTGGGCTATGTGGACGAAATCAAAATTCGCTATTTCTGCTTTCCAGCTTCCTGTCAAGCAGTGGCTCAGCACAGTCTAATCTGTCTCAGATTGAAGTAATTCCTCCCTCACTTTACCTTTCAGGCCTAAGGTGGTAATGGAGCCCATTTATTACCTCTCCCAGTATTCTACTCCTTGTAGTTTCCTTACACATGGTCCACACCCTTACAAATAGTCTTTTCAATTCACTTTCAGCAAATTATGAGAATATAAACTTTCCATTTCTTTCCCACTCTGTTTGATAGCTACCCAATATTTTCAAGAGTGCTGAGTTGGTAATATTAGAAGTATTATTTTAGCTATAAATTACCACAAAGTTTTCAGAAAGCAGTTTGATCATATGTACTAAAACTCTTGAAAAGATTATTAGTTAAGGTAGGCTAAACTGTAGTATAAATGGTTCTTCAAATTTAGCAACTTAAAGAATAAGAAGTTTGCTTATCAAGTAACAGTCCTGAGCAGGTGTGCAGGTCAGCTGGACACTTTTCTGCCACATAGACATTAAGAAGCTAAGGCCATAGTAGATGTTATATTCAACAAATGTTTCCAAGGTCACCTTTGTTGTCACCATGCTAGTCAATACTGAGTCACCACGCTGTACACCTGAAACTAATACAATAGTTTAAACCACCTATACTTAAATTTAAAAAAAAAAAAATGCAAAAATCATGGAAGATCATTCCAGGAGATTTTATTAGGAAGATCTGGAAGTGATGTCCATTGATTCAGCTAACCTTTGACTGGAGAAAAATTAACCACATAGCCATCCCTAGCTGTAAAGGACAATGGGAAAAATAAATTTAGCTTTGTCTTCAATAAGTGGGAGAACATATATCAGTTGACAGAAAGCAGTGTTCTCCAATTCAGGAAAGTTTCTGAAAAAAAAATTTTGTCACATAAATACACATGTACAGGTTATATATCATACTGTAATTTTTATTGTAGGAAATTGGAGGCAAAATAGTGGTTCTAATATCAATGATTGCTTAACTGATTATAGCTCTTGCGTTAATGAATTATTATAAAGTCATTTGGAATTACAATTTAGAATATTTTAAAATATGGCTTGCTGCTATATATTTATGTATTATTCTAATTTTAAAATATTCAGTATATATATTTTTTAAAGGTGGCAAAGAAATAGGAAATATATGACCTGTGGTGATCTCTATGTATGGGTTTTTGTATTTCTTTAAATGCTTCTGTATTTCTAAATGGTTCTATAATGATTATGTATAATGTTTATAATCAAAATAAAAAGTACAAAATTATTTATAATAGTTACATAAGCATGTCATTTGAGCTACTTTAAATACAAATAGGTAGCAAATTATTTTACAATGAAAAAATATATTTTCCACATTCTACTTGTGGAAAAAAGAAACAGATTTTTCTCCCACATGTGAGAAAAAAATCACCTTGGGAAAGAGGCAAAACATGCGACACTTTAGTGCAAACCGAGACTTTTTCAGACTCATGTCAGGTTCTGAAAACAGAAGTTTATAATAGAAACTGTTTAGTAACATTAATCACAGCATTTGGTACAGTCTTGCCCCTAATGTCTAAACATTTATTTAAAGCTCTTGTTAGGGGTACAAAAGTACCTACATACAGAGTGTTTATTGAATTTGTATTAAAATATGAAAATATTTTGGGATTTTTAATGTCCAATTATTAAGGAATTTTAATGGTATTGATATGTCAATAGTTATATTAAAACTAGATCTCAAATAAAACATATTAAACTTGATAAAAATATGAAGGAATCTTGAAAGTTGTGAAAATTCAATTTCCATCTTTTCTTTTTTTTTCTTTAATGTGGCCTACATCCCTCTCAAACTCTATGGAATTAAAATTTTCTAAGAAGGGACAAAACTCCAAATTTCAGTTTTCTCCCTTTAGACTCATACTAGAACTTCTTAAATAGCCAATGTAAGTGATTTTGGTTTCTCTTCAATTTTGAGAAATATTCAAGTTCAAAATAAGAAGAACTAATTAAATGTGTATGTCTATGTATATGTTTGTATATACTTGTACATATATATATATATGCATATGTTAACATATATTACACATGGGTATGAAAAGTAGTGTGGTCTGTCACTAGTAACTGAACTTGTCAAACCACTCTGATTGCCAGAGTGGTGATACTGCCTGATATATTAAGCATAACCTTATTTCTTTCTCAGTTAGCTACTGCCATATGGCTCTATCACTCTAGAATACCTCATCATAAATGATATTAGGAAACTCATTTAAATAACATTATCTCCCAAATTCATCTTCAGCACTAAGACGAGAGATTATATAATACTTTTTTCCCCATAAGTACATTACTATGTATCACAAGTATATAAGGATTTTGCTATAATACTTTTTTCATATCTAACAGTTTAAACATAGCCCATTCATTGGATTATTATTGAGAGATTGGGCTTGACATATATACACTACCACGTGTAAAACAGATAGCTAGTGGAAGCCTGCTGTAGAGCACAGGGAGCTCAGCTCAGTGCTCTGTGACGACCTAGATGGGTGGGATGTGCGGGAGCATGGGAGGGGGGGTCCAAGAGGGAGGAGATATGGGGATATATGCATACATATAGCTGATTCACTTTGTTGTACAGCAAAAACTAACACAGCATTGTAAAGCAACTCTACCCCAATAAAATATAAAATAAAATAAAACAAAACAAAATAAAATAAAACAAAAATAATCCATTCATACTAGGTAATAACAGTCCATATTCATTTTCCCCAGAGTATCAAAAATATATGTGTGCAATTTTTTTGTTGCTGTTTGAATCAAGATCTAAATATGGTCCATTTTATAACTTATTACAATATCTTCCTCAGTTTGTCTTTTCACACCAATTATTTATTTACTCATTATTTAACTATGGTCATTTGTACTTAGAATTTCCCACTTTCTAGATTTAGATTATTTCATCCTCATTGTGTCATTTAACATATTCTTCTATTTCCTAGATTTTCTGTTAGTGGGAAGTTAGATTTTGAGACGATGAATTCTGGTTAGGTCATTTTGAGTTATTCAGACAAGGCAAGAATGGGGTATTGCATTCATTACCTTACAGGAGTTGGAAACTTGTTGAATATTCTTTGAAATTTTTAAAATGCAATATGGATTGGTGGGAAGAGACACTAAACATATTTATTTTTTATTTTTTTAACCAAGGATGCAGTGCTTGACTGCACCAAGCACAAGTAAATGAATATAAATGAGTGTGGCTTTCCTTGTCCTCTTTCTCTCTGGGACACTCTACATGCAGATTATGTCTTGTTAGAATTGAAAACACAGCCACATTATTGTCTTTTAATAATCTTTTTGTATTCCAAGTTGTAGCATCTTCAGAAAAGATTTACATTACTAAGCTCTGCACTTCTCTTAAAATAAGTACTTATAAATATTGTTGTTCTCTGGTAACTAAAGCAACACAGCCTCAGCTAGGCTATGTCCTCACAGCAGGGGCAGGAGGATCTCTTCCCAGGTGGCCCTAAATAATGTCTCCCTTTCCAGGTTCCCAGATAGCCCATTTCTACACAGAATTTTTTCAGCGGCATGGAGAAAGTGATAACATTTGCACGTCCAGACTGAATGTAGCTGCACATGTTTTTAATTTAAGCCTGTTGTATAGTATTTTAAAGAACTCAATGAGACTATGATGGATTAGCAATTCATTTACATAATACATTAAGATGATTTTTTTTCTGATTGATAGAGACAGCAGATCAATTCAACCTGGTACCTGAAGAATAAAATGCCAAGATCATAGGCATGACAGAAATGAACCAGTGATTTTAGCTTTGCATACAATACTTTTAGAACCTGTTTCCTGTCTGTAAAAACACATTCATTAGATGACCATTGAATATTCTATTAATCTTACTAAAACTTTTGATTAAAACTTGATTTTCATTAAACTCTGATAATAGTTTCATGAATAAAATGTGGTAGCTATTAATATTTTAGTATATGGCTTAAATCCAAATATAAAAAAGACTAGTCACCGAATATTCAATATATGTTGCATGGAGTCATAGAGATGCCACCTGCACATAAGATTCTTGTTGAATTAGATGACTTTTATGCATTTTTCTGGTTTCACATATTCACCCTTCATGAAAATCATATGCATACTGGCCTCCCCTCAGAATTATCTGAGATGCTGTCTCCTGGCTATAGTCCTCATTTGGCCCCAAATAAACTTAACTCACAACTCTCACATAGTGCAGTTCTTTTCGGTTGACAATCACATATTTATTGATGATTTAGCCTATCAATTTAGTTATATATATTTGGTTGGGGAAGATGAGCATGATTTTTAAAAAAAGTAACTTGGATGTGAATGACTGTATTATTATTTGGTAAAATTGAAAGGGGATATATTCCTCTATTTTCACCTTGTAAAGAATAACTGTTTATACATCTGGTCAGTTTGTTTCTTGAGCCTATTTAGCATCTTTGTCTCCGTTTCCTCATTTGGCTATAAAAGCAATTCTGTATTTTTTGAGAAAATATCCCAGCCCCGTTCTCACTGTAATTGGATGGTGTTGACCTCCCTAATTTCCCCCAAATTTAGGAGTGAATATGTTACCCCAGCCTGGTCCAGTAGAGTGCCAAAACTCTGTGAAAAATGATTGGAAAAAGAAAGACATGTCAAAAACAAATCCTGTTTCGTTTCCTTCTTTCCTGGCATACAGGAAAATATATTTTCTAGCCTCCCGTTCGTTCAGGTGGCTCCATGTGATTGAATTCTTGGCAAGCCAGTTCAGAGTGCTTTCCCTATTTTTCCTCTCTCGTTCCCCGCTGTGGAAACATTTAAGGCATGATTTAAAGATGGCAAGACTACAAGATGAAAGAGAGCACCTTGACCTACATCAGTCATGGCTTGAGCAACAAATAGCACTTTCCTGTGTTAAACTACCATAAATAGCTGTGTATTTATGACTACAGCAAGCCTTACCTAGTCTGACCAGCAGAGATGGATATGCAACCCTAGGTCAATAAGACAGTCTAGAATTGTTGTTAAAGCTATTGTTGTTAAAGCTATTGTAAATATAACCATCTGTTTTTACTGATATTGCCAAAACAGTAGAATGTAAGCTTAGTCATGCTGGAGGTCAACTTGTATGGTGGGAAGAGCCAGCTAATTTTATTTGACCTTCTGAATATTCATCTGTAGCCATATTGGAACATTTCAGTTACTTAAGCAAATAAAGTCCTTTTTTTTTTTTTCTTAAGCCGATATGTTTTCTGTCATTTGCATTTTGAAGAGCTAAGATTGGTAATAGCCACAGAATTTTCAATGTTTTCTACAAACTTGCTATACCCATATTTTGACCTTTGAACACAGACCCCCATTTGATTGATTTACGCTGTGAATACAGAAATGATAATGAATAGTAGGGCTTCTCTTTTAAATCTCACCAGAGAGTATGATTCTGATCCTGAAATAATTTTGTGTTTTGCTTCTTGGTGCAGCTTAATTGAAATTAACCTCTGGATAGCTTCTGTTCATCATCATATTTTGTGTTAAAATGTACAAACACACACATTTGCACTTACATTATCACTTTTAAAAGTATTTAAAAGCTTTAGAAACAGTAGTTAAATCCTGATGCCCTAGACAATCAAAATACCTATGGCTTGTGTTGAGCACATCTTTGTGTTTTTTTGTTGTTGTTGTCTTTTGTTTTTTTTTAAAATTTATTTATTTTATTTTTGCCTGTGTTGGGTCTTCATTGCTGCGCGCTTTCTCTAGTTGCGGCAAGTGGGGGCTACTCTTCATTTCGGTGTGTGGGCTGTCATTGTCGTGGCTTCTCTTTTTGCGGAGCACAGGCTCCAGACACATGGGCTTCAGTTGTTGCAGTATGCAGGCTCAGTAGTTGTGGTGCACGGGCTTAGGTGCTCTGCGGCATGTGGGATCTTCCCAGACCAGGGCTTGAACCTGTGTCCCCTGCATTGGCAGGCGGATTCTTAACCACTGCGCCACCAGGGAAGCCCACATGTTTGTTTATTGAATCATATTTTTAGCTATGAAAATACCGTAATCCCATCACATACCTGCTGAGCTCTAGAAAATCTCTGCTGTTTAAAAATCAATTTTACAAACTTAATTTTTCTTGTTTTCCCAATTTTATTAGGATAAATCTTATAAGCTCCAGGTTAAAATTAAACTACAAAACTTCCTGAATCTTATTCTTATTGATTTTTACAGACACAGCTTTAAAAATGGCTGTTATAAAAACACTACAGGAGAATTTTGTCCTGTATGTGGAAACTCTAAGAGATGATTTATATTTAGGATTATCTATGTGAATGTGAACCATAGATGTCTCATTTTAATTTAGTGGGCTGTATTTAAGACTTAATTTTTTGTGTGTTAAATCACAAATCAGTTGGTCCCAATATTATGGTGTATTTCCTCTATTATTATTATTATGGGTCCCCAACATTGGTTTACATACTGAGATGTAAAATACTATTCTACAGAATATTAAAATATGAAATAAAAATAATATTCTCTAGAGAAGCACATAATTTATTTTAAGGAGGACATTAAAAAATATAGGCTGATTTTCTGCAACTATAATCTTATTATCGACTAAGAGTTTTAGCTTTGTTTTTTGAATCATGAGTTTTCCAGACCTCTCATAACAATGTTTCTATATTCATTCATTTATTGATTGATTTAATAATTATATACAGCTACTGGATTTACTGTAAACTATTGATCTCACTCATAAAAGGTTGACTGCAGGCTGAACTCAACACTTCTGGAATATTTCACTAATGTATGTTAAGAGGAGGATTGTTACATTTCATCCTCATGTCTGAATACTATCGGTTAAGTAAGTGTAATTAGCTATTTCAGGAAGCAGAGTCACAAAACAAATGAACTAAAATTTCAAGACCTTTTGTTTACATGGACTGCTTACTTTCCAAAAATTGTGTTGCAAATATTTGTGTTAAATTTGGTCCTGGAGATGCTGGCAAAGGGGTCTAATCCAATACTGCCATATAAATGAGTCAAGTTAGTATCTCAAACAACTTAGAGACATCTGCCCTTACTGTAAAATCAAACTCTCCATGTCTCCATTGAATAACATGGCATAGAGAGAGAAGAAAGTGGGGATCTCTTATTTATAATGATGACATATGAAACTGGTCCATTATTCAAGTTTTTCAACTAAGAAAATCTTCCAAATAAGAGCATGATCTGGTGCACATCACCACTTCTTATATACAGGGTTCTTAAAATACGTTCTGAAACCTGGTTATCTATAGTAAACACACTACGCCTTGATTATACCTAAGTCTACTTGAGCAAGATGAATTCACTGTGGCTCATGCAAGAACGAGGTTTTATCATAGAGTTCTTCATGGGTAGATCGCACTGTTTGGAGCTTAGAAAAAGCTAAAGAACACTTAAGGACAGCTCATTAATATCCAACAGCTCTACCACATTGTAAAGTGGATCAGTGACAGAATTGACAGCAATGGACTATTAGATACCAGGGCTTCCCCGGACTTGCTTATGGGCTTTCCTTTAGATTATATAAAGCAGAGGTTACAAATACCAACGTTCAATAAAGTTAGATTTTTCAAGGGCAGCAAAAAATCTACATATTAAAATATATGGGCTAAACTAAACTGAAAATATTGTCTATATTAATTTTAGAAACAATTTGCAGTCTAGATAAAATACAAGACTTTTCTACCACATGAGTAGCCAGTGCATGATTTAAAGTGCCCAAGGGTCTTGAATAATACAGGGGAGATGTTTTGTGATCAAGGAGGACTAATGTTTCCCTCAGTTTGACTAAATTTTAGACTGGCTTCTTCCTGACTTCAGACCCTGACCTCTGTTTTCTTAGAGGATTTACTCTAAAAAACTTTTAAACTCTTTCTCTGCCCCTTTGAGATGTAAATCTGCTAAAAAGTCTTTTACAACCCAAGAATGTCTTTCTAAAGAACCTGGGAGCTATCCTTTTGAAATGTAAACATCAAGGAAAATAACACCTTTATCTGTCTGTCTTTGTAAGAAAGTAGAAGACTAACTGTGATGGGCACCAATTAGCAAACACAAATGGCCTTAATCAAAGAGAAGAACTTGCAAACTCAGGAATAACTGAATGGACCTGAGATATCCCATAGATCACTCTTGCCCCTAAAGCCCTCTGGTACTTTTCTACTAGCTTACCCCAGTGCTGAAAAATCCTCCACTCTTCAGAGTTAAGTTCAATGTGAATTCTGTCCCCTCTCCCCTATTGCAATAGCCTTGATTAAAGTCTTCGTTGACGATTTAACTTTGTTCAAGGCAGTTTTTGCTTTGACAGTGGGTTTCAACATTTTAAACTTAATTTAGAGAAATAGGACGAATGTGACTAATTATGCTCCAGGCATGGTAGACTTGTTTGTTCAGCTTACACATGACAATTACCTATGTACTAATGGATCTTAACCATTGGGCAAGTGTTTTGCCGAAAGCCTGCTTTCTGTTTCAAGTTTCATTGGATTCACTGGCAAAATAACCACTTGTCTCACACAACTGAACAGATTTAATTAATTTCTAAATATAAGATTATTTAACTTAATTTCAATATACAGTCATTAGAAGGGGATGAATAAAGGTATTAGAGAGACATAACAGAGTACACATCACCAGATTGGGCTAACACCTTCATCCACATTCAAACAGCAGCTGGGAAGTCCTGAGTAACAGCAATCTGGAGTCCCAGTTGGGAAGGGTCCTAGGCGGTGCGTCCATCCCACGGGTGAGACTTCCAATTGTAGTTCTGGGGGCTCCTGTTTATAATCCCAGGCCGAAAACTGGTATCATCAGTTTGCCCGCAAAAATGCAGCTCTGGTTCAATTGTAAAAATGCTGTTGATTTCACCACGTGAGTCACAAGATTTTCCAGACCCTGGGGAATGGCCAGGTCCCCAGAGTTCAAGAAATTCCAAGACCCACTCCCTTTCTTATCGTAAACACCGCTTGACTTGAGGTGTGCAAGTAGGCACGCAATCAAGGAGGGTCACAAGTCGGTCAGAGGCCTACTTCTGCCTCTGAAGCCTGAACAAGACTACTTTACTAGTTTTCCCAACAACAGGTTTTTAGGCAGGAGTGATCTAGTTTTCTGCTATATCTTTCATGACTAGGAGAGTATTCAGCAAATAACAGGCAGTCACTGCCTGTGTTTTGAGTGAGGTGAATATGATCATGGATATATAGCCCTCTCCAAGCCACCAAACTAGTTATCCTATGAAAATAAAATTGCATAAAATAAAAGTATTTTAAAATGAGAAGAGTCAGAAGTAATACATTCTAGAGGAAAATGCACAAGTTTTAGTAAGCTGGGTGTGAGTTTACATACAACTGCATCCATTTATCAGTTACATGACCACAGGCAAAATTTTTATCCTCTTCTACTACAATATGTTTATGTGTAAATTAGGGAAACAATAGCAACAATGTTATCAAATTCTAAAAGAGGGTTCTCAATATTTAGTAGTTTTTGATAACATTATAAAATAATAGTTATATATAGTTTATTATTCTCAATTTATTACTCTAAAATAATCATTCTAAACAACATTATACTAATTTATATTGGAGTAATATATAATTATTTTGGAAAAATACTGAATAGAGATATTACGAGTTATAATTATTTGAGCATTATCCTGTTTCTAATCCTGTCAGGTCTTTGTTTTTATTGTTATTGTAAAAATGACATATTTTCCCCTTACCAATGTAAATTTCTATTCATACTTCAGAATTATCTCAAGGATTATATTGACTATTATATTTTTACTAAGCCTGTAATTAGGATCAATCACTCTCTCTGTTCTTTTGGTATCTTTTCTATACTTGTTATATGAAACACATTTCATTGCACTGTACTTGTCTATCTTTGATTCAACTGAAACCTTCTTGTAGGAAATGTTCAAAAGACTCTTTGACTGTTGTTTCTTGAAGGCCTATCATCTGTGTCTGGCACATAATACATACTCAATATCCAGTTGTTGATTGGCTGGCTAGCTAGCTGGCTAAGGCCATTTTTCTCAAGGTGAATAAAACATGAGGAATTAAGAGAAAATCTTAAAAAGGAAAGCAAAATTATTTTTACCTCCCTCCAAAAATAACAATATTGGCAAAGGTTAATGAGTTCAAATGATGGGTTTTGTTTGACTTGAGGCCACAAGAATACACCATAAACATTTTATTGTTGTCACTGAAACTTTATGTATTGCCAATTAAGTTGAGAGATGCAAAGGAGAGAATACACACACAACACACTCTCACTTGTGCCGTTGTTTGACAAAATAAGTTCTTCAAATATTGTAAAATTGTAAATGTGTCAGGGATATTGTAAAGACTTCTATTTGTTTGGTTCCACAAATTATAGTTTACAAAGACTGAATGCTTCACGGTTTTGAACAGACACCAAAATGAATAGCTTTTTAAAATGCTAGTATTTATTGTGTTATTTCTGTGAGCCAGGCACTGACTACATATTTTCCATTCCATTTAATCTACACATTAATCCAGTAGAATAATTACTACTGGGTTTCTGTATGTCTTGAAAAGAAACTTACAATTAGAAAATAACTCTGCATAAAGTCCCTCAACTTATACGAGGTGAAATCCAAACTTGGATATAGGGATCTATGAACCCAAAGCTTATGTGTTTATATTGGTAGTTGCATACAACTGTCCTAATGGTACAGAAAAACCTGCATAGACTCTTTAAACCTTTGCAATTTATAATAGAGGACCTCAATAAAAGGCTGAATACGTTTGCATTGTGTAATAACCTTGGCTTTAGCAGAGTATAGGAAGGGAATGGATGTACCTGAAATATAAGTATTATGCTAAAAGATTATTCTGATGTAAGAATATGTCTTAAGTATTCTTTGCCCCAGAGGATGCTAAACCTAGGAATAATTCAGATTGGAGGAGAGTAGTAATTTTTCTAAAAGAATAAAAAGCAATCATCATCTTGTACCCAAGGCCTTTGGAGGTATCATGTTTACACAGATAACAAATCTTTTGAGCAAACCTTTTCATTTTACAGCTAATAGAGAATTTCATGTGAATTCATTACTTTATAAAGAAAAAGTGAATGAGAGAAAAAGAAGAGAGACCAAGGATACAAATAATGCGCAACCAAGTTAATGATGAAACTGTACTTTCTTTAAGACTCTAAAGAATCAGAAGCATAGAAATACTAATCACACCTTCTTAGTTAGAACAAATTAATTACTAAAAATGATGAAAACAGTTTGCAATAGCTTCATTTTCCCTAAAATTACATATTAGTTTCTGTATGCATTTCTAGCTGGAATACAATTTCTGTTTATTAACATTTGTTGCCAAGTGCTATATATCATCCATAATTCTGGGTTATTAAATTCCTGAAGCATGCAATACAGCAAACTTAGTAGATTTTACACAAATTGTTATATAACAAAATAAGAGCAGATTGTACTCATCGCATCGAATCTTTCCATAACAGTTTCCTATTTTTCTTAAAATTAAACAAAACACAAAGGTACTTCTGTGGCTTTTAACTTATTATTCACTATCTCTAACCATTTTTTAGCCATTGCCCTAACCCTTTGTACCACATTATGATACAATTTCTGCCTTAACATTTTTCTGATACTAAGTAAGTTACTATCTTTGACTTGTTACTAGGACCTTTGGGACAATTTATGCATACCAACGTTTGGATTGTAAAATAATCTACAGATATAGAAAGAGCAAAATTCAGCTTAGGATATATTTCAACAATTAAAGTACAAAAAATATCAAAGTGTTAATTTGCTAATGTTATATTTAGGTTTATTAATACATAAAATAGGCATATAAACAAATGTACACAAACGTATATATTTATAACCCATGTCTTTTCAGTTACGTTTTCTTTATATATTCAAGAAATATAATATAAAGACAATCGTCTTAAGAACAATTATGTGTAGACAATAAATTTGAATACACTACACATTTTCTTTCATTCTATGATTTTATAAATTTATATATACTATCAGAACATTTGATTTCATAATTACACTGAACTTTTTATAAAATGGCTTTTAGACGGGTAATAGTGCAAATAAAGTAACGATTTGGTAGGAAACTCACTTGTATGTTCATTTAAATTTAGAAAATTATGTAAGGCAAATTTTTATTTGGGGCATGGGGAAAGAAATCAGACATAAGTTGTGACAGTTTAAGTCTGAGAAAGGTCACTTTGACAGTTCACTGGCTTCCTAAAATGAAACCTGTAAAAGGCATGGGAGGCTTGCCTGGTGGCGCAGTGGTTGAGAGTCCGCCTGCCGATGCAGGGGACGCGGGTTTGTGCCCCAGTCCGGGAGGATCCCACGTGCTGCGGAGCGGCTGGCCCCGTGGGCCATGGCTGCTGAATCTGTGCGTCCGGAGCCTGTGCTCCGCGATGGGAGAGGCCACAGCAGTGAGAGGTCCGCTGTTAGACCTGCGCGGTCTCCTAGGAGTTTCGACTCGCCCAGGAAACAACAAGAGTCGGAAGTCGATGCAAAACGCAAGAGGTTTATTGAAGGCCGGTGCACCGGGGTTCCTTGGTCCTCACGCAGGAGGTCGAAGAAGGAACCCTTTTGGGCGCGAATATGTCAGTTTTATAGGTTCCCACTTCCCCGTATGTAAATTATAGATTTGGTTGTGTTCTCCTGCTGATTGGTCCCGGCTTAGGCTCGGACCAGAGAGGGAACTTGTCCCCAGCTGCCTGATTGGTCTTTGACAGACACCTTTTTTACATTTTGTTATCTCCCTCCTTCTCCCCAGCTGTCTGATTGGTCTTTGACAGACACCTTTTTTACATTTTGTTATCTCCCTCCTTCTCGGAAGGGGGCCGGACATCCTGGAAATTCACCCATTGTCTAAGAAGCCCCTATTGTCTGGAGAGTTCTTAATCATTAGCTGGAACAATGTCCCTCGAGTCCCACACCGCGTACCGCAAAAAAAAAAAAAAAAAAAAAGGCATGGAAAATGCATATGTCAAGCATAACATACACAGTAATTCTGCACTTTGTATAATGAAGAGCTTAATATGAAATGTAACAGAGCAAAACAAAGACAGAAGCACATGTATCTTTATAGAACACAAAAGAACGAAAAGAGTTCTATTCCTGTTTTCTCAGTGGAAAGATATAAAGGTTCTTCCATTGTGCCTGTATTATGAGATATATTTCAGCACAAAATTTTGAAAAACTAACATGAGTATGGGAACTGAAAAATGAACAAGCAAACAAAAAGGTGTCATGAGTTAATGGGTGAAATAAACAGGTCACAGTGTTTTATAAACCATGTTGAAAAAATAATTTCTCTTGGATTGTTAATAAAATTGGCATTTTCACAATAAATAAAACAATAAAGTATACACAAAATATTTAAAATTACCTTACCACTTGAAAATTAGGTCAACTTCCAAATACCTATTTGCTCAAATTGAAAAGTAGTTTCTAGAGAGTATTTGGAAAAATAATATAAAAATCTGTAGGTTATGGTTAAACTCTTCTCACAGAAATTTATCATAATTTTACATTATTTTTGTTAATTAAGAATAATTAAAAATAAATGGACAGAGTATGGTCATTTGGCCATTTATGAGTTTACTATTCAGAATTAAAAGATTTTGTCAATACTAATAACGATTTCTCAGGAGAAAATTGAAGATACTTTTAAAAATAGTGCTCAAAATTATAAATTAATTAAACAAATAAACAAGGGTTATAGAGTTTAAAAGAATCTAGAGTATACACCAATATTGTATTTCAATAAATGGAGATTAATGAATAATTCTTAAATTGTAAAATAAGTGGAAGAAAAATCAGATTTCCTCAATTTATGTAGTCATATAGCATTATTTTATTTGAAATGTTTGATTTTCCTATAAACTTAAAAATTTTACTTTAAAGTTTACATGGAAAATGAAATGCATAAAATAGAGCTGTTATAAAATATATAAAAGTACTGTAAAACTTCATTGATTAAATAATTGTGATGCTGGCCTAGCAACAGATATGCATATCAATGAAAAGAAGACAAGTTATTAATTAAAGAAGAACTTTATTAGATAAAACTGGCATTTCAAATAAGAGGGACAAAATGTGGATTGTTCAGTGAGTGGCATGATTTACAATTGCTAATAATACAATTGCTATTTCCAGTGTCAACTTTCCTTTGAAATTGTGATATGCCCCAGTTCTGAATACCTAGAATCTTTTTTGTTATTTTGGAAATTTCTTCTCTAGAAGTCTTTCTAGGCATGTAACAGTAAAAACACAGTTTTAATTACAGTGTATTTCTTTTGATTATTCTAAGTCTTTTGCCCAGTTTGAATGTTGTAATATACTTTTGAATATTAACAGCTTCTATTTTCTCTTTAAATATTTCATATTAAATATTTCTTTACTTTTAGTTTTATGTTTAAGTATTAGAATATGTTAAATAGCTGTATTATGTATATACACATCTCTACTTTGTATAAAATATCTTTCATGATCTTGACTTTCCTCCCATCAGAATTTTAAAGACACTTCTTTTTAAATTATTAGGAATATAAACAATCCCCTAAAAGAAGGAGAAAGCCATGGACTTAGAAATCTAGAACATACTAATTGTTTGAAATTTCAACTATAAGGTCTACAAAAAATAGATGCTATCTTAAGTCCTCACTGCTTTTTAAAATGTAGTACATAAGTACAGAGATGCACACATCAAGCTTAAAAACCATGCTTAAAACTTTAGTAACATAGCAGTCAACCCTAGACCATTATGAAAATAAAACAGAAGTTCTCTGAAACGTGAGTCCTGAGATCTTTTAAACACATTGGTCCAGCGGCATCAGGGAACAATCTGGCAGGGCTCAGCATGTAAGAAAATATGGATCAGAAGCCCTGCTATTAGAAGTACTGTGCAGATACTTTGGAAAAGGTTAAGGCAAGAGCAAGTAATTGACTTTGGAGAGGTGAAATTATAAATAATGTTATTATTTTCTATATTAAAAACTAGTACACAATATATATGATGCATTTGGGGAATTAAATAAACACAAATTTTGTGCATGTCAAAATTAACCTCAATCCATTCTTCATAACATACACAAACATTTACAAAAAATGAATCTTAGACTTAAATATAAAACAAAATTATAAAACTTCTAGAATTAAATACATCAGAATATAGTTGGAACCTTGACTAAGGCAAAAACTTCTTAGAAAACCAAAGAATGATGTATAGAGAACAAATTGATAGATCAGTTTATGTAAAAATTAATAGCTACTGATACTCAAAGATTAAGAAGATGAGAAGATGTTACAGACTGAGAGAAAATAGTCGATAAATGAATATCTGAAATATATGAAAAAAATTCAAATTTCAATAATAAGAAAGCAAAACAAGCCAATAAAAAAAGAGGTCAAAATATTTGAACTATATAAAAACAAAGTAGAATTACAGAGAGAAAATAAGGACTTTAAATATGTTCATCATTATTAGGCATAAGGGAAATACCAATTAATACAAAAATGAAATGCTACTACATACCTCAAAGAACAGATAAAATTGGCGCAAGCAAACAAACAAACAAACAAACAAAACTGACCATACTAATATTTGATGAAGTTGGGAGAGCAACTGGAAATCCCATACATTGCTGGAAGGACTGTAAAATTATATAATCACTCAGGAAGATGGGCTAGCAGTTTCTTATAAACTTAAATATACACTAACAATATGAACTACAGATCCCTCTCAGGTATTTATTCAAGAGAAATAAAAACTTATGTTTGCACCCAACTTTTATGCAAATATTTATCATAGCTTTATTCATAACCACTAAAAAGTATAAACAACCCAAATGTCCCTCAACCAGGAAATGGACAAACTCTATTCATCCATAAAATGAAAGTAATATTCCCTTTTTTTTTTTTCTTTTTGCAGTACACGGGCCTCACTGTTGTGGCCTCTCCCGTTGTGGAGCACACGCTCCGGATGCGCAGGCTCAGCGGCCACGGCTCACGGGCCTAGCCACTCCGCGGCATGATGGGATTTTCCCGGACAGGGGCACGAACCCGTGTCCCCTGCATCGGCAGGCGGACTCCCAACCACTGAGCCACCAGGGAAGCCCCAAAATGAAAGTAATAAAAAGGAATGTATTATAGATACATGCAATAAGAATGACTCTCAAATACATTATGATAAAAGAAGGTAGGCAGACTCAAATTGTTAAGGAAATGTTCTCCATAAAATATTAGCAAGTCACATTCAGCAGTGTCTAAAAGTAATTATATTGTATGAATAACTGGGATTTATTCCAGATATGCAAAGATGGTTCCTCATTTGAAGATCAGTCAATGTAATACACCACATCAATAGGCTAAAGATGAAAATCATATGATCATATCATTGAATCCAGAAAAAGCATTTTAAAAATCAACACTCACTCATGATCAACACTCTTAGCAAACTTGGAATAGACGGAATCTTTCTCAATTTGATAAAGAGCACCTACAAAATATCTATAAGTAACATCATGCTTAACACTGAATGACTCTATGCTTTCCCTGTATGCATAATGACTGTATGTCCCCTGTTCGGGGACAACGTAGTACTGGAAATTGCACCCACTGTAATGAGTGAGAAAAAAAGAAATAAAAGTCATACAGATTGAAAGGAAGAAATAAAATTCTCACTGTTTGACAACAGCATGATTATCTGTATTAAAAAAAAAAACTCTTAGAATTGATAAGTGAGTTCAGCAAGGTTGCAAGTATAAGGCCAATACACAAAAAAGTCACATTTGTATGTACTAATAATAAGCATGTGGAAACCAAAATTTACAAGTTAATATCTTTTACCATTGCTCCAAAAAATGAAATACTTAGGTATAAATGTAACAAAACATGTACAAAATCTATGTGCTGAAAATGACAAATTACTTGTGCAAATTAGTCAATGAGGCCTTAAATAAATGGAGGATTGGAAGGCTTAACATAAAAAAGGTATCAATGTTTAATGAAATCCATATCAAAATCCACGCAAAGTTTCTTTCTTATAGATATAGACAAGGTTATTCTAAACTTTATGGAAATTCATAGACCTTAGAATATCTATAACAGAACTGAAAAGTAAGAAGAAAGTGGGATAGATTACTTTACCTGATAGTAAGGCCAACTACATAGCTACAATAATTAAGAGAGTATGGTATTGGCAAAGGGATAGATACATAGATCAATAGAACAAAATTGAGAACCCAGAAATATATCCACACAAGTAAATATGCCCAACTGAGTTTTGACAAAGGTATAAAGACAATTCAATTGAGAAAGATAGCCTTTTCAACAAGTCATGCTTGAGCAATTGGACATCCCTGGAAAACAAAACAAAACAAAACAAAGCAAACAAATAAACAGAACCTAAACCTAAACCTATGACCTAAATCTCACACACTTTATATAAGAACTAAACCAAAGTGCATAATGAACTCAAATGCTGAATTATAAAACTTCTAAAAAAAAATAAAGAGAAATATTTAGGTTCTAGGGCTAAATAAATAGTTGTTAGATTTGATATCAAAAGTACAATTGAAAAGAGAAAAAACTGATAAATTGGACCTCACCAAAGTTAAGAATGGTTGCTATGCTGAAAGTTAAAAGAATGGACAGAGAAGCTACAGATCAGGGAGAAAATATTTGTAAACAGCATATCTGACAAAGGACTTGTATCTAGAATAAAGAACTCTTAAAACTCAATAGTAAAAGAATAACAAAACAGTGGAAGAAGGGCAAAATATATGCATAGATATTTCAATGAAAAGGATGTACAGATGGAAAATAAACATACGAAAAGATCATATCATTAACCATAAAGGAAATGTAAATTAAAATCACAATGAGAAATTATTACACTACTACTAGAATGACTAAAATTAAAAAAAAAAAAAGAAATATGAAAACACCAAATTCTGGAAAGGATGCAGAAAGAAAAAGACTCCACGCTCCCAATGTAGAGGGCATGGGTTCAATCCCTGGTCGGGGAACTAAGATTCCACATGCTGCATGGTGTGGCCTAAAAAAATTAAAAATAAATTAAAAAAAAAACAAGGAGAGTAAGTCAAACCGAAAGCTAGAAGAAGGAAGACTATAGATAAACCAAATCGGCAATAGCAAAACAATAGAGAGAATCAATAAAACAAAACTTGATTTTGTAAAAAGATTAATAAAATTGAAAAACTTTAGCCAAAATGACCATGAAAAAAAGAGAAAGATTTAAATTACTAAAGTAAGGAATAAAAGTGGGGACAATACTACAAACCTTACAGAAACAAAAACAATTAAAAGAGAACTATGAACAATTGCATATTAACAAATTAGACAGACTAGATGAAATGAACAAATTCCTAAAAACACATAAACCACCAAAACTAAGTCAAAAGTATTAAAAATAATTACACACATACAATGAGTGAAGAGACTGAATCAATAATCAAACACCTCCCAGCAAAGAAATGCCCTGGACCAGATGGCTTCCCTGGTGAATTCTACCCAATATTTGAAGAATTAACAACCGTCTTTATCAAATTCTTCTGAAAAAATAGAAGAGGAGGAAACACTTCCCAGCTTATAACATGAGGTCAGCATCACCCTAACTTGATAAAACCAGACAAATAATTCACAAGTAAAGAAAACAGACAAATATTCCATGTGAATATAGAGGCAAAAATTGTCAACAAATTATGTATCCAGCAACATATTAAAAAGATTATACATCATGAATATTTAACATTAGTCCTTAAGAAATTCTTTCAAAAACTAGAAGAGTTTTCATAAGAAAAAATAATTAAGGTTAGTATCTCTTAAGAAGATAGATGTAAAATGTCATCAATAAAATACTGGCAAAACAAATCCAGTGGTACATTAAAAGATTTATACACTAAGACTGTGGAATTGATCTCAGGAATGCAAAGTTGACTCAATATAAAATTATCATTTGTAACATACCATATTAATAGAGCAAAGGATATTATCGTCTTAACAGACACACACACACAAAAAGCATTTGACAGGGCTTTCCTGGTGGCACAGTGGTTGAGAGTCCGCCTGCCGATGCAGGGGACATGGGTTCGTGCCCCGGTCTGGGAAGATCCCACATGCCGCGGAGCGGCAGGGCCCGTGAGCCATGGCAGCTGACCCTGCGCATCCGGAGCCTGTGCTCCACAATGGGAGAGGCCACAACAGTGAGAGGCCCACGTACCGGAGGAAAAAAAAAAAAAAAGCATTTGACAAAATTCAATGCCTTTTCTTGATGAAACATTAAAAAAATTAGGAATAGATGAGATTTTCTTCAAACATGAAAAAAAACTACAGAAAGCTCACAGCTCACAAAATATTCAATCATGAAAGATTGACTGCTTTCCCACTAATGTCTGAATAAGACAAGTATGTTCACTCTCATCACTTCTATACTACAGGTGATATAGAGGGCAATTAGGCAAGAAAATGAAATAAAATGCATCCAGATTAGAAAGAGAAAGAAATTATCTCTATTTGCACACAACATGATATCATGTGTAAAATATCCTAAGGAATCCAAAATACCTATTAGAGCCAATAAACAACTTCTACAAGTTTGCAGGATACAATATCAATATACAAAAATCAATTGCATTTCTACCCGCTAGGAATAAATATCCAAATATGATAATAGGAGAGCAATTCTACTTATGGTAGCATAACAAAGAAAAAATACTTGGGAGTAAGGTTAACAAAAGAATTGCAAGACTTGTACACTGAAAATTACAGAACATTACTTAAAGACATTAAAGATGACCTAAATAAATGGAAAGGCATCTCAAGTTCTTGAATAAATAATCTCCACAAATGATCTACAGATTCAATGCAATCACCATCAAAATCCCAGCTGGCTTTTTTATAGAATTTATGGGCTGATCCTAAAATTAAAATACAAATTCAAGTAAACCATATTAATCACAACAGTCATGATAATTACAGAGTAGAAAAATTCACTCTTTCCGATTACAAAAGTTTCTATGAAGCTAACATAGATTTCCCACCTGAGTTTCCAGCCTTCTGTCTTACCCTATAAATTTCAGACTCATGGCTGTTACTTCAACTCTCACCTGGGTTTCCAGTTGGCTGTCCCGCCCTGTAGATTTCAGACTTTCCAGACTCCACAATTATGTGAGCAGAAAGGAAACTGGGCAGGATTTCTATGTTACAGTCTTGAAGCAGAATTCATTCTTCTCAGGAAAACCTCAGTTTCTGCTCCTAAGGCCTTCAAGTGATTGAATGAGGCCTCCCACATTATCAAGGGCAATTTCCTTTGCTTAAAATCTACTTATTGTAGATATTAATCACAAAATTCCCTCACAGCAATATCTAAACTATCATTTGACCAAAATGACCACCGTAGCTTAGGCAACTTTACACATAAAATTAACCGTCACATCATCTTAAATATGTGTTCACCAAATTGAAACATACATGGAAAAAACATTCAAAGATCACTGTGTTTTTCCATTAATACAAACTGAATTATTTTTTTTCTCTTCACCTTTGACTACTTTACGTTGTCCAAATGTAAGTTGCTTGTTCCAGTGTTTACAAGATGAATAGATGATGTAATTCAGGAAGAAGGAAAGATTAAGAAAGGTATTAACATTTTGTCAAGTGTAATTACTTCTGTTTTAAAGGAGTTGGTAAAAAACAGTGTTCTTTGTAATAAAGGAACAGAGATTAGTGGAAGATAAGACCAGAAAAGTTCATATTGCTAAAATAGGAAAAGAAAATTGATGACAAAAATATACACTTACATTAGCCCTAAGAAATAATTAAAAGGAATATTTGGAGTCATAACAAAAATAATGTTAATTATAATAAAAACTACTTTCTACTGTTAAAATTGTTTATATATTTTTATATACCTTTCAACAATGATTAACTCTTGTTTTTTGTCTCGAAAGTTCTATATATAAAGCTGCCCTTCATATAAATAATCTAAAACCATTATTTCTATTAAATATATTGACTTCATATTTTCTCATTTGTATGCAAATATTATATCTATTTTTACTTTCTGAGAAATAATAGTTTTAATTGGTTAATTATGCCTCTAAGGAAGAAAAATCTTAGGGCTGAAATGGGGCAATAATTTAAAGCTAAAATAAAATTATAAATTCCAACAAATGGTGTTTAAACATTACATTAATATGTTTGCCTGCAAGGCCTTTTATTAATACCTAAGGAGGCCAAGAAAAAAATCTCATGTGATTTAATTATGAGTCATTTTTCCACTGATAACATGTGGCTATTCTTACATATGAGATCAATAATGCTAGATATTCAGTCCACATTCGGTGACTTAAATTGAACAAAAACCAGAAACAAGTAATTTGATTTTTAAAAAGCAGGCTAATATGTACTCAGTGTCTAATGAATGTCAATTCATTTAACTGGATTAGTTGAGTAAGTTTGTGATTACACACCCTAAACTACTTTTGCTATTCAAATACTCAGGGCAGTCATTGTGATACTTCAAATAAGGGGGAGTAGAGAGCTGACCTGGAAACAAAGGTAGCAGTGAATTTTCATGGGTAGTCCTGATGTGCCAGGTTGATAAGAGAGATCTTAAATTTTCTATTCTTAAATACTTTTCCATGACTTAATGTATACAAGCTTGATTGTTTTGGAAACTCCCAGCAATATTTATAGTAACATGGAATTATTATTTCAGTTACCATTTTTACAAATACTGTATAACTAGTAGAAGCAGGTTAAGATACAAGAAGGAACCTGGAAATTAGTTGGGCGAAGGTGAGCAAGTCACTTATATCCTCAAGCTTCAGTGTCCAGAGTGATTAAAGAAACTCTTGTTTGATTAGCAATTCCTAAAATGTGATTCCACGGAGGTATTCAAGATGGCTAAATAGCACATGAAGCTTACAAATTGTTACATCTGTTTTTAAAAGTGAATTAGAAAATTGAATCTATTTTCTAACATTTCAACTACAACTACTGAACATAGTCGATGAATAAAAAGTACTTTATTCCTGAAATGGAATGCTCAATACTGCTTTTCATATGTAGATGTTTCATCATAGACATAAAAAGAAAAATTAACTTTAATTAACTCTCAGTATAAAAATCAATGACCGTACCTGAAAAAAATATTGGTTCAACTTGCCAAGGAATTTTCTCAGTAGTGACCTTATGTTTCAAATATTTCTTCAGGAATATCACTTTGTGATATACCAAACGAATATTACTTTTCATTGTCAAGAGAAAGAGAAATTGATTTTGTTAAATAAGCATGCACATCAGTGACTAAAAAGATATATAGGTGAATCTATATAAAGGCATAAAAAGAAATAACAATACACTAGAACTTTTACAGCGATTTAAACAATCATGCTCTCTATAATGCAAAAATAGGCAAAATATATGCTTACAAAGTCAAGCCTTTAGAAGATATATAATATGCAGGGCACGTTTGACAATATTTTATAGGTTGCACTATCAAATAGGAAATTATTTAATTTAATACTCATTTCTAAATTTCACTGAATCTAAAATTCCTTTTTTTCCCTATTCAATGCAAGCGCAAGTCAAAGGACATTTATTTCAAGCATTCCTTAACCATCAATAAATACACATAACCTATTCTCAGGTATCAAACACTATTTTGCTTGGAAATTTCCTTGTACTACAGGAGTAAGCAAACTTTTCCTGTAAATAGTTTAGGTTTTGTGGGCCACTTGGTCTATGCAGCAACTCCTCAATTCTGTCTTGTAGTATGAAAGCAGCCATAAACCTTTCATAAAGAATGAATGCAGCTCTTTTCCAATAAAGCTTTATTTACAACAACAAGTTACAGGCCAGATTTGGACTTTTGGCTGGATTTGGCCCACAAGTTGTAGCTTGCTGATCCATTTTACTTCAGTAGGGCATGCAATATTGAAAAGTATTTCTGTGGATACTGTGTTAGCTATTTCCTACACAAAATCAACTCAAGTCAATTAAGTATCAATATTTTATTTTCCTAATTTTATGAAACCCCTCTGTAATTGTATCCGTACTGATCTCTATAAAATGCAACATATTTTATTCTAATTGTTTAGATTTGATGAAAAAAATTAGAATATTTTTGAACTTTTAGAAGTTTCATTTGGTTATTTAAACCTGAAATGAGAATAAGGCAACCAACAAACCATGTGAATGCAGATAATAAGGTCTAACACTAGTTATAGACCATTTGGTGGCATTTAAATTATTAGAACATAGGTTTATTATCTTCAAGTGTAAAAGTGGTACTTCAGAAATTGTCTCTTTTGTATTGGGAACTTGGTTTTGAGAGAGGTGAGCTGTAACCAACGTTGAGCTTAATTATCACCTTTCCATATGGAGAATTACATGAGAATCTATATTAGCACATTTTTCTCCTAATTATGCATTTCCTTACTGAAATATATCACAATATGAGAAACTCTCAAGTCTAAATCTCTTAGACTTTTTTTTAACACCTTAAGAAATATGAATCAATGTATCCTACCTGCAAACAGAAAAAAAAAATTGGTTAGCTACATAATTGTTCTGATCACTGGTTAAAAGAGGAGTGAAAAATCACACAACAGTAAAAAGTGTTTCACATAAATGATTTGGGAGAATAAAGGCTAAAGAGATTTCAAACTGTTAGAGCAAGAAATGCGTCTCAGAAATAAGGGCATGTTCTAGAGATATTATGTAAAAGGTAAGGCTCACTATATTTCTAAAACAGTTTGCTTTTGAACATCACTCTAAAATATTGAGTGAAGTCAGAAAGAGAAAAACAAATATCACATACTAACGCATATATGTGGAATCTGAAAAACTGGTATAGATGATCTTATTTACCAAACAGAAATAGGGACACAGACGTAGAGAACAAGGTGGAAGGGGGAATAGGATGAATTGGGATATTGGGGTTGACATATATACACTATTGATACTATGTATAAAATAGATAACTAAGGAGAACCTACTGTATAGCACAGGGAACCCTACTCAATGCACTGTGGTGACCTAAATAGGAAGGAAATCCAAAAAAAGAGGGGATATATGTATACATATAGCAAATTCACCTTGCTGTACAATAGAAACTAAACATTGTAAAGCAACTATCTCCAATAAATAAACAAATAAAACAGTAAAATTGATTAAAAATGTATATATAACACAGTATGTAAGAGTGACATGGGGTTCTTCTTTGACCTGTATTTACATACATGCCTCCATTACCTATAGAAAGACAAATACAAATAAATTTCCCTTAAAGAGCTGAGTTTGTAACTGCTAGAAAGAAATGGTGAGCTTTGCACATAAATCTATTTATGTGAAGTTGATGTAATATGGAAACGTGAACTGAACTAAAGGTGTAGAGGGACTTATAGCCTGTCTTGGTGGACATAAAAAGACTCAAAATGCAACACAGAGTTCAGATTATATTTACTTTCCAAGTATGTACACTGCCAGGGATACAAAGGTGAGTATGCCATGGACCGTCCCCTGAAATAATTCAGTAAGGTAAATTAATCGTCACAATCATAATATTATAAAAGAGAGGAGGATGGATGGGCCAAAAAGAAAGATTTTGTTATATGGATAGAGAAAAGATGAATTATGTCTGTACTCTGGGTACTCACACAATAAATACTTTTTGAACTGGGTTGAGATTGGAGTCCATTATGCAGTGACATCTAGAGTACATCATTATGTTATGTGCAGCAGTCTTATATCTTATATAATGGAAAAACAAAACAAAACAAAACAGAGAAGAACCTGTAAGCTAGAATAAAGAAATATTCTACCATGGGAGAAAGGAACAAAACAAAACACTGACTATTTTTGAAGATAGTCTCATTATTTTGTAGAATATTCCTTAGCTTGGTTTTACCTCATGTTTCTTCATCCTTAGATTCTGATAATCCATTTTTGGCTGGACTTTCAAAGAAATGCTGCTGTGTCCTTCTCAGTGCAATACATTAAAGGACATTTGACATCTCATTATTGCTGATGTTAACTTTTTTCTCTTGGATAAGGTAGTGTCTCTTAAGACTTTCCATTATAAATTTGCTGTTTTACTCTTTTTCACCAATAAGTACCTGCAGGAAATAAATTGGGACTTTGTAAAAATCTTATTTTTCATCATATTTTTGATGGTTAGTTTTTGCACCCATTGATGATTTTTGTCAGAAGAATCTTTTGTAACTACTGTAGTTGCCAAACTGTGATGTTTTATATCCAGCACTACTTCCCAGCATACTTAGTTTGGAATTATACTATAAGAAGAAGCTTTCCTTTCTATGACTATTTATTTATTTATTTATATCAGTATGGACTCATAGATTCTTATTTTATTTATGGGTTATAATTTGTTACTGTCATTATTTGTGTGATGCTCAAATAGTCCCCAGTTTGGCTAATGTGAGTACTTCAGGTTGACTCCCATTTTCATTTCACATATCTTTACCATTCTTTGGCCACTTCCTTACTGGCTGGTACTCTTAGAAAATGTCAAGACTATGAAATACAAAGACAGACTGAAGGGCCATTCCAGATTAAATTAAAAATTAATGACGAATGAATGCAGCCTATGTTCATGGATTGAATCCATAGATGTAATTTTCTTTTGCTACCAAAGAAATTCATAAATAATTGATAAAATTTGAATGCTGGCCAAGAAATAATCACATTGTATTGATATGAATTTCCTGGTTTTTACAATTACACTGTACTTAGGTAAGATCATGTTATTGATTTTACGGTATACTTATTGAAACAATTAGAAATAAAGGGGAATTATACCTGCAACATACTCTCAAATATTTCAAGATCCCAGAAAGAGACACATAGAGATAAAACGTTAAGAAGCAAATGTGGGAAACAGTTAACATTTAGTGATTCTGTGTGAAGGGTACATGGAGATACTTTGTACTAATATGCAAATTTAATTTGGGTGAAATTAAGTAAAAATAAAACACTAAAAAAAAAAATGTACAAATACACGTTCAGAGATGTGGGCTGTAGGCCAAGCCCTTATGTGCACAAGTACGTGTATATCCATATGCATATAAGTTCACTAAGAACAAAAACTTACACTACTTGAAGACTGGTCTTATGCTAGATTATGATTTTGTGGACCTCACCCTTAGGCACAAGAAATATGTTATTTAATGTTTGTTTGATTGATTGATCTATTAGTTTTTATTTATCCCAGACTTTGGAAGGAAATAAAATAATGTCTCAACTCTATTCCTGTTTAGAAAAAAAAAGAACTGTCTGGATGGTGACAAAAATATGTTTAGCCTAGAGCTATCATAGATAAATGAACAGCTCTCAAACCCAAATTCTGTATAATACAATTAGAAGTAATATATAAAAAATACTTTTGTATAAAGATTAGAGGGAGTGGTACAGATCCTATTATAATAATGAGACAATTATTCAATAAATTAAAGTAATATGAGCATGAATATTAAGTAAATAAAAGAGCAGTTTAAATTAAAATAGGATACATTTACTTTACTTTTAATTTTAAATGCTTGAACACAATTATATTCCTAACTTTGTTTTCTGAAACTTAATTATATCTTAAAAGAGTTATTTTTCCTAAACAAAATTTTTCATCTGTGATATTTACTAATGACTTTAACACAGATATTTTGCCAAAAATATAGATTGCTTGGCAACTATCCCATTTTATGGTAACTATCAAAAATGACATTGTCTGACATTTAAAATTATTTCACCTTATTAAGAGTAAGGCAAGGCCATTTAATTTAGTTGAAAGCCACAAATGGAAACAGATATACAGGGTAGATCCAACTTAATATCAGCCGTAAAACCAGAGTTAAATTAGAGGCCAATTGTTAGATTCCAAGGTCACTAAGAAAGATACTTAATTTTGAACCTGTTTATACATTTTATATTTTATTCTAAAGAGATCATAATCTTAGATAGAAAAATTCCTTGCCCATGGTTAGTACTCAGGAAGTTTGCAAATCATATGAATTCAAAAGTAAAATAGTTTTTTGTATATGTGATTTACACATTTAATTTCACCCGTGGGTAGAATATCTATAGCTTTTATTAGATTCTCAAATGAGGCTATGGTGAAGATGTGTATTATACGGTCAATTTATATTTTTATCACAATGGATTCCTCAGAGCACTCTCTGAAGTGTATCATTTTAAAGCAGATTGCATAGTTCTGTGAGAGTAAAGTAATTGAGATTGCTTTCTTTAACAGATTTAATAATCAGCAAAGCATGTATACAACCATCAGACAGCATAAAGTTTAAGATGCACCAAGTATAAAAGCCTCTAAATTTTACAATTTGAAAATGATGTTTCAAGGTCAATAAAATTAAAATAAATATGACCTTCTTTTTAACTATACCAGGGTTCCTGTAGTACATAAAAAAATAATTTGAATGCCGTATATAAAATTGCCCTGAAACATATGCTATCTCTGGTAACATAGTGTTAGGCACCTCAGTGCAGTGGAATAAGCCCTGCACTGTAGGTATGAGCCCTGCGATAAACATTAAAAAAGATTTTATTGGTTCTGAAGAACCTAGGGGCAGGACAGGAATAAAGATGCAGAGGTAAAGAATGGACTTGAGGACACAGGGAGGGGGAAGGGTAAGCTGGGAAGAAGTGAGAGTGGCATGGACATATATACACTACCAAATGTAAAATAGCTAGTGGGAAGCAGCCACATAGCACAGGGAGATCAGCTCAGTGCTTTGTGACCACCTAGAGGGGTGGGATAGGGAGGGTGGGAGGGAGACACAAGAGGGAGGAGATATAGGGATATATGTATATGTATAGCTGATTCACTTTGTTATAAAGCAGAAACTAACACACCATTGTAAAGCAATTATATTCTAATAAAGATGTTAAAAAAACCCCAAAAACATCGAATAAAAAAAGATTTTATGTTATAAATGGGACAAAAACCATGACTCTTTTGTATCATATAAATCAAATAAATGATGCAATGGCAACCAGAAAAGGAAATGAAAACTTGAGTGTCAACATAAGCAGGAGACCCCCCCACCATTACATATGAGGAAGGGCTACAGAATTCAGTTGATGCCCAATAAGGTCTTGGAAAGATGCCTAAAAGGCATGATTTCAAGAACAATTCTCAGACTAAGCCTGAAGAGAATAATTCTTCAAAATAAGTGGCACACACTAAGAGAGACAATAAACAAACAAAGGACCTTCTTTAAGACAAGAACAATGACTTGTAGGGACTGGTGGTTACAGTTTCCATGAACTCCTTTTTGATACAACACAGAAGAGTTAGGGATAGTGCAGGTGAATGAGGAAATACACAAATTCTTGCAAGTCTGTTATTTAGGGAATCTCTAATTGGGAACATATTTGCAGTTGGCAAACCCAGCTTATAGAAAGTAAAGAGCTAAAATAAATCATTTGAACACGTGAAATTTTCTGTCTTGAATAACACCTCTCCACACATCCACACATATTTCCTGCAAACAGCTGGTTAGAAAAGAATTCATATCATTAAACAATGTTTTATAGTTAAAAAGTAACTTGCACAAGATATTAAAAAAAACTATAAGAACATAAGAAGAAAGAAATAGAAACCAAAAATGGAATATAAAAATACTTGCCCCCCCAAAATGTTCCCAAAAGCTTAAATAAGATATACAAAAGCTAAGCATCTGAAGTTGAGGTTATAGGTTAGAAGAACTCAAGAGAAATTAAAAAAGAAAATTAAATTATCACATTCTAAACAATTAAAAAGGAAAATAGTGCCAAAAATATTAAGGACATAGACTACTGGCTTAAGAAAACTAGGACAAGAAAGTGAAAATGAACAGATTTAAAAAATTATTATAAACAGAATTATATAGGTACATCACTGTATATAGATAGATGATAGAAAGATGGATACAACTCTAGTATATTCATCATGTGTGCATGTAAGGGGACAAAATGAACAACTTGAACAGGGGGAAGACATTTATTGATATAATTCCAGTAGAAAATCCACAACTAAAAGAAATTTGAATCACAAAGAGAAAAGACATTATCTCCCAGGATAAATTGCCAAAAGGTGAGGGTTTGGCACACTCTGAATTATGCCATATAAATAGCAAACGGACTTTATCTATTAATACTTTTATTTCTTCTTCTGTGAACTCCCTATGTATGTTGTCTACTACTTTTCTGTTCAGGTTTGATAAAGTTCTGGTTATTAACTTGTTGGAGCTACTTATATGACAGGTAAATTAACTCTTAGGCATGATATATAAGGGTCTCTTGAAGTATGGTGCTGGATCCCACACAGGTACTTTTGTCCATGAATGGATACCAAATTGTTGTTGCTGAGGAGAGATGTGATGAGGGATGACTTATTCAGCCACGTTGCTGATGTCTTTTGAATGATGTTTCATCCATTTACATTAAAAGTAATTATTGATAGGTAAGGACTTTCTACTCCTATTTTATTCATTGTTTTCTGTCTGTTTTGTAGTTCTTTTTTTATTCTCTCTTTTTCTCTTGCTATCTTTCTTTGTGGCTTTACGATATTTTGTTGTGGTATGCTTTTATTCTTTTCTCTTTCTATATTAGTATCTATGATAGGTTTTATCTTTGTGGTTACCAAGAGGCTTGCATTGAACCTCTTAAGAGTTGTAACAGTCTATCTTAAGCTGATGACAACTCTACACTTTTATTTGTCCCCCAAACATACTTTTGTCAGAGTTTACTTTTTATATTGTTTATCCATTAACACATTTTTGTGGTTATAATTATTCTTAATACATTGTCATTTAACTTTTATATTAGAGTTAAAAGTAATTTATGTGCCACCTATACAGTATTACATCATTCCATGTTTGTCTGTATGATTACCTGTACCAGTGAGACTTTGGGGGTAGACTATTAACACAGCCTCTCTAAATTTGGAATATGGAAGTAGGCACACAAGAGCAGATATGAACACAATTCGTGACATAAATATCATAGGCAACTGGTGTTGGCTACCTTAATTACATGCATTAGATATTCTTAAAAACTCCTGAGGCTTAATAGGAAAAACAGAAAACAAAACAAACAAGCAAAAAAACATTTTCATATGTGTAGAGGATTTTCTCTGTTTCTGAATTCCATTGATTTGCTATCTTTCTTTACCAACTATCAAAATTCCTACAATTCTTTGTTATACTAAAAAATGTAGTGCAATTGACAGAAAAAAATGCATTCCTTTTTGGTTTTCTATAAAAATTTGGTTATTCTGAAGATGCTCTGTGTTCAAGATCTGAATTTCTCCCCTAATACAACCAATCACAGACTACCCTTGAAGCCAAGCATACCACATTAACATATGAAAGTTAAGATCCTTCAGAGCCTGTATAAAGACCTAAATCTTTTCTTGCTACATACTGTTGTTAGCTTGTTCAGACACACTGAATCACATCTCTAAGCACTACATTTATCTGTAGAAAGATAACGCCCAGATTCATGTGTTCAGCCCAAATATTTTTTTCCACTGACAATGCTTATAGACAGTAGCCTATTTGACATCTTCAATATGGATAGATGTCATAGACTTTTGAAGACTAAAATTTCTAATATTGGCCCATTTTCCTAATCCTACTCATCTTTAATTATGAGACTTTTTCTGATAGTGAAAGTTTATTGGTCTTTCCCCATTTCGGTAAATACTATTATACATTAATTCACTCATTCAATAAATATTTATTGGGTTATTGCTAGATTTTGAGAATAGAATCGTAAGTGAAAGTAAGTTGCTCTTGATTTCATGAATATTAGTCAAGAAGGAAATACAAATAACAAATAGTAGCACTTATTAAAGTTTCAAATAACAAATAGTAGCACTTACTAAAGTTTCAATATTCATTGAGATGAAGTTCTTAATAAAATACCTCTGTAAGAATGTACTGGAGGGCTTCCCTGGTGGTGCAGTGGTTGAGAGTCCTCCTGCCGATGCAGGGGACACAGGTTCGTGCCCCGGTCCGGGAAGATCCCACATGCCGCGGAGCGGCTGGGCCCGTGAGCCATGGCTGCTGAGCCTGCGCGTCCGGAGCCTGCGCGTCCGGAGCCTGTGCTCCGCAACGGGAGAGGCGGACTCTCAACCACTGCGCCACCAGGGAAGCCCAACCAAACCATTTATTAAATAACCCCATCCATTTACCACTGAGTTTAAATGCTACCTTTATTAAATATTGAGTTCCTATATATTCTTGGATATACTTTTGTTCTCTATATTACTTTCCATTAATTTACTTGTTTATTCTAAGATCAAAGCTATCTTTTCTAAATATGGTAACATTATTGTAAGCTTTACTATCTCATAGAGAAAATCTTCTACCACTATATTTTTCTATCAAATAGACCTTATAATTTTATCACAAATGTTCTTCAATAAATATTTTAAGAATGCTTTTCCAGGTAAAATTATAAAACAAAATTAGTAACAAAGCTCAACACATTGGAATTCTAAATGAAATTGCATTACAATTACCTAGTAATTTAGAATTACTGTGGACACTTAGTTTCTCCATTTATTCAGTATTTTCTTTAAACAAAATGATTTGCTTTACTCATTAAAATATTGTATATTAATTTAAAATTAATTTTATTTGTTGTCAGTTATTGCCCTCATTATAAATGAAATTTCTTTCCATTTATATTAGTAATGTTTAAATTATCATACAGGATATATATGTATATATCCAGAAACTTTAATAAATTATATTATTATATAGTTATAATACATGTATAGAGACATGTGCATATGCACACACATATATTATTTTAGCCTCTTTTAAGTTTCCAGTTAACAATAGCCTCTTCACTTGACAATCCTGTCTCTATTTTTCCAACATTTATACTGTTTATTGACATTTTTTTTATCATTTTATCAGCTTTCTATCACCATAACAGTTAAATTGTGATGTAGCTGGCAATAGCCAAATGACGTGGTTTATTTGTTTTTTGCAGCATTTTTCTCTTTGTTTTGGCTTTCTGAAATTAGGTGGGAACTTTCTCTCCTATCTAATTAACCCAACTACCATTATTAGGAGTCTGGCTTGGCAGTTAACCCACGTGGCCATCTTTTCCAGCGGCAGGCTGGGTTTTTGTTTTTGTATTTACCATGTCAAATAGCTCCCACTTAGGCACTGTTAAACCCCAGTAGTCAAACTCTTCTAAAAGTGAATCATTATCCACCTTCACTTTCAGTCTGTTACTCTGAAATTCAGGATGTCCTTGTTAGTTTCAAGTTCCAGTTGCCTCTGGGAAATTAGAGCAAAAGTATCTATGCTGGAGAAGGGAACTGTCCCATTGAGTACCTCTATTAAATGACAAAATTATTTTATGTTCTGTGCTTTCTGCTGGCTTTGCAGTTTCTGCACTCTATCTAATAAGCACAGGTCCCACATTCAGACTCTCCTATGGCAATACCATTTCACTTAGCTTCTGCTCAGCTGAAGTGAAGGTTATAGGTGTGTACGAACAAGGTGCTTAGTATATATCACTGGTGATCTTCTCAGAGTCATTCAGTTTGCCCACTCCATAAACACTTGATATATTTCTTTTAGTCTTCGTGTTCTATCAGTTCCAGAGGTGACAGATAGAACCTCATTTTTGTTTCCATATTATATGAAGAATGCTTACAAATCTAAGGAAAAGACTGACAATGCAATATAAGTTGTGTAAAAGATGTGAATAGGGACTTCATAAAAGAGAATATCCAAAAGGCCAATAATCATATAAAATCACTCATCATGGAACTGCAAATTATACCCACAAAAAGAAATCATACACATCTATCAAATGCCTCAGAATAAAAAAGAGTGACAAGGATTTTCAAAGATGTAGAATGCATTTGCTCATACACTGCAGGCAGGAGTGAAACTACTTTCAAGGACTGTTTGGCAGTATCTCCTAAAATGAAATATGTACTTGCTCTACACTTCAGCAGTCCTACTTCTTTGCATGTACATAAGAGAAATCAGTGCCTACATCTTCCAAATGACAGTTATGACTACACTCATGTATACCCTGAGTATGTTCATAGCAGTTTCATTCACATAGCCACAAATTGAAAACTATCAAGTGCTCAACAACAGTAGAATGAGCAAATAAAATGTGCTATATTCATGCCCTGTTTTACTATCCTATAATAAAAAAAGTAAACTGCAACAACATGGTTACATTTCAAAGACAGTATGCTGAATAAAGGAAGTTAGTTGCAAAAGAGAACATACTTTATTATCCATTTTTATGACAATAAAACAAAAACGCAAACAAGCAAACTACCCTGAGGTGATAGCAGTGAGAATACTGGGTACCTCCAGGGGTTTCATCTGAGAAGAATCATAACCTGCCATGGGCATGAAAACACACTTATGGTTACCAAAGGGGAAAGGGAGGTGGGAAAGGATAAACTAGGAGTATGGGGTTAATAGATACACATTACTATATATAAAATAGATAAGCAACAAGGACTTACCGTATAACACAAGGAACAATATTCAGTATCTCGTAATGGAAAATCATCTGAAAATATTTATATATATATATATATATATATACATAAAAAACTGAATCACTGTGGTACACCTATAAATTATAATTTACAATATTGTGAATCAACTATAGTTCAAATAAAAAAAAAGAAACTGTCATGGGTGCCATAAATGTTCTAAATCTTGATCTGGGCAGTGATTACATGCTATTTATATGCAAAAACTAATTGAACAGTGCAGTAAAATCAACACACTATTTACTCTACTGGAGGTATCTCAATTAAAGAAAATTAAATGTGTGTGCTAGGAACAATTCAAATAATGGTTGAGGAGCATAGCTCCTGGTCAGAACCTATTTGTGATCTTTCAGGCATAATCATAAGCAATTACAAAGGCTTTACCTGGAGGGCCTCACAAGGGATAGCTGTCTCCCACCCCCACCCCAGAATTGGTGCACAGCCAATGCACTGCAGTCTCACAGGGAGATACAGTCAAGGTGCTCCTTGGAATGGAGAGGCGCTCAAATTAGAGATCCAACAAAGAGGCTTTAACAAAGCCAGGGAGGCAATTTCCTGGCTACTGCTTACTGTTCTGCAGTGACGGGACCAAAATTCATCAAAGATCCCACACACAGAATTATACTCTGTGACTTTATTGGCTCTACGCAGGTCACTGATGCCAGAGGACAGCCTGCAGTGAGCTACTGAGACATGTTTTTAATGAAAAAAATGTGAAGTCCTTTGGGATCATATTGCCCAACAATCTACAGACCTAGAAACTTGACCAATTCATCTCCATGATGAAGGAAATAATCTTGTTAGATTTAGTAAGAGAGAGTAGCACTCTGTGGGACGTGTCACTAGAGACCTTGACAATGGCCAGGGTGCCCTGACTTTGGCTAAGGAGGAGAAGGTAGAGGAGGTAGATGAGAGGGCACAAAGCAGAGAGGGTCTGTGGATTTATAGTTTCATTTCTCATCAATTTGCTCATGTAAACCAGGTTTTCATATGCCCTTATTTGCATTTATTTGAGCGGATTCAATAGCCTGTGAAGAAAGTGATACCCTGGTTTCACTCTCATTTCATGTTATTGTGAAGAATGAACAATGGTCATCGACATTCTAACACTATGGCTGTGATGCTGCTATTCCAGTTTAAGCTTCTTCCTATTTTAACCCCCTTCCATGGGATTTACTCTGTGTAGTTTTGATAGAAGATATACTTACAGAATAAGTGTATAACCACGAAGAAAGTAAAAGGATTAAAAGTACAAAATGCTTTAACTGTGCTTGTAGGTGAAATCCTCCAGTGACTTTTGTTTTCACAATTCCATTGTCTTTCTGCCTCTTTTCCTTGGGCTTATTTAGTACCCCTGGGTCTTACTGGTTAGCTGGTCACTATTTTAAATATCTAGGGCTAGAAAAAGTCAATTTTTAAACATTATCCTGAACAAATCAATGGAAAGACCAAGAAGAACATTATCAACTTTGATGTAATAATCTAAAATTTAAGTTGAATGTCTCAGACCCATTTAGGAGAGAATATTACATTCTTCAAGGTATTTATGTACATCGTTTCTATCCTTATGTTTTCAGAAGCATTGGCTCACACAGGCATTAGTTCCTTACAGCACTGTTGACACTTAAGTACTTAAGTTAAATTATTCAATTTTTAACTACATATTTCCATAGGGGAAGCAATATTCAGTTTGCCCTGTGTTCATGTCTTTTATTGAATCACAGCTGACATGGTAAACTTTATTATTCATATATGAATCTGGACTTATGTTCTCCAGATTTGGACATGTGTTATTCACCAGGATGGATTTGAATTTTATTCACTCTTTTCAGTTACTAGTTTTTAAAATCATAGCATTATTACCATATAATTAGTATAGAAATAATAAGTACACATAGTTTTTGTTTAATGTCAAAACTATTGAAAAAACTTGTAATATTAGTAAGTACAGAAAAGGTAATGAAAATCATACAACATATCATTTTCAATTACATGCATAATGATTTTTAGATGGAAATCTTTCCACATAGTTCCCCAAACATGATAAGCAAATATACATGTTATTTTATACAATAAAATTTTTACTTGAATTACCAGAAAAAATGACATAGAGGTGAACATGAAAAGATACTAAATTTAAGGAATTATATTATTTTACCCCCAATATATTATTTCCTTAAAGATTTTGAGATTAAACAAGGATATTATGAAAGCCACTAACAGGTTGGACATACTGTTATTTTGTGCCTACATGTATTCTTAAACTATTTTTGAGTCTTTGCTATAAAGGAGGAAGTCATTAGCACTCTTATTTTCTCCTACATTCTAATATTTGATATATAGACTACTACTTTAATCTGCTAAAGTTTATTACTTTACAATTTATTCCTTAACTATTAAACACTAAATTATAAAATATTTGTTCTATATTTGAATGTATCTGCTTTTGTGATCATGAGTTTCCTATTTTGGAGAGTATTTATTATGATTAACTTTCTTAACTGGGTACAGTTAATCATCAATAATATTGTTCAAGAAATTGGAGTTTTGTAGTCCACAACTGATTTGAAAATAACTGCATCTTTTGGCTCATATTCTTTCCCTTAAACTTTGTAATCTTGACATTGATGTTACTGTTAAAATGTCTAATGCTAGTATGAAGCCCCCACCCTTATAAGTGACTTGCCGCCTTCTGCCCTGTAGTCTGAAGTATTTCCATATCCTTGAAGATCTATTTAACTAAAAGTCACCGCGCTGTTATCTAGAAACCAAAGTGCTCTATATACCAAAGTAGCCTTTTTGATCTTTTGCAGGGGAGAAATTTTGGTTTTATTAGTGTGTTAAATAATCTTTTTATTTCTATTTTTTGAGATTTATTTTTCAAGAAAGTGAATCATCCTTATTTTGAATGTCTTTCTGTCTCGCTGTTTTCTTTTTTTCCCATTTGTGATCCTCTCCAATTATCTTAAGCCTTTTCTCTATGTCAGTAATTCTCTTTCTCCTTTATCCCTTGGTACTACCAATTTATTTATGAGTTCATTTATGATGTTTTACTCTTCAATAATTTTTCCTTAAATTTTCTAATTCTTTTTTTTAAATTTGGGCTCTGATTTTATTGAATTAGCATGTCTAGTAAATTTCTTTATTCCTTAAAGCACTCGGACAGACTTCCTTCTGTGTCTTGGGTTAAGCTTACTACTAAAACTGGGTTCTTCATCTCCTTCTTACTATGCCTCTTTTTTTGGTTGTTATTTGGTTTTCATTTTGGTTTTCGCTTCCAAAGTGTATTTCCTCAATTTCTGTACCTTTTTCATCTTTCTCATATTCTAGTCTCTTGGGGACTTTCCAATTCGTTTTTAGGCTGTTAAAGATTTCTTTACCTCTTTCCTACCACAGTGAAAACAATTTTGTGTCTCCAGATAAGATATAGTCTTTTCTGCCCATTATTTGTATGTAGTCTAAGAGAAGTTAGAGCTCACTGAAGCAGCGCTCAGTGTTTGAGAGGATTTTCTGCTTTTACTTCTCAGGTTTGCTTCATTCCCTCCGTGTATTTTGACAGTGTAACCCAATCCGAAGTGGACATGCTTAGAAGCATAAGATACATTACAAAGTCAGTGTGTATGACAGGAAAATGTACTTGTGTCAGAGTGAGTTGCCTTGCTTTCCAATTCCTGTTTTCATTCCTTTCTCCACAGCCATTATTTTCACTACTGTTCACCCTAACTTCACTTGACTCCCTAGTATAGGAGGAAAATGCAATATCTGATGACCTCTCTCCAGTTTCAGGGACATCAGTAAGAATTTTATGGATATTGAGACTCAAAAGTATGCTTTTTGAGGGGTAGGCCACTTTTAGAAGCCTCGCTATACTGTGTACACAGTTCTCATTAATCCATTTATATCTATATTTCAAGGATTATGGCATGCTCTTCCCCTTTTCTTCTTTAGTTGCTACTAGTGTATGTCTATCTGGATTTTTATTATATTTTCTTTTTTTTTCCTCTTCTTTTTAAGGTATGGGGAAGAGGAGGATGTTATGACTTCTATTATTTGACACAAAAGTCCAATTCTTATTTTTAAAATGTATGTAATTCTTCAAAATAATAGCATATTATTCATTTTTTTATATTTGAAGGAGACAATTTTTTAGTTTAATAGAAATTTCCTTGACATTAATGTACTATTACAAGCCTTCTGTAAAATTTTAATTTTCTTAAGAACTTAAATAGATTTATAGCATACCTGGAGGTTTAATGCATTTAAACTTTTTCTGGTCATGTAATGCAGTCAGGCTATTAAAAAATTCACTTTTAATACATAGTCTAATCTATGTATAGTCTAGTCTAATCTTCATGTACCAAAAACTATAGATTAAAATTTTCATAGAGCAACACTTTAATGCCATCCAAATTCAAGAAATAAAAACAATAAAAAATGCTATAGCTTACCTGACTAATTTTTTTAAGCAAAATGCCTTAAAACCTACTTGTATTCATTAAAATGATCCTAGACTTAAAAATGTATAGTTTCAATAACATTCTAGTAAATGAGGTCAAATAATTGATTACTAACTATTTACTCTTAGAGAATCTCACAAAGCATATTATGGCTTTTAACCCAATAGGAATTTAATATACCTTTAGCCCCATAGACTACTATAATTCATATAATAGTCAACCAAGGATTATGTACTTTAAAACTTCACTAATATTAATTTTAAAAAGGACTCAACATACTTGCTGCAGTGCCTGAAATACAAACTATAATTTAAGTAATGCAACATCATTATTTTCATGTATGTGCAATAATTAGGGCTGGACATAAAATATATTAGTGACAGTGTATAGATTATAAAGGGATTTTTAAGATAAAAATAAGACAATTAGTAATAATAATAATGGAAATCCTATTTAAACTGAGAGCCAGCAGGTCCATGCAGTACATAGATTTTAGCTAATATATATCTTGTGGAGTTTCCTCAGATGAGGTAATTCTATTCAGCCTCCAATATCCAATCAAGTTTTATTTTATAAGTCCTTTGTCCTAGCTTTCCAATAGTAAGGCAGTCTTACTTTTTTAAATCAAGATGGCCAGGGTTTTCCTCAAATGGATTAAAGTCTCTCTTTTTTTATTAATCATAATTCATTTCTGAAACAAATTCTTTTCTGTAACTGAGATATTAATATCCCAGATAATGTAGCAAAATGTATCTTTATCTGTTTATATTTTTAAATCATTAATTTTCCCAAATTAATTTGCTTTAAGTACCTAAGAGGTATTTGGGGTAGAAGTTTGTGTTTTCTGAAACACAAGGGTACACACACACACACACACACACACATACACACGTATATAATATATTAGGAAAATGCAATTGAAAACTTTACTAAAATTAGTATTAAGATTAAAGTATAGATGATTTTCTATTTGCAAATATGATTGTTTTTTGAATGTTTATTAAATGTATACAGTTTGCTATTAACAATGAAGAAAAAGAGAGGAAGTGGTCAATAAAAATAGCAAAAATTGATAACCACAGGACTATATTAAAACTACTCAAAATGGATTTTGGTAAAAATGTTTACACATGAGGAAGTGGAAAGCAATACTGAATTTGAATAACAGGAGATCAATGCAAATATTTAAGTATATTATGCTTTCAGTTTGCCATGCAGTTTATTTTTTCTTTATGTTTATATTTTTTATTATGAGTGATTTAACAGACTAGTATCACAGAGTTGCAATATGGAAAATCCCCCCTGTGGAAAATATGTAGTGCTTGCTGTACAATTTAAGTCTATAATTTATTTTTACACAAATAGGATTGGGATTCTCTAATCTCCTGTAATATTGATTTGGAGAACTCATAAGTTTCAATTGTCATATAACAGAACAAGTAACTAGGTTTGAGATTTTTCTTCTCCCTTATTTTGTATTCCCTACTACCCTCTGTCTCTCTTTGCCCTTTATACGCTTTATCTGTAAGAAATTAGTTTAATAATTTATTTTATGATTCTAATTTTATAAGATTTCAGCTTTTACAAATTGCCTTTCAAATATGGCAAATATTTTTCTTTAGTTTGAAAGCAGTCCTTAACCAAACAGGAATTAGAAATATTAACTCTTACCAAAGCAAGGATACCAAATATATTCAGTTTCAGTTTATAGACTCTAGGTGATATCAGGAGACAGAGGAAACTTCTTTCTGGAGGGTTCAGAGGCAAAGCATCAAAAGTTCTAAACAACAGAACGTAAACTCCCCAACAGAACTTACTATTTCCCATCCCCCACCAAACTCACCATATAACCCTGGGCCTTTCTCTGCATCAAAGAACTATTCCAATGTTTGAAGAAAGTGGAAAAAAGCGAAAAGTTCTGTCTGGTCCCATTAATGTCATTGTTTCCTTCATGACACTCAAAAACATAACTAACTTTATCCTTTTGCTTGTTCAGTTACTGCTGGTTTGTCTCTAACAGATTTCTTCTTGATTTCACATATTTTGAGAGCGAGATTCTAATTGTTTCCCAAAACTCCTTTGACATCTGTTATGCTAATGTATGCATCCTTTGCAACATAGTGAAGTATGAAGATTTTAGTATCTTTTCGTATAGAAGATGGAAGAAATTTCTGATATAATTAAAATATCTAACTGCTCTAAACATTTTAAAGTAGAAAAAAGGATTTTAAGATAAATCTATTTTATCCAATTTCTTATCAGGTTCTAACGTGTTAACATGTTTCTCTATTGACCTTTAGATAACAGCGAGGATATACTCAGCAGAATTGTTGGTTTCAGAGTAAACATCATTGGCTCTTACATACCCTTTGGATGTCTCAAAAGGAATGAGTGAAACACATAAAGCATGCTATGATATCAAAGAACTCAATGAAAGATCCTCTATTTATCTTTCAAAAGCTAAGTCAAACATATATAGCCAGAGAATTTCATAGAACAAAGTGAAGGGTAGGTTGAATGCCCCATGCTCAAGTTACTGCAACTAATTTTGTTTTACGTTAAGTTAACTTACTAACATTACTCTTTCATTTCGGTTTTTAAAGCTGTTTTATACTGCCAAATATTTTATGAGTCCAAGGCAGTAGAAATATGTTATCCAGCAGAAATAAATATATAGTCATATGAATTGGGATGTAGCACCTAGACAAACTCATATATAAAGAACCACAAAGTGACAACTTGAATTTTGAAATAAATATAAAGTGCTTCAGATTCTGTAACTTAACCACACAGTATGCAATTGTCAGATGAACCGTATTCTTCTTTCATGAAGTGAATATTCAGTTCTTCTCAGTCTACCCACTTTGCTCCTCCCGTGCTGGTGGTGGGGGTAACCATGACTTGCTTTTCAGTTCTAACTTAGTCTTTTTCCTGTTGAAAGCAAAGAAAGGAAAGTAGAGAGAAAAACAAAGCAAAACACAAAAGCACTCAGCTTCCCTTCCACATGTAAGTTGAATGCTCTGTTGAGTTACTATAAGCTCTAGAACATTTTACCCACTTCCTATTCACAGATCCTCTTGGGAGTCTCACAGACATCTCCAGTTCATCAGGACAAAAACTCGTGATACCCACTCTGCCTCCTTACCCCTTGTCTCATCTCCAATTTTCCCCCATCTTCCAATTATACTACTATCCTGATTAAAAGAAGAAACTTCACAATCAACGTGTCTACCTTTAGCTCACCCTAAATGATATCCAAAATTAAGCTTTGCCAATTTTGCCAATTTTGCTTTTGAAATATACTCCAATCTCTTCCTTTACTCCACCTCCACTGCTTTGAACCTCATCCAGGCATTGCTTGCCTGCTTTCTGGAATCCTACAACAGCCTCCCCCATCAGCCTCAGGCTCTGGAGTCAAGAGGTCTTGCTGAACTTCAATTCCACATCTGTGGGATGAGGATATGAGTATTATGGGGAGAGTAGGAAAGTAAACAGCCAATTCATAAACAGTTCAGCTTTCTTGGACCAAGAGGCAAAAACAAGGATATTACAAAGTTGCTTGGACAAGGAGAGGACACTTGTGCCTACATGCCTTGCAGGCCTAGAGTGGGTAGTCCGGGCACACCCTGTGCCCAGTTGCCCTCACCTGGAGACATTTTGAGGTGTTAGAACCACAGATCCAAGGGCTGGGTGCAGGAGATCTCACAGTCCTTCTCACTCTTTCCCAGTAACACACACATCTGGCCACCTCTCAGAGACCTGGCCCTCCCCACTTGGGAGCTGGCCCAAGACAAAGTTAGTGGCTGACTCCAAGACTGAGGTTCCACTACTTCACATGCACGGCAGTTGCTAACAGCACATCCCCAAGAGGCAGGTAGTAATCAGCTCAAGAAGAAATGAGTGGAGGGTAACACCCAGCTAGGTCTCCATGGCTCCCAGTGCCATCTCCAGGGAGCTGTACCTGGGGCTTTACAAACACAGATGGAGGGCAGAATTTGACCACTGGGCTATTTGCAGACTTCTGAGACAGCACATGTAACAGATTTAGGATGGTATCTGACACACAGTAAGCTCTCAAGAAACATTAACTGTTACTGTTATTAATGGTAATAAAACCACTCACAGGTTTACCATTGTACATGGAATAATAGCTAATTGCTTAACCTGACTTACAAGGATATTGGTGATTTGGTTTTCATTCAGTCCCCTCACTACACATTCTGCCACTCCTCCCTGCCCACTACATGTAATAATATAATGACATTACAACCAGACCAGTTCCCACATCTGCCTTTCCTTCCCACTGGGTAAGGGTAACCTTCAATGTCAAATCAGGGAAATTTTCTCCCTGTCCCTATCAAAAATAGGTTCTACCTGTTATTTATCCTAGCACTTTGTTTGTTTCCTTCCTGGTTTTCGAAACAACTACAATTACTTTATACAAATATTTTTCTCTTTGCTTGCTTGTCTCTCCTACTGGATTTTAAGTTCCATGAGTACTGTATAGGAATCATGCAGGTTTTATTCATTTTTATTTTCCAAAAATCTATAACAATGATCCACATTGAGTGGTGATAAGTAAATATTTCTGGATTGTAAATAAAGCAGAAAATAAGTGAATCATATTTGCCTATTTGAAGTACGTTCCTTACCTTTTTATTTACACTGAAAAAAGTTTTATCTTTTCCCCACAGTCAAATTGATATTCCATTATTTGCTAAATAGTGTTTAAAGACTAAATAAGCATTTTCTTTAAATTCTTATGAATGAACTCATAACTGGGAAGTAATTATCATAAGATCTTTTTCTTTCCCCATGGTTCCAAAATAATGCATCATTTGTAAAAGACATTATTACATTTTCAGTGCTTAAAATACAGTGGTAGTTCCTTTACTATCAGAAAGAACTTTGTACACAAAGAGGGGCATACAGAACTATTTAATTTAAAAAAAAATTATTGCTCTTTATAATATTATATAATTATTTTAAACATTATTCATCAGGCTTCTAATTATTAACAGATGATTTATACAATCAATAAAGTAAAACTTAACAGTATAATATGATTCTTTTCACTAAATACTTAAACATTGCTTGATGATGTATTAAGTTTATTTTTCTAAGCATCAAAATAAAATTAAAAATCGAATAAGTCAGATTACATCGCATACTTTAGATATTATAAACTCAGATGAAAACCTTTGATTTACTACAGCGATTATAAAACAAATTATCACACTTTTATAAAAACTGAGTTTCAAAATTTTGGTACCTTGAATCTAAATTAGGATTTTTAATTTCCTGTTTTCCTTGCCCTGGGTTCACACCACAGAATTTTTGTAATTTATTCTGATAATCTTTCAAAAGTTTCCTCTGTTTATGTTAATCTATGTGGTGCAAATAGAGAAAACAAATCCATATCAGACTGGAGAAAGCTGCAAGACCTGTGTGGGTGACATTATTTTTTTTAATTGAAGTATAATTGATTTACAATATTGTGTTAGTTTCAGGTATACAGCATAGTGATTCAATACTTTTGAAGATTATATTCCATTATAGGTTATTATAATTGGCATAATTCCTTGTACTATGCAGTATATCCTTGTTGCTTACCTATTTTGCATATGGTAAAATGTCCCTCCCCCATTCCCCCTCTCCTTTGATAACCACAAGTTTGTTTTCTGTATCTAAGTTGGTTTCTATTTTGCATATACATTCATTTGTATTATTTTTTAGATTTCACATATAAGTGATATCATATAGTATTTGTCTTTGTCCAGCTTATTTTATTAAGCATAATATTCTCTAGGTCCATCCACATTACTGCAAATGGAAGTATTTCATTCTTTTTTATGGCTGAGTAATATTTCATTGTGTGTGTGTGTGTGTGTGTGTGCGCGCGCGCGTGCACACACATGTGTGTGTGTGTGTGTGTGTATGCCACATCTTCTTAATCCAATCATCTGTTGGGCACTCGGGTTGCTTCCATGTCTTGACTATTGTAAATAGTGCTCCTATGAACATTGGGGTGCATGTATCTTTTCGAATTAGTGTTTTCATTTTTTCCTTATATATACTCAGGAATAGAATTTCTGGATCATATGGTAGTCATATTTTTAGTTTTTTAAGGAAGCTCCAAACTGTTTTTCATTGTGGCAGTACCAATTTACATTCCTACCAACAGTGTAGGAGGGTTCCCTTTTCTCCATACCCTCTGCAACATTTATCTGTAGACTTTTTGATGATAGCCGTTCATTGATTATTGAACTGAACATAACACCTAGTTGTGTAGTCCAGGGAAATCCAAATCTTAGCCAGTGATCATTCATCTGTGCCATCTTTTTTATTTTAATAGTTAATTTTCTCTTACTATGATACAGAGCTTTAATACCTTCTCTTTCCTAGTTTTAATCTGATTAAATCATACTGGTTTTCTCAGAAATGGTGTTATTTCTATTTTTATTTTTTTTACTTTGTATAGTCAGCATTATTTAAGAAAGTATCCTGGGATTATTATGTAATAACTTGGAACATTGATGTAATTAAAAACCCATAATAAATCTTATTAGCATCTCATAATTAAGTAGCATCACCTAGACTTTTTATCTACCAGGAGATAAAAGATTGAGTGTGCTCATTTAGCTGTTGGGAATATATATATAGTTTATTATCTTAAAACATACCATTGGGCACTCTAGGTATAGATAAAATATGTTGAGAATTAAAATAACTTTTTTCATCTTGTCCTTCCTCCCATAAAACTTAGCCATAATAGTTTATACACTAATGATGATCTAAACAAAATTTAACTTTTTTTTAATTTGGCTCTTTTAGTATTTACCTCCCCATATCTAAATAGCATACTATATTGCTTCTTCTTGATTTTTTAAGAAAGGTACTTAACACTTTACTATGGTTAAGTATTATAAATGTCAATTACACCACAGCCATGTAGCATACTATAAGTATTTTTAATTTCTGAAAAAAAATTATTTTGAGTTAATAATTGCTTTATTATTTGCTTGCTTGGGTTCTATGTGCTCATTGTTATTCCAATTCCAAACTTCATCAGTTGTAACTGAACTTCTCAGTATGAGGAACATGTCAAACAATCTGTAAATTTCCTCCTAAGTAAAGTGCTTTGAACAATGTCTGAAATACAATAAAAATAAAGCATATTTTACATAATGGAATATTTTCATCCACTAAAATGTAATAAAGTATTAATATATGCTTTATTAATATATGGATAAACTTCGAAGACACTATTCCAGGTGAAAGAAGCCAGAAATAAAGCCATTTGTTATATGATTTCATTTATATGAAACAGTCAGAAGAGGTAAATCCATAGAAGCCGAGTAGAGTAGTAGTTTCCATGGGTTGGGAAGGGTGGGAGGAATGGGGAGTGACTCCTGTTGGGTACAAAATTTCTTTGTGCAGTGATTAAAAAAAAAAAGTTCTTCAGTTAATTGTGGTGATGGTTGTGAACTTTGTAAATATACTAAGAACCACTGAATTTTGCTCTCTAAAAAGATATATTGTGGTATATTGATCATATCTCAGTTAAAAAGGAAGAAGAAAAAGTCACCATGGACTCCTGGGAAAGGCTAATGTCAGAGGGAAGCATAGCAAAGAAGGCAACTGGCATTCTTCCACCTAAAGCCAAAAAAACATTCCAGGAGATGCTTATGGTTTTTTAACAGATAATCAGTTTTTATTTGGGGAAAGACAACATAAAGAAAGATATCTGAATTCTCAGTGCTTTTCTGCTGTTTCACTTCTATGGTCAGCACTGACTGCCTATTATGGTTCTGACATTGTTTTGTACTCTGAGAGTTCCAGTAGGGAATTCAATTTCGTCTTCAATGAGTTTAAGCCTAATTGCTTGTATTTTTTTTTTTTTTTTCTTTACAAGTAGTCAGTAAGTCTATCTAGAGACTTCTGGTCATAGAGAAGTCCATTTCATTGTCTTATGAGGCAGCAGGTTAACAGTTTTAGAAGCTCTACTAAGAATCATTTTTGTATATTGCATTAACATTAGCTTTCTTCTCCTAACCGCAAGCCTCAGATCTCTCTGTGAACACATATGTTGATTCCTCTCATACAAAAAATAAAATCTGAAGACACTTTAAATTTACTTGCCATGATCATGTAAATTATATTTAAACGTTCCAAATTCTTCTCATTCATATGGATTGGTTTGCTCTGTAAGCACTTTGAAATAAAGCAGACAATTAATCACACCACATTGCACTATTGAGCTGACCAGCATAGAATGAGATGAATCTCCTTGTGTACATTATCACAAACTTAGGGGAAAAAAGCTCATCCTTATTTGAGGGAGAGAGAGAGGGAGGGGGGGGGGGGAAGAGGGAAACATCAAGCCATGAAGTAAGAAAATCAAAAACTATTTCTAAAATTTCTCATAGTAACTCCTCCATCAATTATAGGACAACATTATCGCAGACACCACAAGGAAAATTTTATGCCAGTGAAATTATAACATATTTCCATTTTACATATGTTAAAATTTTACAAAAATGTGCAAATGAGTCGATAAAATGAGATAACTTTCATTTTTTAAATGTAATAAACTCAGCATTTTCATCTTTTTCTTTTTGAGGTACTTGCTTGACTGGTGTGCTGAATCTATTTTCTGAATAATCTTATACTGTCATTGAAATAGAAGGAGTATTCACTGAGTACACAGTAGGAAAAGGAGGAAATGATTACTTCTGACTGAGGTAGGCAAGTAGGTCAAAAAAAAGTTTTAAAAGTAGAAAATATTTTACTTGAAAGATAGTAATAGAAAGCCTTTCCAAGGCTGAGGGAACTTGAGAAAAGTCAGGGAGATATGGACAGACTGATGCACTCAGAAGAACATAGATCATTTAGTATTCCTGCAGCATAAACTCAAAGTGGAATAGTGAGGGAAAAAAAAAGAGATTTTCTAATAATAGATTGAATAGTGAACTCTCCAAACAAATGATTGGGAAGACAAAGCTTGAGGGTTCAGTAATCTTATAGTATTTATCTCAAAAAGGCTAAGAGTGAAAAAGAAAGCATCTAATAAATACCATTTTTATTTGTATTAGTCTTCATGCATGTGTGGGTAATATAAAAATTTATTTTCCCAATAAATAGCCAGAATAAATTTCTTTTTTGGATTAACAGTTATGGCAAACACTAATGACTAACCAATTAAAAATAATCTTAGAGTCTCAACTGAAGTACCTTTCTGCTCTTTGCTTCTGTAGGAAATCTAATTCATTCAAATGTCCCCATTAGTGTGGAAAATTTATAATAATTAAAGTAGGAAATTTCCAGTATATACATAGAAGTTACAAAATTTGAAGATTACTGTCAGTACACCACTTTATTGATAAGATATTATGTTTTCTTTGTGTTGCTGGTCAAAAATATTTTTTCTAAATATATTTAACACAATTGAGAATTTTATAATTATAGCTCAATAATAAAGTAGCTCTCTAAAGACAAGAAAAATTTAGTTTAAATTCAAGAATCCACGCTACTGATGCTATATTCTAAAGATGTGACATAGTATAGATAAATGCTATAAGTGAAAGGGAAAAAATAAAGTAAAACAGAGTCTTAGCATGAAGCAGTTAAGTAATTGTGGCATCTTGAGCAAATTGTGACACCTAGAGATAATTGAGACACAGTCTACCAGTCACTTTCCCTCCAAGACACTGAAAATTCAATGAGGTAATTAGACGAGAAGGTTATAAAGTTAACTTTTTACAGAAGTTTAGATAGTATTGAGGAAATACCAAAGGAATAATTCAGTACTCTGGAATTAGTAACAAGAAAAAACCATTCACTTTCCTAATCCTGAAGGATCACAGAAAGGTATCAATTGTCCAAATCTGCAGAGGATGGGGACCAGCCCGACACAGCCAACAGATAGCATCGTGCCTTTAAGGAATCCAGCAAAATAAATATCCAAAGATCACACTCCTCCAGCACTCAGATCTTTTACCAATGACTTTCTCCTGGGTGTACACAACCAAATGGTGAGGTCTAGAGAAGTCAGTGAGGTAGTTTATATATATCAGCTTCCTAAAGCACATGGCAGTGTATGGAAGGTTATAGAATGCCTTTAGGTAGGCAAACCAAAGATTTTCAGGTGAGAGAACACCTTTCTCCCATCCTCTCATGAGCATCTGCTCCTGTCTTTTACCCAGGAGCATGCATCCTCAACACTGGTAGCTTGTTATTTCCTTCTCACCAAGTCCAAATAGCATAATGCCTAAAGTGTAATACAAAGGACCAGAAAAATGGTTGGAAGGATATCAAAACAATTTAAGGAAATCCAAAACCAATTATGACAAGGAACAAGAGTGCTATCTTAGCCCTAGGCAAATCAGTGAAGGCAGAGGTAAGATAAACACCATTTTATTATATTGTGTGGAGACAGATACAGGGATTTCCATTTGGTTCTGATGTAGAAGACACTGTAGAGGTTCTGCCAGTTATTAAATATGTCTATTCCCACCGTACATTCTGGAAATGAAACAATAACCGTGGAATGAATCTGTGGCCCCATTCGACCCACTGAAAGAATCAAACCAAGACTCCTTCAGTCATCAAAACCTCCATTCTTTGCAGACCTGGTAAAATGCAAGAGTCCAGATATTAGTGTCAATTCAGAAGCAGTACCATAAACTCCCAAAATGTTTGGATACTTTTAATTTTTTTTTCTTTTCTTGAGTATCTGTTATCCTGTTAAATGTCTGAAATTTCTGTGAAAATTTTGGGGGATGATTCGTGTTAGATCCATGTGTCATTTTGTTGAGACCTTCTTCAGAACACCCAGATTTCTCTCTCAATTGAGGACAAGTGAGTCTAGGAACTGGCATAGGTTTGGCACCTGAGTTAGTTTTTTGTCCTGTAGCCATAGAATTTTTCTGTTAAATATGTCATGCAACCCCTTAATAGGTTGTCAGTCCATATTATCCCTGGGGACCCTATGTTTTGTTAACCATCACTACAGATCTCTGCACATTAAAACAATTTTATTATTACTATTGTCTTGAGATTTATTGAGATATTTGCATCCCCCTTGTCTCTGAAGGTCAAGCACCACTAACTGCCTCTAGCACTCTTGGATCCCAGTATTTCCATTGGGACTCAGGGAACCTAAGCCTACCTACAGCATCCTTTGTCACAGTCTTTAAGCAAACAGGTGATGGCCACACATAGGCTTTTAAAAATGATGATGCCCTTCTTACCAAGGCCTTTCTTAACACCTAATAAAGAAGTAATCTTTAGACTCTTGGAGAGCTCATGTTTAAAGACTGTCTGATCACGTTACTTCTAATATTTCAGTATTAAAATTACTTCTAATAATTAATAATAAGTAAGTAATATTACTTCTAATATTACAATCCAGATGAAACTTCTGACTCCTTTCTATACATATACCCAAGAAACTTCTGATATTTCGAGCACATTGTTAATTGCTACAGCTCCCTGTTTTGTATAGACTTCAATGAGTCAAAGTAGCTGCTATTAATATGCTTCTCAGGCGCTGGGTCCAAGCATTATATCCTAAGTTTCAAGGAAGGACACCTTGTAAATAGATTGGGTAGCATCTGTCTTTTTTAAAATTTCATCTTCCTTTGTCTAACATTCCCATACATGGTTACCAGATTCATGTCAGTTAAAGCTGGTAAAATTCTGTAACTTTTCTGTGTATAGCCTATCTCCTTCTTAAGTCAAATTCGTTCTCATTTGGTATACTGGAGCAACTCCTGTGGCACTGAAAGTAATGAAGGGCATTTATCACGACTTCTGCAGGGTAAACATTCCCAAGTCCATATAAGGAAAATCTTTCATGAAGGGTAAGTCTGGTTCTCTCAGAAAGAGTTAGAAGTTTTGCCTCCACTAACAAGGGAAATCTAGAAGTATGTGGGGAAGAAAGAGTCTAAATTTCTCAGTTGTGTCTGTATCTTCTAAATTTCCCCTATCCCACATCTGAGAGACCTGTTCCTTTCCCATCAGTGCTCTTATTTCAGTATTTTACTGGCACTTCAATTCTGCAATTCTTACAGTAGGTTCTTGTTGTTGGTCCTCAGCCATATTTCTTCAGCTTCATCTCTGTAGCTGAAGAAGATAAGGAACTCCTTAAATCTGTCGCTAGAATTTCTAATCTTCCACTTGTTATCTGAGTCAGACATTCACAGCCTTTATTTTGTTCTTTTACTTGAATATGCTTCTAGCGCTCTTAGGTGTTGCCAAGTAAAATTAAAATCTTTATTCTTATTATTGTCAGCAAAAAAGATGAAATTTCAAAGACACTTTATCTCCCAAGCTTAGTCTTTAATTGTGTTTCTTCCCATGCTAGTACTTGTAACATTTTGAGAATCTCAATGCCACTACTTCCCACAACTTACCAGTGTCCAGTTTCTCCTGGAAACCATTTTCAATACGTGTGCAATTGAATCTTGGAATCCTATTTCTAAGGTTTCCTGGAGCCATTTTATGTACCAATTACTATTTCAGTTAAGGCTCACCAGGAAAAAGATAGCACATTAAAGTTGGTGCTTTGTGGAACGTTTAATAAAGCAAATCTTTTTACAAAAATGTGTGCATGGTTTAGGAAATAAAAATAAGGGGTGGAGGGGACTAACACAGAAACTTTGAGCCTGTGATAAGTTCAGACATTTTTAATAACTGGTTTTCCAGAAAAACAAAACAAAAACACCCTAATTTGTAGGTATGTTATTTCCATCATGTAAAAACTCTCACCATGGCTCATTTTAAGCTGTCAATATGACCTCAGTGAAGACAGAATGGAAAGTGCTGCCCACAATTGGATCTCTTGAGCTGGTAAGAGCCATCTCCAGCTCTGGCACACCCACACCACTGCCTGAGGCTAGTAACAGCAGGAGAGCGTTACCACCATTAGGCCAGCAAAGACAAGGGGTGTTAGAAGTTATTCCAAATCAGAGATGGAGGTTGCGTGGCGAAGGATGTCTGGCATGAATGTTGCAATCTAGTCATTGAATCCTGCAGAAAGGAGTGCCTGTAGCAATAAGTAACCTGATAATTCCTCCTTCAACCTGTTACTCTCTGATCAATGTCACACATTGACTGAACCTAACTGTAAACTCTAGGTCAAGGTAGCCCAAGATGCAGTGTATGGGGGGGGGGGCACTCTCCCAGGCACAGCATGTAGGAAAAATGGAGAGTCAATATGGTGGGTCAAACAGAAGATATCCAGTACTTACGTGTTTTGGGTTTTTTTGTCTTACCTACTTCAGAGTTGATTGTGGGTACCAAATATATCTTTTCTACAGCTCTTTAAAATGTATTATTCAATACAGTTATCTAAACTACAGTTGGCTGAAATAATAACTCACTGTATTTTTTATTACCCCAAACAAGTAAAAGTGTTATCCAGTTGTGACTGAAATTTCAGACACTTATCTGGTATGGGATTCCAAATGCTTGTGAACATATAAGAATTTTTTTAAAAAATTGAAAAAATAATACAAAAATATGATTGTCCATAAGAATTTCACAACACATGTGTTTGGTGATATTGTTCTCCATATTGTTGGCTTTTCATTGTCACAGAAATAAAGGCAAACTTACTTTATGTAAGTCTCTGAACTAGATCTGCACATTCCTATACATGACCCATATTTTCCAGTCAAAAAAATATAATTAAATCTCAAATCATGTAAATATCTCTATTTTTTTCTCCAGTTTTTTCCATTGGTCTTTTTCTCATCTACCTAGACCCAGCTGAAGTCCAAACTGCTCCAAGAATTTTTTTTCTTTTTTTTTTTCTAGTTTTATTAAGGTATAATTGACAAAATTAAGATATTTGAAGTGTACAACATGATAATTTGATATATATGTATTGTGAAAAGATTATCCCCATTGAGTTAATTAACACATTCATCTCACATATTTAACTCTTATCTTTTCATGGTGAGAACATTTAAGGTCTACTCTCTTAGCAAATTTCACTTATAAAATACAGTTTCGTCAACTATAATTACCATGTTATGTATTAGACCTTATTCATTTTATAACTGGAAGTTTGTACCCTTCTACCAGCCTCTTCCTATTTCCCCCACTACTTAGTCTCTCACAACAACCACTTTTCTACTCTGTTTCTATGATAACGAAGTGATCTTTTTTTAAGATTCCCCATATAAATAATACCATGAAATATTTATCTTTCTCTATCTGGTTTATTTCACTTAGCAAATTCCCCTCCAGTTTTACCCATGTTGTTGCAAAAGACAGGATCCCCTTCTTATTTAAGGCTATATAATATTCCAATATATAATATATAATATGTATATATCACATTTTCTTTATCTGTTCATCCATCAAGGTAATTTTGATACCTTGGCTGTTGTGAATAATGCTGCAATGGACATGAGAGTATAGATATTTCTTTGAGATAATGATTTTCCTCTTTCAGACATATTCCCAGAAGTGGGATTTCTTGAAGAACCTCCATACTGTTTTCCACAGTTTACATTTCCACTAACAGTGTACAAGAATTCCCTTTCCTTCACATCCTAGAGAGCAATTTATTATCTCTTGTCTTTTTTGTAATAGAAATTCTGACAGATGTAAGGTGATATACCATTGTGGTTTGATTTGCATTTCTCTGATGATTAGTGATATTGGGTACTTTTTCATATATCTGTTGGCCATTTGTATGTCTTTGGAAATGTTCAGATCCATTGTACATTTTTTAATTGGGTTATTCGGGATTTTTGGTTTTTTTTTTTGCGGTATGCAGGCCTCTCACTGTTGTGGCCTCTCCCGTTGTGGCGCACAGGCTCCGGATGTGCAGGCTCAGCGGCCATGGCTCACAGGCCTAGCTGCTCCGCGGCATGTGGGATCTTCCCGGACCGGGGCACGAACCCGTGTCCCCTGCATCGGCAGGCAGACTCTCAACCACTGCACCACCAGGGAAGCCCTATTCGGGTTTTTAATGTAACAAAATTAGTTGTAAACTGCCTCAAAAGTAAGTACAGAAAGATTAGAATCTCAAATGACATATTAGTTATCAAACTGTTGGGCCTCCACTTTTTGACAATAAGAAAATGCATCCCAGACCATTATAAAATATGCATTCAATCATACCTCAAGAATCTTTATCCCATAAATCCAAATTACATATTCAAATATGGTGACAATGACAGATGATGTAGTGATATTTATTAATATTCTCTTTTGCTTTACCTGATAATCTCTAGGCTTTCATATAAAAATTTCATCCTTAGGAAGTAGCACTGGTGGCTTAGCCTCTTTTTATCTATGTAATTTCTGGTCATTCTATAATATTCAGTAATGGCTTCACATATAATTTGCAATGTCCCATTTTTCTTTGCAAACCCCATCAACATGTATGAATTCTGATCAGTATGGATGTTCCTTCCCTAAGGAATATTATGGCCTCTGATGACTTGGTTTATTCATTTGTTATGATCCTTTCACACACTTCTGCTCTCTAGTCCCACAGCCTTGTCCTCACAAATTGCTTTGTACCCAAAACCATCAACTTAGTCTTGCTTTTCTCTCATAACAATATCCTGCCTTTTTAGATTTCTTACTCAATTACCCTTGACACAGTATTATAAGCCTCATATCATTTTGACACTTTTAACTTATCCTTTCTTCTACTTCCAATATTATTTTTATCTCTAAACAGCTTAGATTTCAGATATCTTTATCTAAAACATACTTTGTCTATATGATAACTTATTTTGACTATTTTATTTTCATTGGTCTTAAAAGCAGGTGAAAAAATTGAAGCCTACAGAAACATGTCTTCCTACTTGAAGTCTATAACTGAGCTACAGATCACTGAAGAAAAAAATCAAGCCACCAACAGTTCTAATTCAAAATAAACTCATGATCACCAAATCATTCTATCAAACCACCTGACTCAACTATAAGAAGTGCATCTCATTTATACACATATATTTGAGGCAGCATTGTGTCCTCATATAATAGGGGCTCCTTAATCTCTTAGTTGAAGTCAATATCCCCTTTATCCTATTCAGCTAGGAGTTTATTTATGAAAAACTAATTTTGGCTAGAGATATCCCAAACAAAAAAATGAAACTTTGGAGCTGAGTGAAGGAAGACAATGTTATTCTTGTGGGCAATCTTCTTAGCATACTTTGGTACTTTTTACCATCACCTGCCATAGATTGTGGACATTCTCTGTCCAGCCTTCTTCTCTCAGAAAGAGTTTAGTTTTCTTATTTTGAGTTAATAATATGCACAGCATACAAAGTCACTTTTTTCCTTATGTTTTATTTATCCAATTTATTAACTAATTCCTCAACTAACTATGCAGTCACTAATCATGTGTTAAACAAAAAAATTGGAATCAATAAATACATCTGTGAATAAGACACATTTTCCTCCTTTGAGAAACTTCAACTTTTTGTTGCATCTGCTAATTTCCACACACCTGTGACTATGAAACTTGATCTTCAACTGAGTGATTATGGAAAGAACTTTGACCTTCATCTCAAGTGCCTTTGTTACATCCCAAGCACTTCCTCAGCTTCAGTTCTTGTCCAGCACGGCAGTTGATGCAGATGAGCTGCAGGAATTTAGAGAGGCATTTGAGACAACTGGCTACTTTAGGATCTTGGAAGGAGGCAGGTAACACATATTTATTCCTACATAATGTCGAGTCAGAAGGATCAGCAGTGGAAGAAACTGATACCAGGAGTGTTATAAATACCCAACATGAAAATCAGCAGTTGCTTGCTGGCACAAGTTCTTGGAAGGCATTATCTGCATTATCCTACCAATTAAAAAGTCTTTCAGGGAGTTTCCCTAATTAAAAAATATATAGAAACCAGACTTTACCTGACACTTCTGATTATAACCCATCTCCACAGGCTTCATTTTAATTCCTCCACTTTCTGGATTTGTAACTCTTTTCTTCACAGTGGAAAACCTGGTTCCCATTAATCACAGTATATTTACTTATTCACTCAGTCCTAGGAGTTAGAGATGATAGGTTGGTAAATAAATGGATAATCTTCATAAATCTACCTAACTAGTAATTTGGGTATGACATACTCTGACAAAATAAAACTTCATACTGGAATATAATATTTAGTTATGGTTATTTTTACCTTTAGTCTTAGGGTATATATTCAAAATTAATTTATGGTCAAAAATTACTGAGTTTTTTTCTTCCCCCTTCAGTGTGTTTATGTTGTTCATCTGAAATACAGGTAGGTTTATTTGTTTGTTTATTTATTTGTTTATATTCTATTTCATTTAAAAAAATTTTCTCCAATATTTATTATTTGCTTAACTTATTTTGTATATGAAATATTAACAATATTCTAAAAATTAAAATTATGCATAAGGTTCTAATCAGAGAAGTCTTATTTCCATATCATTTCTTTATCATTCCCATGATACATTCCCATGTAAAATTCCCATTTCCATTCCTCATTTTTAATCCCTCCCCATTACTTCAGAGAAATTTTTCTCATTCATTTTCCCAACTGTATAATATTCCAATGTATGTGTTGACCATAATTTTTTCAACTATTTTTCCTTATTGTTGAGGAGGAAGAAATTTTCCTCTACTCTTCTAGGTTCTTCTGGCTGAACTAGGACTTAAGTTGACATGAGACAGATTAACAGGAGAAAATCAAATTTTAATAAATAGGTGTACGTGGGAGAGACCCAGAAAAACTGAGTAACTCACCAAAATGGCTGAAGCCCTCACCTTATATACCATCTTTAGCTAAAGACAGAAGAGGATGTTGGGGGTAGTGGTTTGGGACTTCAGAGGGGAAGAAGGCAATTCACATGAAGATGGAAAAGCAAATGTTTGGTAAACAAAAGCTTGCCCATGCAGAGACAATGGAACACAGACAGGAATTTTAACAAATGGACTTTGCTAAGTTCCTTCTTGTCTACGCACCTAATTCATCGTATTATCTATGGTAAAAGCTCCCTTTCTGGAAGAAGTCCTTTATCTATATTATTTAGACAGTTAAGGAGGAGGTAAAAAGAAAGGCTTCTTGAGTCTTTTGGGCCTTGATTGTTTTCAGCTTGAAATAATACATATGCCAAAGAGACATTTTGGGATGACAAGTTTTACTCCTCTACATTATCTGTGCACGTAGATAATTTTCAATATTTTGCAATTAGTGGTAATTTTTATGGGAAAAATGTGAAAACATGTTTTCATAGTATTGGACATGAATTGTTGGGGTAAATAAGTAGAAGTAGATTTGCTGGGTCAAAAGTAAATGCACATATAACTTTAGTATACATTGGCAGTGCATTCCCCGAAAGAGTTTTACAATCTGAGTTCCACCAGCCAGTTATTAGAGTGCCTGTTTCTCCACAGGGTTGCCAAAAATATACTGTGTGCTCTTTAAAGGTAAACATTATTACAACTGATAGGTAAGAAATGGTATCTCTGTGTAGTTTTACTTTACATTTCTCTAATTTTGTGTAAGGTTGAACACCTTGCCATCCTTTTGTATGTTTCAGTATATTTATATCTGTTCTTTTTTTCCCCCATTTTTCTGATAGATTTTATTTTTTTCCCTTTTTCTTAGCTTTGATTTTTTTTTCTTTTTGAAAATTTTTTTATTTTATATTGGAGTGTAGTTGATTTACAATGTTGCTCCTTTGCCCTCAGATTTTAACAGTTCTTTATAGACCATAGTTATTATACGTTTATATGTGATATCATTTGCAAGTACCATTTCCCATTTTGTTTTTTGTCAGTTGATTTTGTTTGTAGTGGACTTTTGTTTGTTTGATTTTTACTAGAGCATTCTGATTTAGATGACATTAGAATACACAAAATGAAGGTTTATTGTAGTTGCCTAAAATTAGAACCAATAACTTTACACTAATTTTACTAAAGGTTATTTCATAAGAATATACTACCAAGAGCTTCAAGGATATATGAGATTTTATTTAAGATTCACTTTTTCACTTATTTAAAAATGTTTGTTGAGTGCCTACTATGAAGCAAGCAATATATTAAGGGTTAACCATATAGTAATGAACTATTTGTCAAATTTAAGTTAAATGGAACAGCAGACAAAACAAACATAAAAAATACAGAATCATTAAAATATGTACCATGAAGGCATAATAATACAGAATACAGATAATACAGATAATAATACAGAAATCTAAACTTGACTAATCAAAATTTATGAGGACTTATCTGAAGAACTTAATTTAAGCCTTGGCCAGAGGGATAAGTAGGAAGCAGCAAGTGAGTGATGAAAAAGGAATATTCTATTTTGAGTAACATATACGGATGAAAGTTTGTTATCAGGAAGGCAGGACAATTGTAAAGGTTAGAAGGTGGTATTAGGGTTATTTCACAGTGAAAAAGAGGCTAAAGTAATTAAATATTCTTTCAGAAGAATAGATTACCTAAGGTTTCACAGACCATGGTAATCTTTTGGATTTTTCTAAGGAAAATGGGAAACCACTGAAGGGTATAAAGCTCTGAAGTGACATAACTTATTATTTTTTATTTTGTAAACATGAAGATGGTAACTGTGGATGTGGGAAGAGTGGAAATATTTGAAATAGGTTTTGGAGTTATAAATTCACAGGACGTGATGGTAGATCGGTATTGGAAATAGCACCAATGAGTAACATGACAGATCTCTGCCATAAACAATGGGTACATGGAAGTATCCCTTGCTGATTTGGACAACACTTGAGAAGAACATCTAGATTTCAGTTAAACATTTAAATTTTGACATGGATAACATATAATGTAGTAATACCAGCAGGCCAATGGACAGATGACTCTAAAGATGAGAAGATCTGAGCTAGAGATTTAAAAAATTAATCATTGACAAATAAATTGTATGCCAGTCCATTGAAAAGGATAGAGAGCAGAATAAATTGAAGATTTAGGGTTGGCAGAGAGGAAGAACCAGAAAGACACATGGAAGAAGAAAGGATTAAAGGTGTTCTTGGTATTTGCAGAGAGTGATTAACATGGAAGACTATATAAACTAAGGTGGAAAAGCACGGGATTAAAGATAGGAAGTGACTAATATAGAGAAAAGAGAGGGAATGCTGTTGGATTTTGATGAGTTGGAGAACTGTTTCAACAGTAATGCTTGAGTAAGTGAACTATATGTTGAGCTTTTAGGTGGAGTTTGGGATGTTTGAAGTAGTAATTTTAAAGATGGTACAATTTCTGGATTGCATCAGTAATGGTTTAAACTAAACTAAGGAAAATGTCATTGTAATGAAGAAAAATAGAATCAAAGCCTAGATGTTGGATATGTCGGATGTGGAAGCCACTTTGAAAGATAACAAGTATTGGGCCAAAAGGAGAACTGAAATCCATGTTCTGAAAATGTCAATAGGTTAGGGAGTATGACCAGGATGGGGATAGTTGATTATGACAGTGTGGAAGAAGAAGAGGATGTACAGTTACCTAAAAGAGGCATTGTGGAGCAACAAAGATATCAACAAACAGTCTCAAATATAAAGATTTCCAGGGAATTAAAAAACCTCCAACTGAAGAAGGGTTGAGAAATCAGAAAGGGGTATTTTGAACATAAGGGAGTTTGCTGACTCTTGATTTTCTTTATTCTTATTGCTTAAAAGTCAATACCAAATTCTCTAAAGTAACGTGTAATTTGTTTCAGCCAAGTAGGGTGAGATGTATTCTCTGGTTCCAGTGATTATTTCAGCTAACTGAATATTTTTTGAACTAGTCCTGAAACCACTGGACCATAATAAAGTTGCTCAGAGAGGAATGAGATCTAAGCAATAAAAAAGGAATGATACAGTGCAATGAGAGCAGACTCAGATGAGCTACAGAGAGACAGAGACAGAGAGATTTGAGAAATGAGAGAACATTCTCCAAGTCAATATTTTTTGGTTTTCATTGTTCTTTATGATAAAATTCTTAATATAGCAACTTTGAATTAATCATATTTTTAATTTTATCAATAAGCATAAAGAAATAACAATTATTTATTATAAATAAGCCAGAAAGAGATAAGTACTGTTAAAAGATAATCAGAGGCATATTAAAATTTTCAGAGGTTATTTGAGCAAAAATTAATTGTAATGGTACAGGGCCAAACCGAAAGTTGTTAAAAGTGCTCCACTAATAGAAATTCAGGGAGAGATTTTAATAGAGAAAAGCCTGGAGCAAACCAAGGAAATTATTGACTGGCTATAGCTTAAAGCCTAGTTGACTGTGATTGATTGTTTGTTCTTTGGTTTCAATTTTGTAACCTTAAGGTATTTGCAGACATATTTTGGTTTGCTTATGTAGGCTACCATGGAATTAAAGTCACCTCGGTCTAAAGGTCTCCTCGTTTAATTAATTTAACAGTGTGAAAATAAAAGTCATAAAGAGGGAAATAATGAAAAAAATCAGTGAATTCCATGGTATCAACTTTAAGGTATTTGTGTATGTAATTGGGATAACTTCTATCAAAGTGAATAGGTAACATCAAATTTTGGTCTTCTGATATAATAAAAAATACAGTTGGTCTTTATCCCTGGTTTCTACCGCAAAGCTCCTGAAAACCTTGGAGTTTCCTAACTCATAAGAGGATCTTTCTTTTTTATAACAAGCCACTTTCTGTCACACCTGAGTTAATGCCACTAAGGTGACTCAGGGGCTCTAGACAGCTTCAGGATGGGACTAGTCTCCAGAAAGACCAAATGATTAGAGGGTGGGAAATTTCAGTCCCACCCATGATCTCCAGGGAAGAGAGGAGAGCTGGAGTTTGAGCTCTGTGAAAACTGTTGAACAATAAGATTGGGAGAGCTTCTGAGTTGGTAAACACAGTGATGTGCTGGCAGGAAGAGGGTGGGGAAGGAAGCTCAGGTGCCATCCACCCCCACCCCACACCTTACCCTACGCGTCTCTTCCATTTGGCTTATCCTGAGTTGTATCCTTTCAAGTAAAGGTAAGTAAGGTGTTTTCCTGAGTTCTGTGAGCCCTTCTAGAGAAATATCAAACCTGAGGGAAAGAGGTCATGGGAATCCCTGAATTTGTAGTCAGCTGGAGAGAAGTGTGGGCAGCCTGAGCACCCATTTGCAGCTGACATGTGAAGCGTGGGGCTATCTTGTAGAACTGAGCCCCTAAGACTGTAGACGCTGATGTTCACTTTGGGTACTTAGTGTGAGAAATGAATTGAATTGTTAGGATTTGGGAATCTGACAGGTCATATATTCACTGGGAGTACAACAAACAGACTAAGTAACTCAAGGACTGTAAAAAAACAGTTGGTATTGTAACACTAATTATCATGAAAATTAGAAATGCAAAAAAGGATTTGTTTTGTCAAATGAATAGACATAAATGGAAAAAAATATTTAACCTCCAGAGAGCATTGTAAAATGTCTTTAAGTTTCTAAAACTGAAACCATGATAAAAAATAAATAAATGTGTCCAAAAATGAGTCCAAAAAGCTTTGAAATCCTTTCCAACACTCCAGAAGCTATTTTGTTGTAAGGCAAATGCATCTTGAATCACAGCCAAGTCCTGTAAGGCCAAAGGACCTTGTTGTAAATCTTCTAAGGCTGCCCGGATACGAGGACCCTGAGGACATAGTTATAGCAAGATGAGAGTATATCTTCTTACATTACGGTCCAGGAGGCAAATGTTAATGTTCAAAAAGTGCAAAAAATTCTGCAAAATGGCAAACCTTTATTTGGAATGTGTCAACATTATCTCGATGGATTTGGGGTGGGGTACTCTGGAAGAAATCAGTGAATAAAGAAGACTTGGTAGGAAAAACATAGTGGGAAATGAAGATAAATGGCTAGGGTAGGTATTTACTGATGTTTAACTTACCTTGAATTTAAGATGTAATGAATTACTTTGCGGGGATACTGGCTGTTTATTTGTGGTTTATCTATAGACGTTATTTGTTTCATATTTCTTATATGTTATTACATGTAAAGATATTGAGGTTAAATAACAGATACAAAAGTGGGACTCAGCTTTCAAACTTCAGTCTGGTCCTCCTTCTATTATGCTATTTTAAATTATCTGTTGCACTTTCTAAACCAGCTTCAAATGTGATTCATAGATGGGATAACAAAACTATCCCCTCTCCCCAATCAATCAGGCTGATCCCAATGTCAGTCTTCTCATGGAAAATGTCACACAGGCATTTTAAACAGGTTTGGAAATGATAGTAATTCCAAAGAGTGTTCAGACCCATAAATTAATGTGAAGATATATTCTGCCACAGACCTTGAAGTGCTAATGCAGTGATAGGTTCATAAGAAAAGACATTGGTGTCAGAATTGATATAGCGTAAGAGAAGCAAAACTTAAGGCAGAATGTAAATCTGAAAAAATTGTCAATCATTAGGTTACTTTTTTTGGGGGGTTATCAATGCCCTGCTCTCTGTTAGCAGATTCCTATGAGATTTTTAAAAGAAGAAGCTGCATCCAAATAGTCCATTTATATCTCCTGACAAAGCAGTCATCCATTTCTTTGTCTATTTTTTTTTCCTGAGAAAATAGATTAGACAGTTTGGAAGTAAATAAGCATGTCTCCTTTTCTTCTTTCCTTTGAGCCAAAAGTCTAGAGAAAACCAGGGTCTTATTTCCTAGCATCTATTTTTCTAGCTTTAAGTCAAAGTATATAAATTATATCTCAATAAAGTTGTTTGGAAAAAAAAGTCTGGATACCAGGATTGGTCATAACCTTTAACATCCAAAAGGTTTTGGCAAAAGAAACCAAAAACACCAGAGTCTCGAGCTGTCCCATCATTGGTAGTTTATGATTCACTGACTTTTCCTACAAAACATGAATACTGTGATCCTGTAACCAGTGCTCACAAGTCGGTATGGAAGTGTCAAAGGAAATAAAGAGATGTCCCCTCTCACCTCAAGTTCCTCACCACATCTCAATCATGGGCTACTTCTGTTTCCAGCCCTTCTTTTCATTTTTCTCTCTCTCTCTCTCTCTCTCTCTGTGTGTGTGTGTGTGTGTGTGTGTGTGTGTGTGTTTATTTAACACTTTGCAAGACTGCTCTCTAGGAGATTATGATAAGGTAATATAACAAAGGTCCTATACTTCATACGTTTACAAATCACAATAGTGACAGCCTTTATAACTAAATTGGTTAACTTTGGAGCATTTCACTTGGAGATACAGAGAGCACTTTGGTTTAGAGCTTAGGTTCCAGAGACCAACTGCTGTCATTTAAACCCTGGCTGACAATGACTAGCTTTGTGTCCTTAGACAAATTACTTAAAACTCCCTGAATCAAGTTTCCTATCTGTAAAACTGGTGCAAATACTATCTATCCATAGGTCTGTTTTGAGAATAAAATAAAACAACACAAGTCCTTTATGGAGATGCCCAATGTGTCTTAACTATTGTTATGAACCCAATTATCAGCTTTATATTTGTTAATTTGTGTATAGGTTATGTAGGTAAATGCTGCAATAATTTATATTGTAGTGGGAATTTTGGTTTTTTCTCACAAATCTGTGTACCAAGTTATCCTTTAGAATGTTATTTCAACTAAAAGAGTTTGTGGCAAAATTGTATAGCATTTGGTAATCAGTGTGAAAAGAAATGCTTATCTATGGTAAAATATAGCTTAAGAGACTCTTCTTAATTTTGTAGCCTTTCTCACAAAGTTATACATATAGACAGTGACCATTTCTTGATTCCTGTCAAGGGTCATGTCTGATGTCTGGAACAGCATGCTTCATCTAGATTTATCCTAAACCTCACAACAAACCAGAAAGTCAGAAATGATTATTCCACTTTACATATGAGGACACAGAGTCTCAGAAATGTTAATGGACTTTCCAAAGGCAATATAATTAATTATTGTCCAGCTTAGAATTTGAACCAGGGTTCTGATTCCAAAGGCAGTCCTTTCTTCAGCTGTTAAAATTTTCACAGAGAAATAGTTTTAAGTTTCTAAATATATTTATTTGACTGAAAATGTATGGAAAGAAGGAATAAAGTCTTGAACTCTTTAAAAGTTTAGATGGTATCATTTTCCAGGTGAAAGAAATGACAGCAGCCTTAGGCAGGCATGCTTCTAGCACCTGTCTCTCCTTAAAAAGCAATGCAATCCAACTTGAGAGGAGAGGGCAGGAAAGATAAGATGAAAAGTCTTAGGAACTGACAACTGAAGAGATAACTTGGTCTGAAGAGTCTGTGAAAATCTGAAGAATATACAGATATACTGAGTGGTGAAAATATGTAAATTGGGTGTGGGAAGAAGTTTGCAATAACAAGTGATTAGAGGTAATTTAAAACACAAGACAAAGCCAGAAGCACTGGAAATGACTTAGGCTATGTGTAGATAAGAGAAGGAAAATGATCTATAGTTCAAAGAGGATTTAATAACAGTGTACGTTATAAATATGGTGGACAATTTGCAGTTGGAAATTTTACATAACTTGCTAAGTGAGGTATGTACAAGAGAAAATAACTACGTATGATCTCCTGAATAGACATTTGTGTTTTATTACATAGACATAAAGAATCAATCAATTGGGGCCTTCCCTGGTGGCGCAGTGGTTGGGAGTCTGCCTGCCGGTGCAGGGGACGCAGGTTCGTGCCCCAGTCCGGGAGGTTCCCGCGAGCCGCGGAGCGGCTGGGCCCGTGGGCCATGGCCGCTGGGCCTGCGCGTCTGGAGCCTGTGCTCCGCGGCGGGAGAGGCCACAGCAGTGAGAGGCCTGCGAACCGCAAAAAAAAAAAAAAAAAAAAGAAGAATCAATCTACTAAGCAGTGATTTGCAATTAGGTGTGCATCAGAATCACATGGAGAATTTATCAAAACAGACCCTTGGGCCTCATCCCCAGATTTTTCGGATTTGTTATGTTTTAGGATAGGGCCTGAGAATTAGTACTTTAAACGTTGTCTCCAAGTGCTGCTGATACTACTGGTCTCAGGAGGACGCTTCAAGAACCTCTGAAGTAAGTTTTGTTATTTTGTAAATTTACTTTTAAAAATCTATGATTTGTCTAAGCTCTAAGCCATCACTATCATAGAATCAGTTTTAGAAGTTAGACCCACTTGCTGAGAAATACAGGAGATTCTTAGATATAAACTTAAAAGTCTTTGACCTTTGGTTATGGAATATCTAGGTTCCATGTATCCACATTGTAATCGAGAACCTCATAACTATCTTGTCAATCATTCAAGTTTGTATCATCAAGATGAACTTAATGCACACCCAGTTTCTTTTATAAGTGTGTTCTAGGAAATTGGAACATATTTTTTGAGATAGGTTAAAGAAAAGAATTCTCATATACTTATGTGGTCTTTAACATGTTTTTCTTTTAGCTATACTCATGGTAGGGAGCACTCACAATATATAAATACTCACACACTTATGTGTGCATACGTTTAGTGTGAGTGCACACATGATTTCACATCACATAGTACCATGGAATGTTCTTGCCTCATTGAGTTGGCCATGGAGTCCTAAGGACGAATTTGTGCATTGCACAACTGAAAGTGTGAGTAGAAATAGGACTCATGCCTAAGTCTTTTCTTTTGATGCAATAAACTGTTGAGTAGAAAATGCCATTTAGATTTTGAAAAAAGAATTTAAAAAGCTATATATGAACCTCATCATTAATCATAATGTGGAGTTTGCAGCTTGGGGTTTTATTTTCTGTAAAGAACAAAGAAGGAAATTATTGCCTGACTCAGATATAAATATTTTGAATGGTGGTGTAGCTGTTTTATTTTTCCCCCTTTTAATGGAAAAAGTATTCAGTTGTAGAGAGTATAATCAAAAATGAAGGATTTACCATTAATCTATTGCAGAAAAATACTGTTTTAGTCATTGAATTATTTCAGAATGAGAGATGCTGGTGTTTGAGGAAATAAAGAATAGACTGTTCTATATACCTAGAAGAATAACAACAACAAAACTTTCACTAGCTCCAATCATTTTTTTCTCTTTAATAATTTATTGATGTGTACTTCAGAAATAATTTATGGAAGGACTCATTATTGCAAATGAGATTTAAAAATACTCATTCAAAATTTGTTAAATGTTTCATTTGTTTAAAAATTTATTGAAGTATTTTAAAGCTGTATTTTAAATATGTTTTTGAGCCAAACAACATTAAACAGTCCCTCTAAGTACACTGTGGTATGGTATTGACTAGTCTAGGAGATAGGAGTCCTGTATTGTGTCCAAAGTCTGAATCACTTAGACTTTGTAAATCATATTTCTATTTATTTGCTCATTTTGTCATATTTTATTTAAAGTTCTGTAAGCATTAAACTTTTTAATAGTACTTGCAGAGCTGATGAAAAACATACCAATTATGCAATTATCAATTTATTATTATTATTTAGGAGTATATTAATTGCATATCTGCCTAAACTAGGAAGTGACCTTGCTTTGTGACTACTCATACGTTTTGTCTGATAGGTATTTTCATAATCTATGAGATTTCCTTGTGTGAAATGTTCTATTAGTCCAAATGTTCAACTTTGTGCACATTATTTGTATACTCTGGGCCAACAGACCCTATGGATTAAATAAATTTCATCATATCATGCACATTAAATAAGATGAATTGTGATATAAAAATATAAATTATATCAAATAAATATAAACACTAAAATTAAATGTTCTGGAAAAAAAATAATGACCAAATCTTTGTGACTAGGTTAGAAAAGATTTCTTAGGACAGAAGTAGGAAAAACATTAAAAATATTAATAATTCAACTTCATCAAAATTAAAATTTTCTGCTTTTCAAAAATAAATCATTATTATAAGGTAAAGGCAACCCATAGCCTGGGAGAAAGTATTTACAGTACATGTATCTGAAAAAAAAAGAGACTAGTACTTATTTTTCTGTAATATATATAATGTACAATTACAAATGAATAGTAAATAACAAACATCCCTAATAAAAATAAAATCAAAGAGTTTTGAACACACACTTGCAAAAAGAAAACATACAAGAGTTCATTCAATAACCACAGAAAAGATATTCAACATCCTTAGCCATAAGGAAAGTGCAAACTAAAACCACGGTTAGTGCAACTAAAGACATACTCAAAGGGCTTCAATTAAAACATGGTATTATCAAGTTTTGACATGAAGGAGGACAAACGAACTCTTATTTATGCTGCTGGTGGGATCGCAACTCCTTTTGTGGTGGGCATAAAAACTTTGGCAAACAGTTTGGCAGTTTTTGGTTAAGTTAAACATACATTTCCTCTATGACTCAGCAATTCCACTCATAGGTATTTACCCAAGAGAAATAAAAACAATGCCACACAAAGACTTGTAAACAAATGTACATAGCAAAGTTTATTCTTAATAGACAAAAATGAAAACAAACTATATGTCCATCAAGAGGTGAATGGATAAATGAGGTGTGATATATTCATTAAATAATATATTATTCAGTGATAGAAAGGAACACACTACAAATAAACCCAGCAACCGGAGTAAAACTTAACATTATGTTGAGGGAAAGAAGTGATATAAAAAGACTAAATATAATTCAATGGTATTAAATTCTAAAAAGGTAAAAACTAAATAAAAAATATGGAAAGCAGATAAGTGTAAGTGATGTTGACTGTAGTGAGGCACAGCAATTTTTATGAAGTGGTAAATGTTTTATTTCTTGATTATAGTAGTAGTTACACAGATACATCAATTTTGAAACTCACTGAAATCTGCAATAAATGCAAGTATCTTTTTTTACTTAAAATTTTTTTTAAAAAAACAATATAATTTATCACGTGTACAGAATAACAGGAAAAACAAAAACATATGACCATCTCAGTAGATTTAAAAAATAATTAGATAAAATTCACCATCCATTCATAATAAAAATTGAAAGGAATCTAGAAATATAAGAAATTTCCTCAGACTGGTAATGAGCATCCACAGAAAACCAAACAAGTAAACAACAAAAGACCTACATCTAGTTTGCAGGTAGAAAAAGCCTTTTGCAGTCTTGTGTGCTGTCAATTAATATGTGCACCATTTGTAAAGAAGTAACATAAGGATATGCTTTACTAAAAATAACAGAACAAACAAAACAGTAAGTATGAACATGTAATCCAGAAAACAGGTGCGTATAAACATAAATAGCAAGCACCAGAATTCTGAGAATTTCTAGGACTATTATGTAGAAGTGGTGAGCAGAAATCACCAGGAGAAAAAATTCAACAAAACCTTCAACAAACTGGAATCAAAATAGTGATTTTCATAGTGATTATGTAGAGTGTGGGAAGCAATTAGTAATAAATGCATAGAAAAGTAAGCAAACCGGAAGTGACCATTGTTAATTGGAATAAAATCAGGCTTATACTAGAAAAATTCACCAGTGGACAACATTAATAATGACATAAATATGTAGAGTTGGAATAATGACTGTTATCAAAAATTTGTGCTGTGCCTATAATATGAGCAAATGGGAAGTAAAATTGGGGCTAGAGATTTAAGAATGCTAAATACTCACCCTTAATAAAAAGAAAAAAAATAGGATAGCTAAATGTGACTAATAATAAATTGTATAATTGTAATATTTAGAAACACACAAAGAAAAATCAGAAGAAACACAAACTTAAATCAGAATAATGCCCTTGGAAGTATTACTGGCAGTTTGAAAAGACCGACACAGGGACTTCCATTTTTTGATTAGAATTCTTAGAGAATAGTCCATCTCTCAATTCACTAAAATAAAAATAAAATTGTAAAGACAGTAATTATGAAGAAAACTGACTAGAATTTTAGAAAAATGTACTTGAATTCATATCACAAAAAAATTAAGTCCAGAAAGATAAATAAACTAAAAGCAAAGAAAAATTGTATTATATATAATATATAGTATATATTATATTATATACCATAGCATACTACTTATTAATATAAAATACAGTTATATATTACAGTTTATTAACTACATAATACACATGTATAGGGGGAGAAAAATATGCCACTCCAAAATATGCCACTTGGGCATATTATTGGATTAAACTTACTTAAGTGCCAGTGCAAGAAGGACACTCTTACCCTACTTTGCCCGCTCTTGAAAGGGGGAAATAAATCTTCCATGTGGAGGTATTCTCGCTCAGCCAGGAGGATAGGAGACATTCTTACCACCAGAGATAGAGAATTCAAGGTCAAGAAGGCTGTATAAACAAAGTTTGTCACTTCATTAATTTGGTACTCCAAGCACAAACCCCTTTATTTTGTCAAATCTTCACAAATTATTGTTTCTTTGTCTAAAAGACAAAAAAATTGCCTGCTTTGGTCACTTCTTCAAGTCTCATGTCTTTGGGACTCACATATGTATGAAATTAAATTTGTTTTCTTTCCTGTTAATCTGTCTCATGTCAATTTACTTATTAAACCAGCCAAAAAATGCTGAGAGGAAGAAGTGAAAAGTTTTTCTCTCCTATACATACATACCACAAAGTTTGGCATTGAAAAAGCTTTTTGAACACGTCGTGTCATGAAGTGGAGAAACCCTATAAGAGGCAAGAAACTGGACCCCAGCAGGAGATAACAAACTTACAAACAAGGAGAGAACTGACCAAGAAGTGGACTTAGTCCTTCTCATCAACAACATGAAGTTGTTCTCTCAGGTTTCCATTGCTTAGAATTGACTTCAGATGAGAGGACCCCCAGAAAAACTCAAGAGAAAATATCAAATATAAATGTGACTGATTGAATGACAAACTGTAATTGAGAGTCAGTATCTAGATTAAATAGTTTGATATTTGGATGATTGGCTTGTCTTGGAAATTTTAACCAATAAAAAATTATAATAAATATAATAAAATTTTAAATGTTTACATTTATGACTATAAAAAAAGACACAGCAGCTATGGAACCATATCAGAAAAAAAGAAACATTTTTTCCTCTATTTATTTAGTTATTTGGCCAACTTTTTGGTATCCATTTTTTTTCTCTCATAATTTTCTCCTAGATAGCACACTTGCACATAATAAATATTGTCATTTTCTTTTCTTTCATTTCCTTTTCATGGCTGATTGCATAGACTACAACTTCTGTTCTATGCTTGAATAATAGCAATGTAGAGGACATGTATGTATCTATTTGTTCAACCTTAATTACATGGTCTTGATAGCTGAGATAACTGTCATCTACTTATATTGGCCAATATTTGGCATTTAACCCTTCATATGAATTACATGTTTCATGGGAAATCTTATTGTGATTTTTTCTCTAAATTTCATGATAAATTTCCCTTTTTGTATGTAATACTTAGTTTTTTGGTTTCTTCTTCCCCCAGGAGCATTATAATATATAGTACTACAATGAAAGGGATTTTTTTTTTCTACTAAACTTTCTGAGTATTACTGGTGTCACTTTACTTTCAATTTGTTTAAAAAATTTAAAATATTTGTGTAACGCATATATAGTATTATGTAATATAATAAATCCCCCCAAGTTTTTATTTTATGGTTGATTCCTTTGTCTTTAAGCTTGAAAATATTTCCCCAACCAGAGATTTGAAAGGAGAAAGAGAAGGAGGATGATGATGAACATGACAAGAGGAGATGCAAAACAAAGAAAAGATACAAGAAAAAGGAATGATCCAAAAGAAACTTGGCCTCCTACTTGGCTACGCCTCTATTACATGCAGAGTGGTGACACCTGTGTGCTGTACTATTAGCAGTCCCTGCTAGATGACTTACATATCAGTGGTCAGTTGGATCAATTTCCTTTATAGCAGTCTTCTGCACCAGGCTTACAGACAGCTTTCCAATGTTCTATGCAAGGACATATGACAAAAATTTGCAATATATAAATGGGGTAAAAATTGCTTTCTTAATATAAGCACGCTTTTTGCTCCTTATTGTTCACACTTTCTTCCTGCTTAGGATGCAAGCCTGGTGGCTGGAGCTCAGGCAACCTGAGCACTAGGAAGCTGAGAGGAAAACCAAGAAAATTGCAGAAATCTCAGTTCTGACCCTCATGAGCCATTGAAATTATTTTAGTCCCCTAATTGTTTAAAGAAAAATAAGCCCATAATTCTTCAAGCCAATGATGAGCAAGTTTTTTGGTTCTCACAGCTGAATGCAATCACCAACTTCTACAGCCCTCCATGAAGTTTCAACCTGCCTGCTGGAAAAGCATTACTAGTACAATGATTCTCCCAGTCAGGGAGTAAACAGTCCAGGTGCCAAGAACAATTTACTTATCCTGTGATGTGCTGTCCCCCACCGATGTTTGGAAATTCGGTCACTACCACCTTCCCATGGATAACCCTAGGGCATTATGTGAAAAATTACTCCCGTAATATGTCCCTTCAGTTCCATCCACTCCAGGATGCTGCTATGCTGTTAACATGGTTAACTCCAAAATAAGGCATGTACTTTAAACATCAAGAAATTTGAAAGGAATGCTTTGTACTATGAGGATTACATAGCATGAGGTGTCAATGTATACCTCTATTGTAGAAAATCAAGCATGCAGTTGTCATATTAGAGTCTGTGGCTCTGCAAAGAATTAATCTTTGAAGTTCCTGATTTGGAGGCTTATGGGCAAGACATTCTTAAATGATCTAGGACAAGGGTTAGGAAACTTCAGCCTACAGGCCAAATCTAGTCCTACAACTGTTTTTGCAAATAAAGTTTTATTGAAAGACGGTCACACTAATTTGTTTACATATTGTCTGTGGCTGCATTTGGACCAAAATGACAGACTTAAGTAGTGACAACAGAGACCATGTGGTCCATAAAGTTGAAAGTATTTACGATCTCCCCTTTACAGAAAAATGCTACCAAATTTTAGCTTTTATAATGGAAATACTATAAAACAATGCATACAAAGTGAGAAAAATACAGCTGAAACTACATCAAAGATTATTTAAATTGGATAAGGCAGTAAAGTATTTGAGAAGCTTTTGGCTAGACCTAAACAATATAAAGTAAAACATAGTCTTAAATTTTAAAAACTCATCTTCAAAATAATTTAATATATTTAATAGAAGAAGGTTAAATAAACTATGTAGATACCTTTAAGATGGGTTTACTCATATATATACATATTTTTATTGGTTCTGGTATACATATATATATATATACACATATAGCTATATATGTATATATATACATATATATATATACACACACACACACACACACATTATCATGATGATAGATAAGGCAATATTCCATTTCATAGATACAGCACATCTTCTTTAGCCATTTATCTGTTGATGGACATTTAGGTTGCTTCCATGTCTTGACTATTGTAAATAGTGCTGCTATCAACATTGGGGTACATGTATCTTTTCAAATTAGAGTTTTCATCTTTTCTGGATATATGCCCAGGAGTGGGATTGCTGGATCATATTATAACTATTTTTAGTTTTTTAAGGAAACTCCATACTGTTTTTCATAGTGCTTCACTAATTTACATTTACATTTTCACCAACAGTGTAGGAGAGTTCTCTTTTCTCTACACCCTTCCAGCATTTACTATTGTAGACTTTTGGATGATGGCCATTCTGACTGATGTGAGGTGATACCTCATTATAGTTTTGATTTGCATTTCTCCAATAATTAGCTATGTTGAGCATCTTTTCATGTGCCTGCTGGCCATCTGTATGTCTTCTTTGGAGAAATGTCTATTTAGGTCTTCTGCCCATTTTTTGATTGAGTTTTTTGCTTTTTTTGATATTGAGCTATATGAGGTGTTTGTATATTTTGGAATTAATCCCTTGTCAGTCACATCATTTGCAAATATTTTCTCCCAGTCCATGGATTGTCTTTTCATTTTGCTGATGGTTTCCTTTGCTCTGTAAAAATTTTTAAGTTTGATTAGGTCCCATTTGTTTATTTTTGCTTTTCTTTCTTTGCTTGGGAGACTGATCTAAGAAAAGATTGTTACAATTTACGTCCAAGAATGTTTTGCCTATGTTCTCTCCTAGGGGTTTTATGGTGTCATGTGTTATATTTAGGTTTTTAAACCATTTTGAGTTTATTGTTGTATATGGTATGTGAGAGGATCTAATTTCATTGATTTACGTGCCCCTGTCCAGCTTTCCCAGCACCGCTTGCTGATAAGACTCTCTTCTCTCTATTGTGTATTCTTGCCTGCCTCCTTTGTTGAAGATTAATTGATTGTAGGTGTGTGGGATTATTCTGGGGCTCTCTATTCTTTTCCATTGATCCATATGTCTGATTTTGTGCCAATACCATGCTATTTGGATTACTGTAGCTTTGTAGGATTGTCTGAAGTCTGGGAGGGCTATGTCTTGAACTTTGTTCTTTTCCCTCAGGATTGTTTTGGCAATTCTGGGTCTTTTGTGGTTCCATACACATTTTAAAATGATTTGTTCTAGTTCTGTGAAAAATGTCATGGGTAATTTGATAGGGTTCACATTAAATCTGTAGATTGCTTTGAGTAGTGTGGCCATTTTAACAATATTAATTCTTCCAATGCAAGAGCATGGGATATCTTTCCATTTCCTTGAATCATCTTTGATTTCCTTTATCAGTGTTTTATAGTTCTCAGTGTATAAGTCTTTCACCTCTGGTCAGTTTTATTCCTAGGTTTTGTGTTTTTTTTAATGATATTTTAATTTTTTTTTTTTTACATTTTCTTTCTGATATTTTATTGTCAGTGTAAAGAAATGCAACAGATTTCTGTATAGTAATATTGTATCCTGCTACTTTGCTGAATTCGTTTATCAGTGCTAATAGTTTCTGTGTGGAGTCTTCAGGGTTTTCTATATAGAGTGTCATGTCATCTGCATATGATGACAATTTTACCTCTTCCCTTCCAATTTGGATACCTTTTATTTCTTTTTCTTGTCTGATTACTATGGCTAGGACTTCCAATACTGTGTTGAATAGAAGTGGTGAGAGTAAGCATCCTTGTCTTGTTCCAGAATTTAGCAGGAAGTCTTTCATCTTTTCACAGTTGAGTATTATGTTGGCTGTGGTTTTGTCATAAATGGCTTTTACTATGTTGAGATATGTTTCCTCTATACCCACTTTGGTGAGAGTTTTTATCATGAATGGATGTTGAATTTTATCTCTTTTTTTGTTTTTGTTGCATCTTTTGAGATGATCATGTGGTTTTTGCCATTTCTTCTGTTAATGTGGTATATCACATTGATTCATTTGCGTATATTGAACCATCCTTGCAACCCTGGAATGAATCCAACCTGATCATAGTGTATGACCCTTTTTATATATTGTTGGATTTGGTTTGCAAAAAATTTGTTGAGGTTTTTTGCATCTATATTCATCAAAGATATTGGCCTGTAATTTTCTTTTATTTGTAGTGTCTCTGTCTGGTTGTATTATCAGGGTGATGATGGCTTCATAGAATGACTTTGAGAGTGTTCCTTCTTCAGTCTTTTGGAAGAGTTTGAGAAGATTAAGTATAAGTTCTTGTTTGTATGTTTGGTAGAATTCCCCAGTAAAGCCATCTGGTCCTAGACGTTTGTTGCAGGTTATGCTGTTTCAGGAATTTGAATATATCTTGCCACCCGATTCAGGCCTGCAAAGTTTCTGTACAGAAATCAGCTCATAACCATATAGGGGTTCCCTTGTAACTGCTGCTTTCAGATTCTTCTTTTTAATGTTTGCCATTTTAATTATGATATGTCTTGGTGTGGGTCTGTTTGGGTTCATCTTATTTGGTAACTTCTGTGCTTCCTGTACCTGGATATGTTTCTTTCTTTAGGTTAGGGAAGTTTTCAGCCATAATTTCTTAAGTACATTTTTGATTCCCCTTTGTCTTTCTTCTTCTTCTGGAACCCCTAATATGTATAGATTGACATATTTAATATTATCCCATAGACCTCATATGTTGCTTTCAATTTTTTTCATTTATCTTTCTGTCTGCTGTTCTGATTGGGTGATTTTCATGATTCTGTCTCTTAGATCACTTATTCATAATGCATTATTTAGTCTGCTATTCATTACTTTTAGCTCATATTTTATCTCAGCAATTGAGTTGTCTAATTTTGATTGGTTTCTCTTTATAGCTTCTAGTTCCTTGGTACAGTGATCTACATTTCTATTGATAATCTTTAATTCCTCTAGCATTTTTATTACCTCCTTTTTGAACTGGAGATCTAGTAGACTGGAGAGGTCTGTTCCATTGTTTGCTCTTTTAGGGGATTTCTCTCTCGCTCTTTTTTTTTTTTTTTCTTTTAATTTGGGAGTAGTTCCTTTGCTTTTTCATTTTACTTAAATTTCTCTGCCTCTATGAATTTAGGAGAAACAGTTATCTCCTGTGGTCTTAAAGGGGTATTTTTATGTGGGAATGTCACTGTGTATACTGTGTGAGTCCATATTTTTGGTGCCAGGGCCATTTTTGGTGTGGGTTCCTACCACGTCTTCCCTCAGAGTTGCTGGCCATTATTCCTTTGATATTGGGTGTGATTGGTGTTGTGGTGACCAGCACCTGCACTGGAGGTTGGGCAGGGCCTCCTCTTTGATCTATGGCTACCATAGACCTGTTGGGGGCAGGGTCTGCTCCCCAGTTGTTGGAGTAGAACCCCTGAGGATCAGGTTCTAGGAGGTTCTGTTGCCCTTATGTGTGTGCTCTGTCCACAAGGAAGTGAGCACTGAAGCAAGTGAGGCCCATGTAGTCACATTGAACCTATGCACCACTCTTGCATGCATCCTCAGTTCTGTCCAGAAGCAGCCTAAGGTCGCATCCCTTTCTCCATTGTGTTTGTTCCAGACCTAGTGCTAGGCTGGTGCTGGGGGCTGGGGTGTTGTGGCTGCATGACTCAAGGTGCTTGGGCTGCCAGCTAGAACTTGGGCTGCCCCTATGATAGGACTCTCCCAGGGCCTGTCCACCCCAGATCCAGCTTCAAGCTGTGGTGTTAGGTAGGCGGGACTGGAGCACTCCTGCCGGGAAACGGACTGCTGCTTACTCCTCCTCAGGGGCTATCCACTAGGGATCATGATTCTGTGACACTGGTCACCACCCATGGTGCCCACCAACAAAGTCTCCTGCTGCTGGACCTGCTCCTGGATCTGCCCCCGCTATGGGAGCACTGATAATGTACTCTGGTATCAGCCCCACCCCTGCTGTGTGGGCCCTCACAAAGCCCACATCACCAGAGTCATGCCCCACAGTGAGCATACACGATGACAGTGGGACTCTTATGGTGGATTTGCTCCCTGCCTTGCATGCACTGATAATGGGGCTTCTAGGGCAGACCTGTGGCCCTGTGCACACTAACAGTGGAGGCCCAGACCATGCTCCAGACCCTCTGGGCTCTCTCCATGCCACTGGACCAAGTCCTCTACCAGGGTCTGTCCTCTTAAGCCTGAGTTCCAGCACCTAGCTGTTGAACATGCTAGAAGCCCCACCCAGCATGTGTTTCAGTCTGGAAAGTGCAGTGACATGGCAGCAGTCAGTGCCAGTCTCTCTCTGCCCTGATTGCTAGCAAGCCAGCATGTGCACACTCCTGGTGAGTACAGAGGCCCTTCTAGCTCTCTTTCTGTCCTGATGGACATCCCAGCCAGCAAAGGGGGTTCCCAGGTCCAGGGAACCTTTCCTCTTTCACAGCTCTGTCCCAGGGACACCAGTCCCGTCCCAATTCCTTTTTTTGTCTTTTTCATCCTACCCAGTTACATGGGGATCTTTCTTGCAACTTTGATTATATGAGATCTTCTGCCAGTTTTCAGTTAGTTTTCTGTGAGAATTGTTCCACATGTAGATGTATTTTTGATGTGTTTGTGGGGGAAGGTGAGCTTCGTGTCCTTCTACTCTGCCATCTTGGTCTCCCTTGACAAGAGTCTTTGAATTGGTTTGCTCCTGGTTCAAAATAGCATGAAATAACAGAACAGAGTGGAAGGAATATTTTTGCTTTTCAGGGCCCTGATAATGCTGTTTTTAAGCCTTTTCAGTAAAGCAGAATTATAAAAGTAATTAAGGACAAATAGAAACCATGTGGAAAGTTATAAAATGAAAAGAGAAACAGCAAATAAACCAAGACTGTTGAGTAAAAGAGAATAATAGAAATTTAAAGTTCCCTAGTTTGCAGTCAAACTACAAACAATCCCAGTTAGTTTTGTTCTTGCTGGTTAAACCAAGTAGGAATGTGTTCACACCAAACAAATGAATAACCTAATAATAGATTTTGGCATTTAAAGGGCAATCACATCAAGTTTGTGGAGCACAAAAATTTGGACAATCAAACTTCCTCTGGAGTCCAGAGTCCTTGGCTAGCTCAACAGAAGGGGAACTGAAGCCATGGCTAATCTGTACAATGAATAATCTGCCTCTAAGTTTTTATGTTTTCTCTATCCTCAGACATAGAGAACATCTTGGACAAATCAATTTTTATATCTTATCACCAGAGTAAGTTTTTTTTTTTTTTTAAATATAGAAAGTTGTAGCAGATAAATCTTTCTCATAGGGATTGACAATTGAAATTGTATTGAGCTCTTCTTCAGGAATCATTGCCAAATCAAAAAGCAATATCTATAATGTTTTTTCTGGATTTATCATTTGAACTTTGTAATTAACTATATCCAGTTGGCATATAAATCAAAGAAAACAACTCTACTCAGGAACTCTCCTTTGAGAGGAAAACTACTTCCTCCATGGGTGAGGGTCATTAAGAATGTAATGGCCTCTTAAGCTGGAAATCTAGAGAGGTAAATCAAAATGTCCTAATGTACTGGTTAATGAGGACTTTGTATTACCAATTACAAGCAAAGCCCATCACATTAAAATGAATAGTCTTGGTTTCAATGCTAGTATGGATATAACCGTCCCTTCATAGCTGCATATATAGCACCATATTCTTTATAAAAAACAGTATTTTGGGGCTTCCCTGGTGGCGCAGTGGTTGAGAGTCTGCCTGCCAATGCAGGGGACACGCGTTCGTGCCCCGGTCCGGGAAGATCCCACATGCCATGGAGCGGCTGGGACTGTGAGCCATGGCCGCTGAGCCTGCACATCTGGAGCCTGTGCTCTGCAGCGGGAGAGGCCACAACAGTGAGAGGCCTGCGTACCGCAAACAAACAAACAAACAAACAAAAAACAGTATTTTGTAAACTAAATAAACGAATGAGTGATAAATCAACGGCTTCAATATAACATATAACTATCATTGGATATGATAAATCTTATATTCTGTAATTTGTATTATACATCATATTTTCACATATAGTATAGTTAGAAAATTTTATTTAAAATTTAATATTACCTCCCAGAAATGCATAACCCTGGTCTAATCACCAGAAAAACAGACAAATCTCAATTGAGGGGCATTCTACAAAATGTCTGACCAACCCTCCTCAAAACTGTGTCAAAAGTCATCAAAAGGAAAGTAGGAGAAAATGTTACCATCTACAGGAGCTTAAAAAAAATGACAACTAAATGTAACGTAGTGTCCTCCGTGATATCCTGCCACAGGAAAAACAAAACAAAATAAATCATTATGGGGAAAAAAAGAAAGCCAAATAAACTCTGATGTTAAGGATGATGTACCAATGTTGATTCTTTCATCGTGACAAATATACCACAGTTAACATACCAAATATACCAATATAACATAAGATGTTAATAATAGGAGAACATGAGCAAGGGGTGTATGGAAACTCTTGTCTTGAAACATTTCTGTAAATCTAAAACTATTCTAAAATAAAGGTGTCATTAAAAATGAATTTTAACCTTGAAGCTCATGGCTGAAATACAGATTTTTCCCAAACCACTAAAAAGTATAAAATGTGTAATAAAATGAATGACTTTTAATGAAATAATTTAGAATTAATTCCTTCTTGATCTTAAGCTATACTATAATAAGCACAGCACAAATTCACTAAATTAGCCAGCACTAATTTGGGATTTATATTTATTAAGCAGTAAAATTTAATATATATATATATATATATATATGGATTTTTACTGACAAAACAAAACATCAATTTAGAAAGCTCTAAATCTTAAGCAAAATAAAATATAAAAGTGAATTAAAAAATTAATGACAATAATCACTTTTGTGCATGAACATTCAACCTGTGTTGTAGTAAAATAACGGTTATTTAGACTCTGACAGAAAGTCAGATTAAGTAAATTATTGAGTTATTTCTACAAGAAAAATGGTTATGTTATTTTAAGTATGTACAGTAACTTAAACTAATCTAACAAGTTGGTTCATAAATTGATTCCTCACAGAGGCTCTTAAGATTGACAGTTTAATGAAAAGAGAACAACAAATTTGTAATCCCCAAATCAATTACTCATATGTTACCAGTTTCTCTGCAATATTTAAGGTACTTCATTTGTAAAGAATACTTTTCTCTATATAATCTATCATTTTATGGCAAGATGAACTAGTTAACAAATTTTAAGTCAAGGTAATAAAATAATCTAATTCTCTTAGATTTTAAACAATGATCATTTTTAATATTGCCTTAGAACATAAATGTCTTTATATTTTCTACAGAAATAATAGCACTTTGTATATCTTAATATTTTCTACATTAATTATAACACTTGATGGGATGACCAGAAATAAGATTATGTTAAAAGCATGAAACTAGTGTTAATAAGTCAGAAGCAAAAATACTTAAAGAATATTAATTTATTTTTCTCATCTAAACATGTCCCCCCCATCATATGCACAGTCAGCTCTTGTTAAGTCAAGTAGATTTGCTTTGCTTCCACATACTTTGAAAGCATGTTAGATGAGTGTGTAAGTGAATAATTTAAACTTGAAATGACACTAAAAACTCCCAACATATATTATTAATGGCTGAACAGGATTAATCTAATACTCTTATAATGCTTTACACTTAAAAACTTAATAACCTCATAAGTATTCATGACAAAAATGATGAGAGAGAGACTAAATATTTTAACAATGACAGATGTTTTATCTTCAGAGGATGTGGTATCAATGAGCAGTTTGGGTTATTAGATAGAATATAAGAACATTTTAAAATAAAATATTGCTTGTGGGTTAGTAATGTCATTTATATTAATGTTTTTACATTATTATCAAATATGTCCCTAAAAATACAATATGCCAGGAAGACCCTCAAGTGCAAAATCCCATGGAGTCAAGCACAACATTATAATTACAACAGTGCCTGACTTTCCTGACACAGAGCATGAGGGGAAAGCAATAAAAGTTTATTTAATTCATAAACATTAAAATTGTTTGTAATGAATTATTTGAACTTTGTTGGGTTTTCCCCTACTATATTGGTTATATATTGCTGTGTAACAAATTAACAAATTACCTCACAATTTAGTAGCTTAAAATAACAAACATTTCTTAGCTCATACATTTTCTGAGAGTCAGGGACTAGAGCAGCTGAGCTGCGTGATCTGGCTCAGGATCTCTCCCAAGGCTGAAGTTAAGCTGCTGATGGAGCGATGCTCATCTAAAGGTTCAACAATAGCTGGAGAATTCAATTCTAAGCTCACTCACTTGACTGTTGGCAGGAGGCTTTCATTCCTTGCCATGCTGGTCTCTCCATCAGGCTGTTCCCAATCAGGTTTCCCCAGAATGACTAATCCAAGTGAAAGAGGGAGCAGGTGAGCAAGAAAGAGCCAAGATGGAATCCAGGCTTTTATAACCTAATCTCAAAATTGGCAGAGCATCATTTTTTCCCAAATTCTATTGGTCACACAGACCAACCCCAGTACAAATTGGGAGAAAACTACAAGGTTATAAATACCAGGAGGTGAATATCAGTAGAGGTCATCTTGAAGGATGGATACTACAGCAACTCATTCTCCTTAAAGTATGAACAGTCCTTTTGGAATATGTACAGTTACCACCGTATATTGCTGAGAGCTCTTTTAACCTCAGGATATAAAAAGATAGGCAACACCCACTTCCAGAACTTGATAGTAAGACAACACCAAGACACTAACAATTATTTCTCCTATCCACATTCTAAAGTCATTGATAGTACATTTAATCTATTCAATGAAATTTTATGTAAAATATCCTCCATTTAAAGGTAGCCTAGTAGTACATATGAGGTAAACAGAGACATATGGTAAACATTTTTAGATTAACTGTTTGGTTTTGTTGTTATTGTTGTTCCATTACACTAGACAAGCCAAAGGTTTTTGAATTACATGTGTAATTGAATGGGTCTTGTTTCTTGATATTGTCAGCTATATAATTATTTTACTATTGAAATACATACCATTTAATTATTTTTTTTACAACATAATAGTAATTCAGTAGAAGAATCACACTGCTTTGGGCAGAAAAAGATATGCTTGTTTTAAATATAATTTTTTACAAACACTGTTCTAAACAGTGATTGAAAGCAGTAAATTCTGAACTTAAATTTCCCGTAACCAATGTAATCCTGATCTACTCTTCAAAGCATTATTCTAAAGTATCCTACATGGTGTAATCTTTATGAGTTGATAAGGTCAATTCTGAAGCAAACCAAAATAAATAAATCTCAAAGATTTGTGTCATTACAACAGCAATTTTTGAAAGAAAGAAAGACAATAACCTTTTCCATTCTAATGTTTCTAAAATCTGTGCTTTCCTATATTGCTGTGTTGCTCTGGTGCACTGACTATCACTATGGGGAATTAAAAAAAAATAGTTATGAGCTGTTTCGAGAATTCAGTAAAAAAAATAGTTATGAGCTGTTTCGAGAATTCAGTAACTTGGCAACTTACAGTTCATGACTGTTAGAGCCAGATTAATTATTTTGGAAATCATTCGGATATCATTTTATAATACCAGTGAGAGTGAAGGTGGCAAATTATTTAGCTTTATATTGTGTTAATTCCGTAATTAAGTAATTGGACTTGGAACAGTTTACTACTTCCGCTTTAACATTTCACTGTATAACTGTAGTACTCACTAAAAACACTGTCTTCTACAATACAGAGCCAATTATGATATGCATTTTTGTAAGTAATAAAATGTTTTACTAATGGAACATTTATGTGGATCAGACATTTTTATGCAGTGGCAATTATAAGAAAAAGAATCAGGTTACTGGTGATAAATGTTCTTAATTAGAGTTAAATATGTCCAGATTAGTCATATTTTGTGTTCTTTCCTTAGAGAAACTTAGATTACTTTCAAAATTCATTTAAATATTTTAAGATTCTAGCTAAGAAATGTTATTAATATGTGGTACTACATTATGATGATATGGTTTTATTACTAACACAGCAAATTAAAGTACTGAACTTATTCATTTCGTGGGCAGATTTATCTATTTATCAACAAAGTTTTTAGCAGCATAAAGAATTATAAAACATTATGAATTCTCATTTGCATTTTTAATTTAGAACATCCCTTGGCTTAGATTACTTACACAACAAATATAACACTAAAGGTTTCAAAAATAATATAAAACAGAGTAATCTTTTTCTTATTGAATTAATATTTGGCTTAATCCACACAAGTCAAAATCCCATGTTAGAAGAATATTTCAGGTTTACAGATATGTATATTGTAGCTAAATTTTTGATTACCAAAATATTTCATAATTTACTTTTCAGTAGGATTTTTTGGCACTTGAGAAATAATTTATTATAGCTATTAAAGTAGTTTAAGAAAGAAAGAGAAATAAAGAAAGGGAGAGCAAATATATAGAGAGAGAGAAAGAAAGGGAGGGAGATCCATCTATGTATCTATCTATCTATGTATCTATTTATCTATGTATCTATCTATTGAGAGAGAAACATTTTATACGTATGGCTATGACCAAGTTATTCTTATTAGACTTTTCTTTTCTCTAAAATCTACTAAAACAGTGGACAAATTAGAAGGAATTGAAAAAGAAAGTTTAAAAATTAGTGACTTAAATCTTCGTCTTTAGAGGATAAGACAAAACATGGAAATTAAACCCAAGATAAGTAGAAGTAAATATAAATAGCTAGCTATAAAATTAAAATAAATAAAATGAACAAAGAAAAGTTTCATTATTTGAAAAGTTTTATTATTTGAAAAATTTAATAAAACTGATAATCCCCTGGCAAATCTGGTCTCTATAAAAGGGATGAGAATATAAATTTCCAATATTTAGAATGAAAGAGAAGATATCCTAGGTGCTAGAGTCATTACAAAGATAAAAAGGGAATGTTATAATAAAATTTATGGAACAAATTTGACATCTTACCAAGGGACATTTTTTAAAGACATAACCTAGTAATATTGAAGTAAGGGAAATGGAAAACTGAAGACACCTATGTCTATTAATTATTAAATTTGTAATGACAATACTTCTCAGAACTTCAGCCCTAGCTGGCTTCACTGGTGAATTTTATCATATGTTTAAGGAATAATTAATACCAATTTCATATAAACTTTTCCAGAAAATACAAGAGAATAGAATATCCTCAATGTTTTTTATGAGGTCATCATAGCTCTAGTACCTAAATCTCAGAGTGATATTTAGAGGAAAAGTCTGGGGCAGGGGCAGTGATCAGAGGTAAATAAACCTTATAAAAATAGACAGAAAAATCCTTAACCAAATATTAGCCAATCAAACACAGCAATATATCAAACTGATAATATATCATGACCAGCTGCATTCTAGCCAACAAATGTAAAGCCAGTTAACTTTGAAAATAATCATGTAATGAATACCCACATTAACAAAATTTCACATTACAACAGAGCAAGCATTTGGCAAAAATTGATAACATTCTTGATAAAAATGCTGAACAAACTAGGAAAAATACCTTAATTTTGAAAATGTTGTCTACATCAGGGGTCCCCAAGCCCGGGTCCATGGACCAGTACTGGTCTATGGCCTGTTAGAAACCGGGCCGCACAGCAGGAGGTGAGCGAGAGAAGCTTCATCTGCCGCTCCCCATTGCTCGCATTATCACTTGAACCGTCCCTCTGCTCCCCCAACCCTGTCCGTGGAAAAATTGTCTTCCATGAAATAGGTCCCTGGTGCCAAAAATGTTGGGGACCACTGACTACGTGAGACTTACTAACATTATACGTATGGGTCAAATATTGAACTTTTTAGTCCTAAGGTAAGAAACAAGGCAAGGAATAGCCACTATAATTGGTTCTGTACAGTATAATACTAAAGGTCCTAGACATTTCCATAAGGCAAAAAGAAGAAATCAGTCAGAACAGTTAGAAAGATGTATAACTGCCTTTTTGACACATGACATGATTATTTACAAAGAAATTTCTATGGAATCTGCAAACACCACTAGAATCAATAGTGAGTTTAGCAAGGTTGCAGGATATGAGGTCAATATACAAAAAAACAATTACATTTTAGATACTAGAAGTAAAACTTAGAAATTATTTCCAGAATAGAAAGTACTTTAAAAATAAATTAAAAATAGCATCCAAAAATATAAAATGTTTAATATGTTAAGCAAAGGACATGCAAAAACTTTCTCAGGACACTTTATTAAGAGGAAGTATTTAGGAAGACCTAAATAAATGGAGAGATGGAAAAGGCAAATGAAATGGAAAATTCAATATTGTTTAGATGTTAGTTCTCAACAAATTGATCTGTAGGTTTAATGCAGTTACAATAGAAACCCCAAATTATTTTTTTTTATATAAGTGGACAAGTTGATTATAATATATATGAAAAAAATATATTTTTTATATAATAATTTTTTTGAATAGCTAATCAATCTTGAAATGATGAATAAACTTGATTCTAAGAATTACTATGAAGCTACAATAACCACTAGAGTGTGGTATCTGTGTTAGGAAAATCACATAGATCAATGAAATGAAAAACAAAACCCAGAGATAATCCTACATTTATTTTCAACAAAGATGCCAAGGCAGTTCAGTTGGTGTTTGAATGCTAAAGAAAATAAATAAATCTCAAATCCCACTATATGTCAGACTCTAAAATTAAAGATGGATCATATGCTAAAACCCAAACACTGGAACTATGAAAGTTCTAGAAGAATATATCAAAGAATATCTTCATGGTAAGGATTTTTAATGAGAATACCTAAATCATTAAATATAAAGAAAATTTGCTAAATTGACTTCATTCATATTAAAACATCTTATTATCAAAAGACACCATTAATAAAATGAAGTACCAGGCATGAAGTCAAGGAAATACTCATAGCATATATATCTAAGCAAGAACTATTACATAAAGTTTATAATGAACTCTCAGAAATCAATAATTAGAAGTCAAGTATTGATCCCAAATAGGCCCAAAAAGTGGACACTTCACAAAAGAAAATGAAAGGATGGTCAATAAAAAAATTATAAGATATGCAACATCATTAATCATGAAGAAGGTGCAAACACAGTGAGATATCACCATACACTAAGATGCTAAATAAAGTAAAAGATACTGGCAAGATAAGTTGGAAATGCTGGAAAACGACTGAAACTTCCCATTTTTCTCATAAGAGTATAATATGGTTGGAACACTGTGAATTAATCTGGCAGTATTTTTTAAAAACTAAGTTAAGATAAACCTATTCTATGATCTAGTATTCCCATCCCTAAATATATAGCCCAAAATAAAAAACAAATCCAGAACTACTACTACAGAATGTTGCAGATGTTCCTATAGCCCAAAATGGGAAACAAACCAAATACCCAGCAAAAGGAAAATGGAAAAAGAAATTATACTGGGTGGAAACACCAGAAACATAATCTAGGATTGCAGTTTTATTCAAAATAGACAAAACTGTGAAATAAGCCAAATGTCTACTAATAGTTTATTACCTAAATAAATTATGATTTGAATATGCAATGTAATACTATCTAGCAATAAAATAGAATGCATTTTGGTGCATACAATTACATTAAGTGAGAACAAACACAAAAGAGCATATACTATATGATTACATTCCTTTGAGATGAAGAAGAGATAAAATTATACCATGGTGTTAAAAAAACAAAAACAAAATCTCAGGCCCCAGATTACTTGTGATGATGGGAACTGACTGGAAATGCATGTAAGGGAAATATCTGGGTCGACGGAAATGTAAATCTTAATTGGGTTTTGATTACATTTATCTGAACTCATTGAATTATACACTTAACATATGTGCACTTTAATGTATGCAAATTTTTAACTAAAATAGAAGATTCATGAAGTTATTTGTTTCCATTTAAAAAATACTAGAAAAGGAAATTAGTAACTACATTTTTGTCAGGATTATATTAGTTTACTATTAAATAAAAGTCAAATTAAATTGAATATTATGTATTGCATATATTTCCATGTTCAAAATTTTATAACTAAAGACATCTGTTAAAATTCATAAAAATTTAAATGAAGACATTTTTTCAAAACTAGTCTTTTAAAATTTAATACTTTAAGTGTAAAGGATACATTCACACATAATCTCAGTGGATTTTAAATTTTAAATATATAGAATTAAATTTATGCTTTGACTACCAAAAATTTCAAGAAATTGAACATCTTTTGATTCTATTTTGCTTTTTAAAAATAACCAGTTTCAGCTATTTTTTTTTATAATCTGCTTGACAACACTTTTTAACAAAGGAAGATTGACAGATGAAGCACTTAAAAAGGACAAAAATGTAAAGATGATTTTAGGACTTCATTTATGCTGTAAATCTAATTTCCTTGGATCTCTTAAATTGACCTTTTTTTTTTTTTTTTTTTTTTTTTTTGCGGTATGCGGGCCTCTCACTGTTGTGGCCTCTCCCGTTGCGGAGCACAGGCTCCGGATGCGCAGGCTCAGCGGCCGCGGCCCACGGGCCCAGCCCCTCCGCGGCATGTGGGATCTTCCCGGACCGGGGCACGAACCCGTGTCCCCTGCATCGGCAGGCGGACTCTCAACCACTGCGCCACCAGGGAAGCCCTAAATTGACCATTTTGTATTAGAAACCAGAGTTTGGAAGTGGCCTCTGCAAACTTGAATAACTTGACAAATTAAATATAATACTGTAACCAAATTTAAAAATACATATCTATTTTGTTTTTAAATACTGCTATTGCTGTGTCTCAGAAATTTTGAAATGTTGTGTTTCAATGCCATTTGCCTTTAGTGTTTATTAATTTTCTTAATGAATTTTTTTTTTTTTTTGGCTGTGATGGGTCTTCGTTGCTGCACTCTAGCTTTCTCTAGTTGCAACAAGCTGGGGCTACTCTTCGTTGCGGTGTGTGGGCTTCTCATTGTGTTGACTTCTCTTGTTGCAGAGCACAGGCAGCACATGGGCTCAGTAGTTGCGGCGTGCAGGCTCTAGAGCATGCAGGCTCAGTAGTTGTGGCGCAAGGGCTTAGTTGCTCCATGGCATGTGGGATCTTCTTGGACCAGGGATTGAACCTGTGTCCCCTGCATTGGCAGGTGGATTCTTAAACACTGTGCCACCAGGGAAGTCCTCCTAATGAATTTTTAACTCAATTCTTATTTAAAATATGTGGGCTTTTTACAGTCATATTCATTTTTTTTTTTTAAAGAAGATGTTAGGTGTAGGAGTTTATTAATTAATTTTTTTCTTTTTGATGTGTTGGGTCTTCATTTCTGTGTGAGGGCTTTCTCTAGTTGTGGCAAGCGGGGGCCACTCTTCGTCGCGGTGCGCGGGCCTCTCACTATCATGGTCTCTCTTGTTGCGGAGCACAGGATCCAGACGCGCAGGCTCAGTAGTTGTGGCTCACAGGCCTAGTTGCTCCGCGGCATGTGGGATCCTCCCAGACCAGGGCTCGAACCCGCGTCCCCTGCATTAGCAGGCAGATTCTCAACCACTGCGCTACCAGGGAAGCCCCATTCATATTCATTTTTATATCTTCTTTTGAGTTTTAATGATTTATTATGTTACCAGAATCTAATCAGAATGGTACTACTTCATTAGAACTTATTGAATCCTGATTTATGATCTTTTTCACATACAATTTTTCAAAACATCATATTAGGTCTCAAAAATGATTTTCTTCTCTGTAAAATTCTTCATTGTAAAATTCAAACTCAATCACTCATTCTTTAAATTTATTTATTTATTTTTGCCTGTGTTGGGTCTTCGTTTCTGTGCAAGGGCTCTCTCTAGTTGCGGCGAGTGGGGGCCACTCTTCATTGTGGTATGCAGGCCTCTCACTGTCGCAGCCTCTCTTGTTGCGGAGCACAGGCTCCAGACACGCAGTCTCAGTAGTTGTGGCGCACGGGCTTAGTTGCTCCGCGACATGTATCACTCATCCTTTAAAAACCATAAGTTTTATTGGAATTTTAGAGAGAAATGTAGTAAAATTCCATTTATCCTTTTACCTATTTTTCCTTGTTCTGTGGGTTACTTGATTCTATCAGTTGTTTCTTTATAAATTTTTGAATTTTTATTGTTCTTTTAGTACATATTTTATTATCTGTGCATTTTAACTTCTTTTAAGCATTTGTATTAAAACTCTGTGGCTTATATAGTTTTTTACCTTAAATTTTGTTTAACAGAAAATATACTACCATTGGGATTCTTTTGTTACACAGTTGTCTTTTGTAATTATTCTTCCTTCTAATTTCAACATTTCTATGTCGTAGTTTCAGTTATGTTTCTTGTATACAACATATTACTTAATATTAAAATCCAATCTGAGAATCTGTCCTTATTAGTGAATTTAACTCATTTACATTTACTCTAGTTACTGTTATATTGGGACTTATTTCTCCCAAATAAGTTATTCACTCCTTTATACTCTTTTCTTTCTTCTCTCTTTGCCTTCAGTGGAAAAGAACAAAGATTTTTTCTGCTTGTTTCAAATTATATATGTGTGTATTAATATAAAATCCACTGAGATTATCTGATTATCCACTGAGATAAATAAATTTTCTCCAGGTTAATTCTCTGCAGTACTTGTTTATGCTTTAATATTCTATGAACCATCTTGCAATACAATTAGATGTTATCAGTGGTTTTAATATTTTTATTGTAAACTTAAGTCACTGAGTATTTACATATTAATCTTCATATTATTCCATAATTTGCCTAATATTCTAGCATAGATTTCATACAAAATTGATTTTAAATAAAGTTTTGTTACATATAAATGCATTTAGATTTACTCCTTAGATATGTAGCAATTTTAAAATATAACTTTTTAGAATCAAATGCTAATAGGAAGAAATCACATTATATATTACCAGAGAGTGTTATCCTATATTTATTAAATAAATGGCTAATTCTGCAGTAGTTAAGGATTTAAAACTTTTTTTCATCTGGAAATAGTTGCCCAAACTGTTGTGATATGGTAGGTGGGTACAGAATTCTTAGATGTAAAATTACAAACAGCAACATTTTCTTTACTTTCTTTTCGAAAATGTGCAAACAGAACTCTTCAATTTTAGTTAAGTGAGAAGTAAGGCATCTACTGCAACTTTCATGTGTTATTTTCTCAGAAACCACATACCATGCATCCACATACTCACTCTTCTGATACAAAAAATGTCCTGTCTTGTTTTCTTTTCACATTTGCTTTGTAGAGATGAGCAAAGCATCATCTGCTACTCTGCTTATTCACAGCTGAATTTTAAAATTTATAAAATTCTTTCTCTCAATTGTTGATTCATGTTAATTTATTGTTTTTCTCTTGTTTTTCAGTAGTGTAGTGAAAATGTTGCTTATACATTTTTGTTACATTCAAATTATATCTTTATCATTATGAATAGATAAGGACAAAAGCATACAAATTTAGAGTTAAATTTGTCATTAATAGTGCTTTTAAATGAAGGAAAATTAAGTGATACAATTATTTTATTATGTGTTTTAATTCCTACTCACAAGTCCTAGAAGTGAATTAACTTTGGCATCAGAAATAATGTCAACCTCCTTATAAATTTGAGAACTGTTCTAAAGTGGTTGCTCACTACTTAAATTCAAATTTACACTTCTTATATTCTTGTTCCTTATTTCTTTTTTTTTTCTCATTGAAGGGATGCAAAGCACAAAATTATCTTCATATTGAATTTACTTATTTTTTTCTAATCTTAATCCTATCAAATCAATATTTTCTTTGCAAACATGAGTGCTCTGGCAATTTTTTGCTTATGTACATTTTTTTCATGCTTTAGATCAGGATAATGTAGACTGACCCATATAATTTTTTAAAGCATCTATATATGTGTGTGTGTATATACACACACAAATATATATTGTTTATTTTTACAGAGAATTGGTAGTGGTTAATTTTTTTCTGTGATGTACAATATTATATGTTACAGGTGTACAACGTAGTGATTCACAATTTTTAAAGGTTATACTCTACTTATAGTTATTATAAAATATTGGCTATATTCCCTGTGTTGTACAATATATTCTTGTAGCTTATTTTTATACATAATAGTTTGTACCTCTTAATCTCATACCTCTCTATTGCCCCTCCCCTTTTCCCTATATTCTGCCTAAAGAGTTCTTTAACATTGACTAGTTTACATTTTATTCAATAGTTTTAATTTGTTTATTCATTTGACCCTAAAGCAGTTTGTTTTCTTACTCATTTGTTTAATTCCCTATGCATTTATTTCTTCATTGTGCCTCTTCATTCATTTCTCACTGGCCTTTTCTTGATTCAGCAAATCACAACATTCATAAAAAAAGCATAGTTGTCCACAGAACATCTAATGTTGGAGAGATTTGTTTACATTTTATAGTCCTTCCAATTATATTTTCTTCACTGGTTGTCCTCAAGTATCCTATTTACCTTTGTAAGTACTTTTCTTAACTTTACAGAGCTTTTCTTCAGGAACCCATTTTTAGGCTTTATTAAAATCAGGCATATACAATAGTTCCCATTTTCAGATTGTGTAGTAATAATTCTTTTCTCTTTTATTGCTTATACCATTTAACAAAACTGAGAAAGGGAAATAGCTTTGTTTAATATCTCATTGCAAATAAGCTTTAGTACTTTAGTTTAAAAATATATATCTTAGGCTAAGTATTTCTTTAATGAGTTAAAATTTTAAAATATCACATATATATTCTCTACCTTTGTTGCTTTCTTCCTCCCTCCTGTGATTAAGGATGGAAGTAACATTTATGTTACGTGTTAGAGCAGGCTGATGCTTGTTAGGATTACCAGAGGGGTTTGATAAAGAATACTTTCTTCCCTTTTGAGTAAAATGAACAAAAGAGTTGCAAATTAAGTGCACAATTTCATGTTGAGTTGGTTTTCAAGAATTATATAATTGGGCAAGTTCACTTCATAACACACACTTTCAGAATTGAGCACCCTTATGCACCCAGTGAAAACTTTTGGTGAAAGAGCAATGGGAAAATGTTTTCACTGAAATCAAAATCATCTTGAATGCTTTCTCCCCATAACAAAAGGAATGGGGAAGTGACATGTATATATATGCTTGGGTGTACTCGGATATGTCAATCATAAATCACTCCACTTCCCTATGTTAGGGGTGAATAAATTGTCTGCAAGAGGACAGGTATGTGCTTAGGAAATAACATTCCTCCTTATGGAAACCAGTAGTGGAGAAAAGGTGTTCCTCAATTATTGTTCCCTAACTTTCCATTCTTTTAAACCACTGAGCTTCAGCAGTAAGCGTACAGTTGAATAGACAATGTGGTTAACCTGCTTAGGGGTAGAGATGGCTAGTAGGAGGGCCGACCTGGATCAATATTTACGAGAACATTTCTGCTACACTTCTGTGCACCTTCCTGGGACAATGTGAGACAGCCTGGATATTTGCCCCTAAAAGTTTCTGAAATAGAAGAACAGTATAGTGACCATATACTCCAAAGCCATTGTCTAAAAGGCTGAAAATTTACTTGCTGTTCGACTTCTCTTCCCAAATTATGTCCAGCTACATTTTCTGTGAAAGCTCAACGATTCTGCAATAATGGAAATATTATGGTGGTCTAAAAACCAGATGGATAATGTTAATCAAGTGATTAAAAAAAAAAACTCCAGTAAATAGATATACTTCATTTGAATGTATAAGCCCTAATATCACATACTATGGTGAAATTAAATTTTAAATGTTAAATCCTCTTTCAAGTTAAATCACAAAACAAAGGAAGAAGGTACAAAATCAGTTTCTCTTGCATCTATGGGTTACCATTCCAAAGAAATGGAAATCCACAATCTATCTTCCCCATCTTTGCTCCATCTCAGGTCTTGGAGTCCTCAGTGTACATGTAGAATTTTGCCTTTTCAGTATCCTTACACCAGGCTAACTCTCACAGAAATATGAGAATTTCCTTAAGGGCCTCAGAAAGTGTTTAATTTCCATGTTAGTCTCTGGTGTACTTCACTTTCAAAGTATCCAAGGACTTAGTAGGTCACACAAAAGCATTACTACCCTGGCCTTATATTTTCCACATCTAGCAAGCCACAGAGTACACAGTACCTAATCCAATTATCACAGATAGAATTATGTTGCCGGGAGCTAGCACTTAATATTGCCTAAGTCTTTAGAATAAAATCACCTGAACATGAGGGGATAAGAAAAGAATAAGAAAATTTGGTTTCTGGTTCACCAAATCAGATAGTGGATACACACTGTCCTGAATCCACCTTCTGTGGCTTTTAAATTCAGTTGGGAGAAATTCCTAGTGCAAATGCAATATTCATACCTACCTCTGGGGATATTTCCACCTATGCTTGATCCTATGCTTGATCCTATAATTCTCATTTCCCTTTGAGCCCTATTTCTAACATGACAGTACTAGATTAACAGTACTAAATTCTATGAAGTGACATAGCATCACTCCTATTTTTTGACCAGTCTATTTAGTCCTGTGTGGCAGTGGATTCCCTTAGGACTAAGAAACCTGCCTTAAGGAAAGGTTTCTCTGTCATTTGTACTCAAGCAATCAAGATCAACTTCAGACCATGCACTGAGAGATGGCACTTCAGTGTAGGCAGAAGCAAGCATAAAACTCAAGTTAGTGCCCTCGTTTTCCTGAATGGAGGTTCCTTGAATAGAGGACACTACCCATGGCTGGTCATCTCAAACTTTTTAGCTAGCCTAGCGCTGATAGTTTACATCTGAAACCTCAGCAGGACACATGATCACACCAGGACTTAGCTGTCTTGCAATTGGAAAGCAGTTAGCATTGTTCAGCCCCCAGACTCATTCCCGATGCACAAAAGGCCCTCTGCTTTAAAATCCAGTGTCGGCCTCTCACATACATGCTTGAAAGAAGTCCTTTCTTGCTCAGCACCAGGAACCCATATTCTGAGGCTGACCACACCTACTAAAAAATTCTCCAGACTCGTGACTTTGCTTGCCCGTTTCTGCTATGTACCAGAAATGGGTAAAGCCAGCAATATGGACCCTGGGATCAAATTTCTGCCTTAAATTAGCCTGGCAACTACAGTCTCAGTGGCCTACTATCCTCTGTTGAGGTCACATATTTCTTGTGACTCTACTCATGTGCTCCACTGTGGTTCTTGCTGAAGTGCAGGCTGCAGATGTTTCAGCTGAGGTGTCTAACCTACAGAAAGAACCCTTTGTCTGTAGACTGAGTCTCCATCTGCTATAGCTTTTCTTTAAAGTCAGAATTGCTTGTGGCTGCCTTAAAGTTTCATGCACAGTCCACAGACTCTGAAAGCTAAACCAGAATTCATCAAATTGTACGCTTAAATAGGTAAATTTTGTATGTAAATAAAACCTTAATTTTAAAAAATGATGTAGCAAAGCAGACAAGAAACAATCCATAGGGACAGAAAAAATCAGTAGTTTCCAGGGACTGGAGGCAGGGGAAGGATTGACTAAAAAGGGACATGAAGGAACTACTTAGGGTGATGGATACATCTTGATTATAGTGGCATCTACAAGATTGTATTTGCATTTTAAAGAATTCATAGAACTCTAAATGTAAAAAAAATGACATTTACTGCACTTCAGTTATACATCAATAAACCCAATTTTTTTTTAAACCTTGGAGTTGGTAGATCTTCGTAATTATTCAGGTTTTTAAAAAAATTATATTAGGCTCAGTAGGTGTTTTTATTCCTATTCACTTTGAGACTTCCTGTCCATTTGCTGTGACTTTCAGCGTCCCAGTGCTCTACCCTGTGAACTGCTCTCACTGTACATGTGTCTGGAAGTTGTACCCTGCTTGTAGGAATGTGCTGAATCACCCCTAAATCAGCTGTCTCAAACACAAACTCAAGCATTCAGTATCTACCTCTCCCTGCACAGTGCTTCTGGTCTACAGAAGCATAGCTGGTAGGAATCTCAACTCAAGTGCTTCTTAAAAATTCATACAGATTTATTTATTATTTATTTATTTATTTATTTATTTATTTATTTATTTATTTATTTATTTATTTATTTAGCGGTACGCGGCCCTCTCACTGTTGTGGCCTCTCCCGTTGCGGAGCACAGGCTCCGGACGTGCAGGGTCAGCGGCCATGGCTCACGGGCCCAGCTGCTCCGCGGCATGTGGGATCCTCCCGGACCGTGGCACGAACCCACGTTCCCTGCATCGGCAGGCGGACTCCCAACCACTGTGCCACCTGGGAAGCCCCATACAGCTTTTTAAAAAATTAATTAATTAATTTTATTTTTGGCTGTGTTGGGTCTTCATTGCTGTGCGTGGGCTTTCTCTAGTTGTGTCGAGCGGGGGCTACTCTTCATTATGGTGCGCGGACTTCTTATTGCAGTGACTTCTTTTGTTGTGGAGCATGGGCTCAAGGTGCGTGGGCTTTAGTAGTTGTAGCCTGTGGGCTTTAGTAGTTGTGGCGCGGGCTCAGTTGTTGTGGTGCATGGGCTTAGTTGCTCCGCGGCATGTGGGATCTTCCTGGACCAGGGCTCGAGAACCCGTGTACCTGCATTGGCAGGTGGATTCTTAACCACTGCACCACCAGGGAAGTCCCGTTCATACAGCTTTTCCTTTGCTTATCTACCTATGTCACTTCACACAATTTATACTTCTGTACATTTTATTCAGGCAGTTTTTTCCTTGTACCTGAATACTCTATCAGTTAGGGTTCAATCAGTGAAGTACAACTACTAGGAGATACACACACACATATTTGGATTGGTTACTGAACTTGACCCTCAAAAACATAGGAGCTATTTAAGCAGGTTAAGCAGTCTCTTTCAGGCTGTTTGTTGTCTTTGCCTCTGAGGCTATACCATGAAATTACCTAGATGGTCTTAAAGTTTCCCGTAGATTGACTTACCATTAGCTAATTTCTTCCAGACTCTAGGCCCCTGACCTCTCTTTACTTTCTTTCCTTTTTTCTTCCTTTTTTTCCTCTTTCTTTCTTTTCTTTTTTATCTTTGCTTCCTTCCTTCTTTCCTTTTTCCTTTCTTCTTCCTTTCCTTTTTTTTAATAACATTTACTTTAGAAAATTTGTAATCCTGAATTCTTTATCTGTCCTTTGACATATAAATCTTCTTAAAACCTTTTAAAACATGTAAAAGTTTTAAAAACCTTGCCAGATTTATAACCCAATAATCTCTTTCTCAAGCGTCTGGAGACCATGCCTTTGAAGTGTAAAAGTCAGGGAAAATAGGGCCTTATTTCCTAGTTTCTAAGGAATGATAGGCCCTTGCTTCAGCCAGCCACCTTGTTCCAAGTTTTAAAACTCACTCCTGTCGTGAAGATAGGAGAAAGTTTACTTTTCCATTGGGTAAAGCCAATTAGCAAACGAAGATGGCCTACCATCGTCTTCTCTCCTCAGCTATTGCCTTGCATAAAGTTTTACTTGCCTGTTAATTTTGTTCAGTATAATTCTTGCCTTAACAAAGTCCACAGGACAGGTTGTCAGGAGAGGAAGATGGATGTAAAATGGGGGACAGCAAGATGAAGCTGGACCCCACAAGCGTGAGCTTGAACCTCACAAAGATAGACTCTTGCCTCTACCTTGGTGATGTGGGTGTCCCCTGGAAACAGGATCCTTTATCTTGAAGTGAAAAATCCACTCCCGGCTGAGAGGTGGAGAAGCTGAAGGGAGATTTAAGGGAAGTTGGAGAAGTTGCAGGACAGCTGATATATCACATAAATCACACGAGTGAGCACATCAGCAACAACTCGTGTTAGCTACAAAAAGGCTGCTGCTTCACTTCCACCCTCCAAATCTCACTTAAGAAACTCTATCGTGGTCTTGGCTAACCTGAAACATGCAGGGTAAGGAATCTTGGAAAATATAGGTTCCCAGTTGACACATTGCAAAACTACCACATTCTCTCTTTTGCTCTCTATCAGGAATAAAAATAGTCACCATGCAAGACTCTTTCTTAATGTAACACCCTCTAAGATACCTGTCCTTCTCTGGTCTCTCTTTTTCATTATTTTACAAGATCACTTACTAGAATAGAATTGATTATTCTCTTCTTGTCCTCCTTTAATACTTTTTTCATATATTTAACTGATTGTTTATCAAAATATTAAAGGTAATTTTATATGCAAATTGCTATGCATAGGAAATCTGCCTACTGAAGGCATAAAATTGTGCTTAGAAGTGTGGAGAAACTTAGCCAAACTTTTTGAATAATGTTAATGGGAAAATATAAATATATAAATTAATTAACAGCAAGATTATTACTAATCATTCCTTTAACTTATTTCTACTTAGACCATTCTTTAATAATTGTCTCATATTTTCTTTTTAGAGCAGGAATTCTTCACACCCAAAACTGACATGCTCCCTGTATTCTCTGTCAGTATACCTCCTGCCTCCTACAAGTCTGCATAATATCAATTATAAATTTTTAACCTGTATTTCTTTTTTCTACATCAACTTCCCACTCTGAACTTTTTTAACAGTTCCTTTCATCTTAAAAGAAAATGAACTCTTCAGCATCACCCTCTGACCAGTAATTATTTTGTCTCTCTCCTTAATTTTACCACAACATTTGTTGCAAATGTGGATAATAAAGTTTTTCACACCTTTCCCTGTGATTTATCACTTCAGGTACAATTAGGCTTTCCTCAACCATTGATTGTAGTGACTGTAATTAATTTTTCTCACTTTTAGAAATATTTTGCATATAAGCAAAAGAAAACCTGGTTAAGGGTAACAAAAACAAATATAGTTTATTTTTCCCACGAAATGTAGGTAGTCAGGGCAGCCCCCCAAAGACATCAAGGAGAGCCAAGGTCCTTCTACACTGATGCACCTCCATCTTTAAGGTGTTTTGTCCTCAAATTTGAAGTATGCTGGTGCACCATCAAAATGCTCTTTAAATTTAGAAAATGTGAGACACACCAAGAGTCAAAAGAAACTACAGCCCAGTCTATCTAAATAACTTTCCTGAAAGTTTAATTCTGTCACTTCTTTTCTTCTTATATATGCTTTCACAATGTAACGTTAGGTGACTGCCCTCTTGTTGGATTGTTTCTTTTATAACCTTACTATTCAGAAGCCATCTTTAAAACAACAAATTTTATTTTCACTGAACTATTTTCTTTTATATGAATAACAATACATAATTTTCTTAGACCTAACATTTGACTAAGATATTTTTCATCCCTTTACTCTCAACTATTACTTTATCTAAGCTTTTTTTGTAAGCAATATACAGTTGGATTTGTAAAATTAAAATTGATATTTCAGTGTCTTTAATGAATTCATTTTATCCATTTAATTTATTTTGATTACCTATGTAATTGTACTGCAAATGTAAGTCTTGTATTTAATTTTGCTTTACTTCTTATTTTCTATGCCTGCTTTCTATTGGATTGATATATTTGCTTTGCTACTTTGACATTGAAAGGTATAAGTTGTAGTAACTATTTTTAATTTTAAATTAATTAAATTACATTTAAAAATCTAAGGTTAATCTGTATATCTATTTTTCTCCTGAACCAGTTAAGAATGGTTAACTGGAAAACTTATTATTTCATTGTTATTTGTTATAATTCTGACTGTGCTTCTTGTATTTATACTCAATAGTTCATTAAAAGGAAGACATTCTTTCCTACATTTTATGCTCACCATTATTTTTTCCGCATAAACTTTTCTTCTGTATTCACTTCTCTCTTAGCTGAAATACATGTTTGACTCATTATTTCAGAGAGGGTATATGGGTCATAAATTCTCTTATCATTTGAGTATCCTGAAACATGTTTATTTCATGATAGCTTGGTTGACTTCTGAGATTTCAGGCAAATAATTTTTTACCTCCATGAAGATATTATTCCATAACCTATTGACATTATACGTCTATGATGATATCTCTGCTGTCATTATACTATTCATACATTTTTAAATTGTCTATCATGTGTAACTGGCAGATCTTAAGATTTCTTACGTCTCTGATATCCTGTAGTTTGACTTTAAATTTTTTAAGGGTGCAGTGTGGTGAGGTGGCACTGTCAACCTAGCCAAGCTGAAACTACACTTGCCAGAGCACACTTCCCTGTTTTGTGCTAGGTTGGGGTTAGTTACAAGATAAATTTCAATGCAATTTGAAAGGCAGTAAAGAGACAGCCATTTTTGTTGTATGAAATTCAGGGTAGGGGACCAAGCCCTGTGCAGTTGTGGATCTGCCAGTTCACCTTACCGGCTTGGGCAGTACCCAGGCCCTCAGGGCTCTGCCTTCTATAGGGTCTCTCTGTTGGCTTGGGTCAAATGTATATGAATGTGCAGTTCCATGGAAAAGGATGCTAGGTTGTCCTGCATGTCACCCAAATAATTATGGTTGGAGGTGGTATAAGTCAGATATGGAGTCCAGTTTAACCTCACAGGTTATAGTTTATCTTTTTTTTCTCACTCTTTCACAATTGAGGTCCAGATCCTTTTCTTGACCCTTGCCCTGTGTGGCCCATAGCATTAAACCCATACATAAAAGCAGAGATGGCACAGATTTCTTAACCAGCTCCCACAAGATGTACATTCTAGCACCTGTAATAAATCTCTTAATCTATATCACTAACCATGGTTCTCCTTGTTTGAATGAACCGTGATAGAATTCTTATTTCTAATTTATTCATTCATTCATCTATTCATGCTACTTGGCACTTGATGTCCTTTTCAGTTGTGATGTGTCGAGTGTTCAGTTTTGGAATATTTTTCAGCCATTATTTTATAAAATATTGTTTCTCAAATATTCATCTATTTATAGATTCTTCTCAAAGCTCTGTGGTGTAAACGTGCCATTTTTTTTCTCCATGCCTGTTAATAGTTTTTCATATATTTTTCTATTGCTTTGACAGCATTATGATATAATTTCTTTAAAAAATCATCTTTCAATAAGTTAATTTATCTCTCTACTATTCTCAAGTTAGATTTTATCCCATATATTGAGTTTATTTTTTCTACCCTTATTTATTATTTCAGATTACTTAATTGTGTTCCTCTTTTCTTTCTATTTAAAATAAATCTGTTCTCATCTCATTTCTTCTTTTTGGTTCATAATCCTTAATTTTTTCAATATTTACAGTTTATCTTTTATGAGTTTGAAGATCTCCAACAGACTTATTTGAAAATCATTTAAATTCCTATATATTTTTTTCATTTCATTAAGAATTAATCTTTTATTTTGTCAGTGCTCCCTTTTAGCATGCATTGTTTTGAATTGTGTTGAAAAGTTTTTCATTCTCTTTCATCTTTACTGGAAGTTTAATTTCTTTATATTTTTTTCTCTGTCTTTATATTCAATCTGACTGTCCAGTGGTTTCTTCTATCCAGAATTACCAAGTCAGAAGATAATCTTATACTGGTGGGGCTGTCTTCTTATCCCCCAAAATCATCAAGATATTTCATAGTTAATCCTTAGACACTGAATAAGATGGCAGCTTGGCCCAGTTCTTTGCAATGAATTGCTATTTCCTCTCCTCTACCTAGTTACGAACCTTTATCAAATCCATAATGTAGGCAGTAGTCAGAGGATATTTTTGAGGTGCATTCTATGATCTGGGCTGCATTATGCTATTCCTTGATTTCAAACCATGAGCTTGGTTGCAGTCTATTGACTCACATACAGTAGTCTATTAGCCAGCAGGAGCTAAATATTTAACTGACTTTGTGTAGACAGCCTTTCTTAACCTTATGTTTTGTTATCGTTCCATAGATATATGGACTTTAGAGAATTCTATTTAAATCCTCTGTTAATATTTCATTTATTATATGTGCATTTTTGGTGCAGAGTTGAAGGAAATTAAATCATGAAGGTACAATGACATCATGACTTGGTTAAAAGCCCCACATATACTATCTACCACAGTTGGAAAACTTTTTCTGTAAAAGGCCAGATATTAACTAGTTTAGGCTTTGCAGGTCACATAGAGCCTCTGTCATATATTCTTTTTCCATAAACAAGTTTTAAAATGTAAAAAACATTCTTACCTTACAGATATATTATAGAATATATACAAGGTAAGAAGATAAATTTATGCTATCACATGCATAAATTTAGGCTGTTAGGACTGACATGGTGTGCTGGCACACTAAACAAGTATATATAGTATAAATTTTAACTAGAAAGACCAGAGTTACATTATGCTTAATCCTAGTTTTCCTCACTGATATACCTTTATTTACTTTTTTGAATAATAATAACTTTTACATAAGTCAATAATTTTTTTTTCAGGAAATATTAGAGAAAATTAGGAATCAGTCAAAATAATGGGCAACCCTTAGTGTATATGGAAATATGAGGGTTGAGTAAGGCAACTATTATAAATCAAATAAATGACCAAGGACTGAGCAAATTCATGCTGAAAAGAAGCGAGTTTGAAGGGAATCTTCTAAAAATGGTAAGTATTCATCAGTTATGTCAAAGTATTTCTAAAAGAAAAGGAGCTTTGGTTAGGGTCTCTGCAAGAATAAGAAAACTTAGTGTAAGTATTTAAGATTAAGAATTCTTTTCTGTTTCTCTCAAGAAGTAGCAGCATAATCAACATCATCAGCAACTCTCTGAGTAGAAAAGTATTGCTGGAAAAAGACATTGAGCTGTATGATATGTAATTTGCAAAATACAAAGACAGATAAAAACCTGCTTTTGCTGACTTGTTATGTTATCTCTCAGAGCATGCAATTTTCAAGAGACTGGAATGGGGAGGTGACAGGAATTTATTTTAGTCAAAATATTGAACTTCCATTAAAGAAAAAAAAAATTTAATTTTTGCAATGAACATGTCCTGTACCTTCTGGAAAATTGTTAAATAAGAAAATTAAATTAAGAAACTCTATTAGAAAAGTTGGAAAATATTATAAACACTTAATTTATAAAAGTAGACACATGTTCTATAAACATTAAAACTAGCTATATCGTTTTTAAATTTCCAAATATGTCATATAAATTTTCATTAAATTTACAATAATTATCAGTAAACACTAATTATTAAGATTGACTATAGCCAGTGAACTGAACACTTTGAAAGCTTTTGTCAGAAGTTTAAATCAATGCATCTTTTCCAGAGAGAAATTTTGGAAAATACATCAAGAATCTTTAAAGAATATAATTCTATGTCTAGGAATCTGTTATTCAGATGTAATCAGCAAATACATTTTGTATTTGCCTAATACAAAATGTAGGCAATAATTTGAATAAAAAATAGCCATTACAAAGTTACATATAATAGCCAACAGTAAATAAAAGCAAATAAAATCTCACTAATCTAAATGTTAGTGAGATTTAATAATCCTATATGTTAAACAAACCTTACCTGCAGAAGTAAAACGTTTAGTCATGTTTTGAAGCTATAAGAGTAGTTCCCTCCACTACATGCATATTTCACATGTGATCTGGCATCTGAGGAAATATCTTTGGGTAGAGAAACTTATGGGTTGTGTCAGTGTTTGTCTATAAAATATTGTGTTTTTAGATGTGTGTCACAAAACTTTATAGAATTGGTTTTTCAAATGAACAGTTGTATTTAACTCCTTTCTTTTATATTAGTTAATGCATGCTACTGAAATTTAGCTATATAGAGAGATATATTTATTTAAAAATGAAAAAATAGAAGTATCATGCAAATTATAACCCCAAAATAGTTTAGAAAACACAGATAATTTATTTTAATAATACTTTACTTCCAAATCTGCCCTTATGTTGTGTCTATTTAGCATTTTTATTAATAGTGATTTTTTTAATTATGTAAAGAAGGTATATTTTACTGGCCAGGATTATTTCCTTTACAATAATTTGTGGTTCCCATTTCTTACTTCACAAATAACATTTTCAGCATGTGTAGGTACTCATGCTACTGCATGCGTTAAAAAATAATTAAGTTCTAGATAATAGTCTTAACTCTTCACACAGCTTTGGATAGATGACTATAATGAATATCCTTAAATATAGATTTCTTTTTAACTTATGACATTATAAATGCTACTTTGACCTCTTGCTATTTATAGAACATTTATTGTAGTCTACTTTGTGAACACATACAAATAAAATAAAGCATTATTCATTCTTGATGAGGATATAATAAAAAGTGGACAGAAAACAACTATAAATAGATATATACTTATGTAGCAAACAAACATTAAATAAGTGACAGATGGTGGACAGTTCATAAAAGATTAGTAAGGAGATAAATTATTGGTTTATTCAAATATTCTTTCTCTCATGTATGCACTCAGTAATATTGTTTTACTCATATTCAAGGAACATTTGAAGATAGAAAAGTAGAGGTGGCATATTTTTCTCCTAAAAATGTAAGGTCTAATAAGGAAAATAAAGCTGGTAAACATAAAAGTGTAATGATTTTCAAAAGGCAAATTATATATGTATTAGATCTGGAAAAATAGTTTAATAAAAATTGAGATGCAAGATAATTTATTGTTTGTGTGTATGTGATTGAGGTAGGCTGGTTGGAGAAGTTGCCATTTGAATTGGTTCTTGAATGCCATACAGAATTTAAGCTTGTAAGATTAAGATAAAGAACATTTCAGATAATGGTGTAAATGTTTTTGTAGGACAGAAAAAAATGCAACATGAATAGAAAATGCTTGAAGAACAGTATGTAAGAGAACTGGTGTGTGACCATAAAGGGCAAAGTATGCAAGGCTGAATTGAATGAATTTATTCACAAGGCAGAAACCAAGAAGTTTACAGTAAAAAGAAATGCCAGTGTCAATGCTGAGCACTAGGGCTATGAATCTGCCAAACAAGCTTGAGTTTGGCAACCAGTTACAAATCCATTTATAGTTAAGAAAAACAAATAAAAACATAATGAGAACTTCCTTTTCTACTTATGCAGGCTATTGAAGATGTAAGAGGTTGTTGCTCTAATTCTGATCACCAATACAAATCCAATGAGGTGGAAAATAATATGTTGTTTTTCACATGTCAAAGAACGGAAGATGCAAAGAAACATAAATAAATTAAATTCTAGCAATGGCAAACTCTTCATAAGAGAGAGGAGACCACAGAGAGAGTAAGAAGATTCTTTCTTGGTAGAGCTACAGGAGGAGGAGGACTCTACCATATTTGGTAGTACAGAGAAACTAGTCATGCCTGTCATAAAATGTAATGGTGACATGTGATGTGACTGTATAAAGACTGATGGGGTAGATTAAATTTCTGAGAGGCCCCAGCAACGGAGTGAATGTCCCCTTATCCACCTACTCTTTCCTATAGTCCTTCATTGAGAACATGGATAGTAGGCCAAAGACTAGGGGCACATCAGGAGACTTGAGAAAACTCTATCTGGGGCAGTTTGGGTTTTCAGCTACAAAAGTCCCTGAGAAAAATGGAGAGCTGAGCATTCCAGACATTTAGTTTGCTTAGGCTGGAAGGAGATAGGGCAAGGAAGCATAAAGAAATTACTCTGAGGCATTCTGGGTACTCACAGAGTGGTGAAACACCCTGCAGAATAAACTAGGTTCAGGTTTATAGGGTGTAGAGACATTTCTTGAGGCTCAGAAAGCTGGTGACGGGACTATAAAAGAAAGTGAACTGCCCATGTCCCTAAGATTTATCAGCAGCTGGGAACGGGAAGGTCACAGTATCACACAGTATTACACATTCTTAGTATAAATGAATAACTTGGTTCTTCCATCTCCTCTTCTTTAGTCACTTTCTTTTTACTTCCCTTTCCTTCCGAAAAATTCAGTTCTTAAGCCTCTACATAGGATTAAGTCAGGTGTAGAGAAAGGCCACAGCAGCCTGGAGCTAGGTGTTTGAGACCCAAGGTTGATTAGAAGAATGCCCACAGGTAAGCAAGCACCTGGAATAGGATCTAGAAGTTCAAGCAGAATTGGGGAGGCAGCTCAGTGAGGTGAATCAGAAACTGATTTAAGAGAGGGAGACACCAGTGTAGGAATCTGTAAAATAGTTTGGAAAGAGGAGCCCGGTTGCCCAGTCCAGGCCAAGACTATATGTTACATAGGCCCTGAGTATAAAACTTAAGAGGGTCAACTAGCTTTTTCCTTAAGGCAATGTATACCCGTTTCTAACATGCTTGTTTCACTGATGTAAGAATTATTAGCAATTGCATGTATATCATCACGCCTAGCCAACATATATCTAGAGGAATGCATTGTCTGTCACTACTTGCGTCCATGATACTGATTTGTATGTCATCCAAGAAAGAGGTGGTGTCAGTAACAACTTCTGCCGGAGTTAGTGACAAGTGTCTTATAATCTATCCTTGGAAACACTTCTCTTATTATTTATATAAATAATGAGTCAATAATTCCTCCAATTTTTATACCTGAAATAATCAAGAGTGGACTCATTTTGGAGCTATCTTGTGAGTCAGAATTTCCAGTATAGGTGATTTATAAAATTTGTGTCTCTATACACAGAAGGGTCTCAAAATACTATTCCTAAAGTGTATTAGGTGTTATGCTGAGGCAAACAAGACTATGCAGCCTGACTGCAAAGGAAGTAATATCTGGCAGGGGCACATGGGAATCCAGGAAAAATGAGTTAATACACAAGGTTTGATCCAGGACTTTAGATTAGCAGGGTTACATATTTGGATCTCGAATAGTTTCTTCCAGATAGAAGGTAATTTATCCATCATCCAATGAAAGTTGTTGAATTAAAATTTAGAATTACTTGGATTCTGATCAATAGACTCTAATGATTGGTTCTTTTTTCTGGAAGAGGGAGATACTAGAGATGTCAAGGGATAATTTGTTTGAGATCATTTGTCCATGGAGGTGCAAGTGGGACCACAGTTGGCTGTAGTTTCCTATAGTCTTGTTTGATACGACTGGAAGTGCAGAGGTTTTTATCATGGAGATATAACTATGGATAGCATATAAAGCAGTGAGTAAGATGAAGACAGTGACTACTGTCTAATGATGCTACTAGAAGGGGCATTTTCTGACCTAGTTATTAAAGAGGGAAGAAAGGAGGAAAAGGGTGTTAGGAGTGGACAAATATCAAGGGCTATAGAAAATATAAAGAAGAGTGATCATAAGAAAGCAGATGAAAAACAAAAACAGGAATTAGATAGAATTTTTGGTCTTGTGTCTTTGATAAAGTCTGTCTACTATCCAAGATCAACAGCTTGTTCCAAGTCTTGGGTCAGTTATCTACTTCTAAAGATTGGCTGCTTTTAGAGGATCCCTGAGAATCTTCAGTTTGAGGTCACCTATTAGATTGGCTTTTCTATTGCATGGAATTCTGAATTGCTTCATTAATTGTGAAATATGAACCCAAGGATTGGCTCCTTGGAAATCCATTGCTCTATCTGTTAACGGTACCTGATAAAGTACCTTCTAATGAGGTTCCACCACATTTTCTTGGATGTTTCTTCAAATAGACAAAATCTCCTCTTTGAAGATCATGATGAAGTACTTAAGAGTGTGTGGGAAGGCAACCTGTTGGTGATATAATTGGGAATAGTATATAAGTCACTTGCAATTTTTTGCCATGTCTGCATTCAACAGGGCAGAGTCTAGTATTGGAAGTGAAATCCCTAAACACATGGGTCTTCCAGTTATTAATTCATAGGAGGGGATATGATGTGTCCCTGAGAGAGTGAACTGGGCCATGTTTGGGCTCCCAGGAAATTCTTACTAAGGACTTAGTCATTTCATAAAGAAGTGCCCCAATCTCAGAAAAATTTGATACCCATTGTCTGAAATACTCAGTTAAGCTTAGAAACCCTGTCAACTGTCATTTTGTGAGGGGTCTCTAATAAGTTTGGATAGTATTTAAATTAACAGGAGAGATTAGTCTTCTTTCTTTAGATAGATAATTTCCTAAATAATAAACTGTTTCATCAAAATTGTGATTTATGTAACTTTCTTCCAAGGCTCAGAGCAAGTAAATTAATTTTCATTTTTCAGGTTGCTTTGTTTCTAAATAAAGTAGGAGATTTTATGTGTGTGTGTGTGTGTGTGTGTGTGTGTGTGTATGTGTGTGTGTGTGTGTGTGTATGTGTATGTATGTGTATATATGTAAAATCAGAACTCAATCAAAAAGATAATTTAAATCTTTTAAATCTTGATTGAGGATCTTGGAAAATAAGAGAGGGCTTCAATGAACCCCTGGAAGCATGACTGTTCAGGTATATTTCTATCCTCCCCAGGTGAAGGCAAAACATGTTGACTGTCCTAATTTGAATCACATTGAAGAAAGGTCAAAGGTCCAGTATAGTGAATCCCCAGGAAGAGTTGATGACAGGTTGGATTTGGGTTAGGTTCTACTGGGACAAGAGGGATAACAATTTTGTTGATGACTCAGGGGTCTTGAACAAATTTATCTATATCTTTGTCCATTTGATTTCTTTACTGGTGAGATGGAAGAGGTTATATGGATCTGTGTAGAGTGTTAGAAAGTCTTTAGATATAAACCCTCCAACTATAGGTTTGAGTTCTTCTTTTGCTTCTGGCTTTAAGGGATATTGGGAAATTTTGTGTAATGGTTTGGTAGAATAAGTCTGAACATTAAAATTTTCTGCTCCAATTATTTTTCCTAAGTCAATGGGATTTTTAGCCCATAGAGTGTCGGGTATGGTATTAAATCTTTATATGGAGTTTGCATCAAATATAATGGAGAAGGCTAAGGTATACATCAGAGCATACACAACTTAATCATGTATAGAGGTGTCCTTTGGAATTTTGAAAAAAATTTCCCCCTAATATGCATTTAACACTGCAACTCCATTTACAAAGTCTTTCCTCATTAAGTTTGCAGGGGTGGAATAACAGAACAGGAGGACTTTTTTTTTTTTTTTTTTTTTTTTTTTTTCAGTTAATGGCCAAGACTTACAGTTAAGCTCTTGGAGATAAATAAAAATCTGTGGGTTATTTGAAATACCTACTGCCTGTATGGTATGTGTACTCTTAGGAAGAAGTTGATTAATGTAGAAAGAGTAGTGCTTGTATCCTCTAGGAATTAATGGGATTGACTTTCTATATTTAGTTAATTCACCTTGAGTGTTCAAGGATAAAGTTTGATATTGGATGCTTTTTCCTTCCTTGGAGAACTTTTATTGATCTGAATTAATGGCTTTTCCTGTGTCTTGATTTTCCTTTTGTAAAATGGGACTAAGTTTTTTTACAGGGTCCCTTATAGTTTCTACAAGTACCATTGCCAACAGGTGGATAGGAAGTGGGCCACCTTAATGTTTGATCTTCAGAGTTATAGTTTACTTTGGATTTGGGTTGTGCCTTTTTTTTTTTTTTTCTAAAGGCCTTTCAAAATGTTCTGCCAGGTGTTGTATTTCAGGATTTCAGGTAATGAGGCTATTTCTTTTTCTAACTTGTGTTTTCAATTTTTGCTCTGAAGGCCTTCAGGGATTAGATGAGAATGACGGGAACAAATCAAAAAGGCACAGAACCTAACGTAAAGGTATTCTCACTGTCAGCCAAATCTGGGAGAAAATGGGCAGCAAAATAACTAATAATAGTTACCAATTATAATCTGTTGATAAATGGGAATCCATGAGCCCACATTAATATAAATAAGTTAATGAATAAAGTGATATTTGATATTTACATAGTATAGAAACCTAACACTTCCCTAATCACATAGTCAAAGTGCCCATTACCAAATATGGGTCATATTTGATGTGCCACCTGATAGAACACAAAGAAAACATACCATCACCACTTGTGCTGTATTTAATCATAAGAACATCAGAAAAATCCAAACTGAAGGACATTCTATGAAATATTTGGCCATTAACCCTTGAAAATGTCAAGGTCCTGAAAGTCAAAGAAAGATTGAGGAATTATTTCAGATAGAGAATAAAACAAACAAAGAATAAAATGCAACACAGTATTCTGAACTGGATCTGTTTCTGTAATGACGATTAGCAAAAAGTGAATATATTCTGAAGATTAGATGGTAGAGATGTATTAATATTACTTTACTAATTTTGATGTCTGTATTGTGGTTCTATAGGAGAATATCTCTGTTATGAAAACTCCACACTCAAGTATTGGGTGGTAATAGGGCATCATGTGGATAATTTATTCTCTAATAGTTCATTAAATATTCCTGTATGTTTGAGCATGCTGCAAAATTAAAATAAAATGAAATTATAATCATGAGAAATGAGATAAAGAGAAATTGAGGGGTATATTACAAAGCAATGTCCTCTCCACTTCACAAACATTGTTGTCTTGAAGGACATTCCAACCAAATAAAATGCATGTTTCTGAATGGAAAAAAATGGGGTGCTATAAAAGACAGTATTTTAAAATGAGCATGATTTTAATCTGGATAGTTTTAAACAATGTTAAATTTCCTGAATTTGATCATTGTTCTGCAGCTATGTATCAGAATGTCCTTATTATTAGGAAATGCATGCACAAGAATTCAAGAAAACAGTGCCTGATCTCTGCAAATTACTTGCTGACTTTTTCAGAAGAAAATAATAAAGTAAATGTGCAAAGTATAGGTGAAATATAGGAAAAATATATGAACTTAGGTAAAGGAATTATAAAAGCTATTTGAAATATTTTTGCAAATTTTATGGAGGTCTGATGTTCTTCAAATTAAAAATATAATTAAAAATAATAACGCTCTAGAAAATAGAAATGAAATGCAATTTCCTGCTCATACCAGCAATCTATGAACAAATTTAACAATAATTTTCAGGGCCCATGTGAAGATAGCTAGAAAGACTTTACTAGGAGAGATAATAGTCTAAAAAAATTAGAGAAAGTATTAAACCACAATAGTAATCATGAACAAATATGAAAATAAAAATGAGATTGGCTTTTTGTCCACCAATTTGGAAATTAAATCACAAAATAATATTTACAATTAATGTAAGTATATGGAGCAATGGACTCTCTTACACTACTTAAGGGATTTTATGAATTGGTTTAACCATTCATTTGAGTAATTCTGTAATATGGTTAAATGCATAATATAAAAATCCTTCAGGTTTTTCAAAACTTTTGAAGTGGTGTGAAGTCACTCACCTGTTTTCTGGTCAATCTAGTCCCTCATTCTTCCCTGACTTCACTCAGGGAGGTTGAACCAAAGAGAAACATTGATGGGAGATTGCAGGCAGACAAAGAGAGCAGCAAGTGTATCTGGCTGAAAATATCTGTGGCTTCAGATCACCATTGTGCTGGTCAGGTGGTGATTCTAGCTGGTATCCAGCAGCCAGCCTCAGTTTTTGGGTGGCAGCCACACTGTCTCTTCTTTTACCCTTTAAACTCAGGTGGGTAGCAGCTTCAAGATGTTGCTAATTTCTGAGTTGCTTCACTGTTCCATTTGTATTTTTTTTTATATACATCTTTATTAGAGTATAATTGCTTCACAATGCTGTGTTAATTTCTGTTGTACAACAAAGTGAATCAGCCATATGCATACATATATCGCCATTTCCTCTGCCTCTTGAGCCTCCCTCCTTCCCATCCTCCCTATCCCACCCCTCTAGGTCATCGCAAAGCACCTAGTTGATCTCCCTCCATTTATCTTTCAAATAGGTTATTGAAAGTAGATTTGTAATAGAAACACTTGGCATGAGTTTTGTTTTACTGATGGGACCTTGATTGATATAGCATGAATTCTACCTGTAGGACTGCATCCTAGAGACAAAATACACTAAACATCTGCGTTCAAGATTGCTCATCACAGCCCTTTGAAACAGCAAAACATAGGAAGCATTTAAATATCCACAAGTAGTTGACTGGTTAAATATAATGTTTATTCATATTAGGCAACACAGTGTAGCTACCAAAAATTCTGTTTTAAAGTTCTTATGTTTTGGAAAGTTGTTCAGTTCGTGAAGTTTGGTGAAAAAAAAAATTATCCAAATTTTATAATAGCCTTAAATTAGCAAGTAGAATAAAGTTTCTATCATTGACTTTTCTAATTTCTGGATTGCAGGTTATCATGAATTAATTTTTTGTATTTCTCATTTTTTTCAAAAAACATTTAATTCTGTTATTAAACAATATTACTTAAAGGAAAAACTTCAAGGTGATGCTAGTGAGAGCATGCAAGAAATTTTTTTCTACTTCCTCTGCAAATGGCTATCTTTGCATCCTCTTAAGGAGCTGGATAATATTCATTAAGGCGGAGTCACATTGAAGATATGTCTGCATCGAATATGTTGTCTTTCATTCCTGTTACAAGAAATTGACTACAGTCTATCTTTATTATTCATGAATTTGTATTTACAAATTTGCCTACTCACCAAAATATATTTGGAACCCCCAAATCAGTAATCATGGTTCTTTCTCCATCATTTGAGAACATGCACAATATCAATGAAAAATTTGAGTCCCTGTTGAAGTTGATCAAAATGAGCCTCTGCCTTCTTTTGTTAGCTCTCATAGTAAATAAGGGTCCTTTTCATGGTCTATTTTGAGCGACATTTACATTTTTTTCATCTTTGTACTTTTTTTAGGTGATTTCTTTGTATAAAATGTCCCCCCAAGCATAGAGCTGGTGTGCTAACTAGTGTTCTAAAGCTCGAAAATGCTGTGATGTTCCTTAGAAAGAAAATGCATGTGTTAAATAAGATTTGTTCAGCCCTGAGTTAAAGTGCTGTTGGCTGTGAGTTCAGTGTTAATGAGTCAACAATATATGGCTGACCCTTGACCAAAGCAGAGGCTAGAAACACCCACCCTCAGTGCAGTATAAAATCCACATATAACTTTTAGTTGACCCTCCAAATCCATGGTTCTGTAACCAAGGACTCAACCAACCATAGATCATATAGGATTTACGATAGTAAATAGTAGTATTTACAGTAGTAGTATTTACTATTTCAAAAGCCAATTACTGTAGTGTTTACTATTGAAAAAAAAATGTGCATATAAATGGACCCACACAATTCAAATCCATGTTGTTCAAGTGTCAACTGTGTATTTAAAAAGTTGTCTTTGAACAGAAGCACACATGAAATAAGGTTATGTTTGACTGGTTGATGAAAATATTGTGACCAGATGCTCGCAGGAACCAAGCTTGTATTTCCTCTAGGAGCAATGGTTCAGTATTTGCGAATTCAGTGTTTGTGGGTAATTTATAGAACTTAACTGCTACAAATAACAATTGACTGTTTTAGCTAGTTTTCTAAATAGTTTCTACGTAACCTCTAAATAGTTTTATAGCTTACCCAAAACTCTTTCAGTGAAATGTCAGTTTTTTACAACAGTTTCTGAAATATATTCCTCGAGCCCTAATGTTTTATGGTGGTCCCTCAGTAGGCACCTTCCTGTGGAACAAGGGAGGGAGATCATAGCAGTGCAGTCTCTGTATCTTCTACCCCATTTTTCAGGGCTTCATCTCTTATACACGTTGAGGTTCATTCAGGATCTTATTTGTACGATTTCTGCTGATAAAATAGAAAAGGAAAAAAAAATGGGTCTAAAGGCATTTTACAGTCAATCATGATGGCATTAATAATGTTGATACTCAAGTTATTAATATTGTTATTTTTAAAACATAGAGAACTCAAAAATGGAGAAGTATTTAGGTATAACAATAAAATTCTAGATGTTAATTATAACTATATATTAGAAAAGGCAAGGGCTTCCCTGGTGGCGCAGTGGTTGAGAGCCCGCCTGCCGATGCAAGGGACACGGGTTCGTGCCCCGTTCCGGGAAGATCCCACATGCCGCGTAGCGGCTGGGCCCGTGAGTCATGGCCGCTGAGCCTGCGCGTCCGGAGCCTGTGTTCCGCAACGGGAGAGGCCACAACAATGAGAGGCCCGTGTACCGCAAAAAAAAAAAAAAAGAAAAGGCAAGCCTTTCATTGCATTGAATTTTTAAAGTAAAATGACTAATTTATTCAGAATTAACATATATTAATTCAATATTTTAAGAATATAATTAGATCTTGTGCAAGAACACTGGCAGAGGTAATGAAAAGTAATTATAATGATTTTTATCCAGAAGGGAGGTACCCGGCAACTGTTTGCCTGGAAAGGGGTGATCAAGACAAAGAGAAGTAAAGGTCACTTAGAGATGGCCTTAAGCCAGAACAATTGATGTGGGGCTTGGGAGGGGAATATGTGGAGTGAAGAGGACAGGGTTGGCATTAAGAGGCATGGAGAAAAGAGAAGAAACATAGCTAATCTGGAAGGGAAGGGTTTTTTCTTTTTAAAATATGTACAATCAGTTGTTCAAATGTAAAAATTCACAGGGATGTTCAGAAAGCAACTGGAAACAGAATAACTGGAGGTAGAGAGGGGAAGACAATGGTGAATCTATTTTTGGAGATTTCCACAGTTAGAGATACTCATAACTTATGTTGAGCAGGGTCAGTTGAGTTTTATAATTGGGATAAAAATTATTTAACAGAATTGGTTTTATTCTGAAAATGTAAAGGAAGTGTGACTGATGATTAAATGTCCACAAAGGTAGCCTGTCTTATTTGAACTCCCCCTTGAGTGAGAAAAAGAAATAAAGTCTCAGTGTGAAGTCTCATATGCCTGATTACTGCTGACTCTACTAAATGTTGTGCAGGGTAAACACACATCACCGATTCTCTCCTTTCAGTAAAAAAAAAAAATTCTGATGATACCCTAAATAAAAGACAAATAACAGGAAAACCTTAATAAGTCAAAATTTTATTTCAAAATAAATCTCTATAGGGATTTCTTTGTTCTCTCTCTCTGTCTCTCTTTCTCTCATTGATATAATTAGAAAACTAATACCTGAACAAAATGTATAGCAAAATCATTACTTTTATTAAACTTTGGCATCTGTATATATATCAGGTTAAATTCTAGTTGCAAGTCAATAGAAATAAATGATGTAGACTCTGACCTCAAAACTATATCTAGTGGGAAGGCAGACAATGAACCAAGTATTACAGTGCAGTGTCAAACACTATGAGAATTTTTCTTAGGGTATGTATCAGAAGGGGACGGCTCATCTACTGTCAAACACGAGAGATTTGGGGGTAGTGAACAATTAATACCACAAATATGAAAACCATTTTTAATTATTTGGAAATTAATTAAACTTTACACACATGGTTATTGTGTGCCCTAGAACCCATAAAATTAAAATTTTATGTATACATACATAAAATTATGTGTATATTATGTGTACATTATGGGATTTTTACATGCAAATTTTTATATTTATATTATGTATGTATACACAGAAACACACACACACATGCACCACACTCTCATGATTTAGTCCAAGCTTTGATCTGCAGACCACGTCAACATGAAGAATTTGAGTTACTTGACCAATGTGTCATAGCTGTTGCAAATTACCACTGACATATCTTTCTCCAATGGCAGTAATCTTTCTCCAGGGGAAACCTGCCTGATCAGGCACATAATTCCCTGACTCCTAAAGAAAAAGACTAGGAAGCACTGAGATGGAGGATACAATAGCTGAATTAGACTAAATAGTGAGGTTGAAGAAGATCCACAAGGTACAGCTATTGAGTTAAATGTAATATCAAGAATGAGAACGTGTTGGAAAGGATTTAAATTCTAATTACTGGTCACATTCTTTATCTCAGATTAAATTCTGTAAAGAGCTGCCCAGCATTCTGCTAATTCTTCCTGACAAAGTGAGGCCTGGACTCCAAACCATTATTCTAGTATTCAGGGCTCTATAAAGCAGCCATGTGAGAATTGCCACAAATAAATGCTCCTGGAATTCCTGTGATAAAGAGGGAGTTATTCTGCTGAGCTGATGATGACTTTATAAAGGAACAGGTTTGAATTAGAATATATAAACTGATAGATGCCTAAAAGCAGGCTTAGGGAGAAAAACACAAGGTGACTTGGGTCTGATATTTCAGATTAAAATACCCTATTTTCTTATGTTTGAATCCAATTTCCAAATTATTATTTTCAGCTTTAGCAGTCACATAAATAAGATAAAGAAACACTAGGAAGTGAAGGTTTGCCAATCTTTCACCCTAAAATATCATCTTTGAGAAACTGCTTTCGAGAGACTTTGGCATTTCAAGTTTAGGTCTTATTTGGCAGTACTGCTCTCTTCTGTACATTGTTCCAGGAAAGTGTGGAGTTTAAGGAAATGGAATTTTTATATGCTTTTTATCCCCTTGCCTACTGATGCACTGATATTTTGGCACCCTAGTAAGATCACAGAGCTTTTCTGCAGTGCATTTTATTTTTAGGAAACTCCAGTAGCTTTATCTGCTTCTGTCATCTTTCACACAGGTGACAGACAGACAGACAGACAGACACACACACACACACACACACGAAGAAAGTAGAGAAAATCCCTCTTTTTTGGATGTACTTTTAAGGAGTCACAGAGTTTTCTTTCTTATACTAGGTAAAATCAGGTTCAAAATCCAGTCCAGAGTTCCAGTAAGGCTCATACTCTGACAAATAAGCTTCATCACTGGTGGATTTAGAATGTATCATTGCAACTTTGCTATTTTATTTAAATAACAATCCCTCAAAGGAATTTACTAGTAATAAAAATAATTAATACTTATATAACTTCAGCTCTCAAGACCTTATTCAATTATTTTTTTATTTCATACTGCCTCTTATTGATACAAGTTTATGAATGTAGTGAAGGAATATCTATGAACTGTGTGTGAGATTTAAGCCTACTCACTTTAATTCCAAACTATTTTATTACCCCTCCCCGCAAAAAAAACCATGCGGTTAGAACAAAGACGCTCTTAACAAAACTTGACACTGACACTGGGTCAAAATTATACTTCAAAGCACCCTCCAATTTCCCCAAAGACAGGAAATTGGAAAGAAATGAGAGGGAAGATTTAGCAATTCAATAAGTGGGAGTGGGAACCTCTTTCCCACAGTTTCCAAAATAACAAGGACTCTGATTTCAGACACATAGAAAGTGCTCTAATGCAATTTGTTAGATCAATAAAAAATGAATTAATAAATGTTATGCACAAAGAGAATTTAAAAAGAACAAGGCTCAACCCGATCAAAACTGCGGGCTCATACCTTTGAACAATAATCTCTGAGTACTGAGGCGACTCTTTCTTTAATGAAGTGCTTGTCAGTCTCTGTCCAATAAATACCTTCTAAGTACAGCAAGCCGATGCCTGGCACAAACTGTAGCACTATTTCTCAATTATTTATATATTTTCATTTTTTTGAAAACTCCTAAATCAGCAAACAAACCACAGGAGTTCCTGTAGCTTTAATGGAGTTCCCATCAGCCTTTAAATTTTAGGCAGAATTCCTCCTATGAGACCAGCCAAACCTCAACTATGAAATGCATTTCATCCTAATACAAGAATGACCCAGCACAAAGCATTATGTTTCAGACAGGATACTTTGTTGAAAGAGGAATTTGATTTTAGATAATTAAGTATAAAATAATTTAAAAGAATATTGGGGAGTTCAAAATATCTTTGGAATGACTGCCAGAAAATGTTTAAGTGTAAACGTTCAGATACAATGTCGAGAACCACAGGCAGATCTGCTTGAAGAAATCACCACCGCAACCAGGACCACCACAGGTCCGCGGGGTGTACTGCTACCAGGATTTTAACTTGATTTGCAATCTGTGATGCTGTCAGCATTCACACCACTGCTGCTTCTTCAGGAACCTCATGATGCAACCAATGAGTTCTTCATGATCCACAAGCTTCTACATTTACCTTTGTTGACGAAGTTGATTAACATGGAGGTGCCTTCCCCAAGAAGCTCATGTTTGAACTAAATCTTTACCTGAGTAAATCTGATTGGTTAAACCTAGATCATGTGCCTGTGACCAGGATGAAAAGGAAGCAGTAGAAGAACATTTTGGGGGTCTCCTTTGAGGAGAAAGTGCTCATATGCTTGCATAATTCCCAACCACGATAAGGTTTATTGAAAAAATGTATTGAAAAAATAGAAACTGTAATGGAAATCTGGCACATTTGCCAAAACCAATTAGTTTTAAGATTTTATTACAATCATAATACAGAGAATTTTCATGTGTCAAGTCAATACAGTCATCCATAATAACTAATCAGTATTATTCCTACCACCACTACTAACTTGCATTTATATAATCATTTGCAATTAATATAACATTAATTAACTTCACATTTTATTTTCCCAATAACCTTGAGAAATAGAACATGGAACCAAGGCTAGAGCTCAGATCTCATTTCCTGTAGCACAGCAGTTCTCAAGAGTTGGACCAAGTACACTTGGTGTGCCCAAGATGCTTTCAGGAGATCTTTGAGGTAAAACTATTTCCACAATGATACTACACTGGTATTTGCTTTATTTACTCTTCTGATATTTTATTTCATAGTGCAGAAGCAATAGTGGGTAAAACTGCTAGTGCCTTCATACAAACCAAGTAGTGAAGACCAAATTGTACTACCAGTCTCATTCACCTCCACACAATCAGAGGGAGAAAAGAATTATTGTTGAAGCAGCAAAAAATGATTAATTTTATTAAACAGTGGCCTTTGAAAGTTATGTTATTTAGGCTAGTATATATTGTATTAATGTTGCTTTTTAAAAATGAATTGATCAATATTTTTAAATCTCTGTGTTAATTTCTCATGCACTAAATATTAAGCTACAAGCCATAATACAAAATTCTTTGTGGTCCTCAACAAATTTTAAGAGTACAGAAGTGTCCTGAAACAAAAAAAATTTGAGAATGTCTCTCCTAGCCTTTCATTAAGGGTTCTACTTCCTGTAATTTATGCATTTTATAAAAAGTAATTATAACAAAAATCTTCAGCATGTTTTTAAAATACTTGAAGTCAGATTCTCGTCTCTGTCATCGTGGTCAAATGCAATGCCTAATATTTACGGTGTCGTCAAGTAGGCACAACACAGGATAGCTGTTCAATACATGTCAAAAAGTAAAATTGATGACACTTAAAATGGGGAAGTTTAATAAAATAGTGCATTATTTTATTAATATTTTATATATATTTAAATTATGGTAGTGATTATAATTTGAAAAAAAATCCAAAGAGGAAAATAACAAAAGCAAAAAGCAGTTATTTAAATAAAACAGAGCACTGCCGTTCCTTTTCCCTCACATGTCAGCCATTACTGAAGCTTTTATTCTGCAGTTGTGTCTTTAGCTATATGCCATGGAAATGAATTTCTTATTTACTTCACTAGAGTACTTTTATAATGAAACAATTAACAACCCACAAATTGTTAATTCCTTGTTAGTATGAAACCATCTGGTGTCAAATTCTCTATGCCAGGGGGATTTGAAATAGACATGCTCCCCACAACTTGTTCAGCATTAATCACCAGTGAAACCTGATGACAATAATCTTCTGTTTTTAGAAAAGCAGCTATTGTTTTAGACAGTTCTTTTTTTTTTTTTGGTACAATGTTTATTTCACTTGAACCTATATTGGAATTTTATTAAATTGCTTCTGTCAGGGGCAATGATAACATACATTTTAGAAGCTTTGCAAGGTATAGTACAGGAGATGCTTTATATTTATCTATAGGCACATGCAGCATAATCTTATTCCCAGCATAATGTTTTAGAGTACTTTTTACATTTAAAAGATATCTAAAATTTATTAACTTACATGCTTTTAGTGTGACTAAAAGTAAAATGTTAGGAAGCATGAAAATAACAAAAATTTAATTTTGATTATATAATTATGCATATAAAAGGTCATCTGAATCTTGGTCAACCTTTTAGATACATCATAAAAAAGACATGTGACATTTGCGTCATTTCATTGTTCTTCACATTTTATTTTCCCACCTAAATTTTTGTTCACCGTGGTTATCATGTTGACCCAGTTACATATTCCTTAATGATTTCTGAATATCCATTGGTCCAGATATTTTCACCTTTCCCTATGGAACTGGTGAGAGGTTCGGATAATTTGGGAAGTCACAACTGTCAGTACAGAAGGAATTGCTTTTTCTATTACAGGCACAATTTGACAACCTTGCTTGAATTTCTGGAAAAGACGGTGGTTATAAAAATCATTCTTAAAAATCCCTTTACCTGCAACTCACTTCAAAAGAAGAAGCAAAAAGAAGGAAATATTATTTACAAGGAAACTCAGAAATTTATTATATTATAAACATTAAACAGCATCTTCTATTTGCAATATAATATAAGAAAAATGAAATAAAAAGGATTTCAGATCAACCCATAATTTTTCTATAACAAATGAAAGTGCAAAGTCTTAGGAGGTGGCACAGAATTCAAAGCACACTACATCTGTCTATCTTGTAGCTTGGTGGAGTATGGGTTAGAAGCAGGCCAAGCTGCAGAGAGGGCAGGCAGGATACTCTACTGTTATCAGCAGTAGTGAACAAGCCATAATAAACACCATCCTGCCAAAATGGACATGAAAAACATGGCTCATATCTCGCTTCTTACCTTGGAGGAATGAGGCCTGGAGATAGGCTATCTTTGCAGCTGTGTAACAAATCTTATGGAAGAGAAGAGCAGGTGATGGAACACAGCGCCGAATGTTTATAACAATTTCACTGCATGGATGTGTCTCTTCTTCCAAGATAAGCCACCTATTACCTATACGTGACAGTCCCAAGAAGAGCCCTATGAAATATATGTCCTCTGATCCTATCCAGCTAGATGTCCCCTCTCCCCAGAAATCATCTGCATGGAGTTTAGCCTTGCCATTTTCTTCTTTTCCCAACAAGTGTGAATATCAAATTTCTTACCCCAAACCTCCTGGAAAATGTAGTGGAGGACAGAGAAGGAGATGGAAATGGCATATGTCTGGAATGACTACACGATAACGCTTTCTTTTTTTAGTTCTCTTTGTGTTTGAGCAGAAGTACTGCATCTGCTCTTCATTTGGAAGTTTTACCAGGTGTATTAGCTTTCTATAGCTGCTGTAAAAAATTGCCACACACTTATTTATTGGCTTCTAACAGCACAAATTTATTATCTTACACTTCTCTAAGGCACAAGTCAGTCGCAGGTCTTAGTGGGGTCAAAAAAAGGTGTCAGCAAGATTGCATTCCTTTCTGAGGGCTCTAGGGGAGAATCAGTTTTCTTGTCTTTTCTAGCTTCTGTAAGTCACTTGGATTCCTTGACTCATAGCCCTTTTCCTCCATCTTCACAGCCAGCAATGTTGCATCTCTGACTACTTTTCCATAGTCAGATCTCCTTCTGTCTATCGCTAGGAAAGTCCCAGGTGATTAGACTAGGCCCACCCAGCTAATCCAGGATGATCTCAAAGATCCTAACAATCAAATCTGCAAAGTCCTTTAGCCATGTAATGTAGTATTCACAGGTTCTGGGGATCAGAACTTGGACATCTTGGGGAGTTATTATTCTACTCACCATACCAGAGGCATATTCTCTTGTTTTTGCCTCTGAAAACAAATTTCATTTTACTTTATTTCTACAAAATATCTCTGTATTTTCAGATTTACTTATAAATCTTTTTGCTTAGCCTGCCTTGGCAAATGCTGATTCTTCCTAGTCACACAATGGCTGATCCATCTTTAACTTCAGGTAGAAAGAAGGGAGGGGTAAAGGGGTTAGGAGATAAAGGTACATGCCAATACCCAAAGGTATCTCCCTCCCTTTTAAGACTATCATGGGAACTACCCTTAGCAAAATTAGCAAAATTAAACAGTAAAATTGTGATTGATTGATTTTAAATATCTCCTTGTATAGTTCAGTTGAGCTCTCAAGTTTATTTTCCTTCATAAGTGGTGATGCAAATGGCTATGAAACTTAAGAACATTAAGTTTGATATGTACATTTTTAATTTGCTCGACCGTGATGATTCAATGATTTACAAAGTCTGTATATTAAAGATACATTTCACAGACACTCCTGTACCAAAGATGTGAATCTACTAAATATCTACTGACAAACTCAGATAAAATGTGACCTCCTCAGAGGTTTCCTTTCTGAAACTCCACTAGCTTCTCAATCTCTATTTTATTACTCTTCAGAGGATGCTTCTCTATCAAAAATTATACTTTGCTTATTTAATCATTACCTTTCCCATCCATGGTCCAAAATTTATTTATTCCAGTTACATATAAAAACAGCAACCCCTTTATACTCCATATTTGTGAATGATTGTTCATTTCCTTTCTTTGGAAATAAAAATAAACAAATTAACTGATAGAAGATCTTAAATTTTTAAATAGGAAAATTTCATTTTATTGTAAAAATTTGCTAGGATAACATGATTTCCAATTTCTTAAAATAACTTTCTTTTTAAAAATGTTTGTTTGCTCTTTATATTAATACCATATAATGAAGAGATGTCTGACTACTAAAACTACTTCAAATAAAAAAGTGATTGATGTATGATTGGATCTCCATGTTCAATCATTTCTAAAACATACTGTAATGTCATAAAAGGGCAAGTCATAATGTTATAAAAGGAATTCCCCTACTTTGAAGCATATGTCTAGTTAGAGAAAACACAGAAATCTTCTCTTCTATTTAACATTGTGGGTTCACATTATATTTTACCTATGATAGGGAGAAAGAAATCTTATCACTAAAACAAAAGGATAACATTTCCATAATGCCTATAAGTTGTGTGATAGTTTATTGAAAATGGAATAATGAGTAATTAACTAGAAATGACTGGTATTTAACTTCCTCATTGTCTTGAAATTGATTCCACATTGTTTTTTGCTGGTTTCTAAGGAACAAAAATAGGGCTTAGAACTCTGTTGATGTTCACATCATCCGTAAACTGCAGTCTATAGGAGAGCATAAAGGTAAGAACTTCTGACCAAGGACACAGGCCTTGTGAGAAAATAAATTCCATTAAAAAAGTGCTAATGAACGTTAGGTAATATTCAGAGTGCTGTCACAATTGAACAGAGTGTGCCTTGGGCTTAAGGAAACTACAGTATGCAAATTTCATAAAATTTATGAATTGCATAAAATTTACATATTCTAGAATACAGTGTTCCAGGGTGTTCATTTTCTTTTCACCCTAATTTCCTCTCTTCCCCAAAATCTAAAACATTCCAAGTACTGAATACAGGATATAAAATATTAGCCCTGAGACCACACACAATATGTATGAGAATTATCAAAAATCGCCCATATAAATACTGAGAAAAATAAATGCAATTCTACTCAGAATAGTTTTGATAAAAGATTAGGCCCAGAAAGAACTGCGTCTCTTCGAAGATAAGTAAGCTGAAGAGAACACACAGCCAAAAAAATGAATCTTACATAATTCTTTTTCAAGTGCAGAAAAAAATGGGAAAAGGGAAATGTCAGACACTATAGAGATGAATAACATGTGTTGGATATATTGCAACAGAAATAAAATGAAATTGCAGGCTAAAACGACTCATCCTCTCAGGAATTCTCAAAAAAAAAAAAAACACTCTTTCAAACAAGGAGTGATAAAGTAATATAATGCAATGAAAAGAGAATTTATGAAAGGAATTAAGATGAGAATGTTATCTCACAATTTGTGAACATGATTAGGAACAGCAAAGACCAGAATTGAACCACTAAAACAGATCACATTGAGAACCTGTCAGAAATATCTTTCAAAGGTTTGATTAAAAAATACAAATTAATTAAAGTCATAAAAACAAAATTATAACTAAGGAGCATAACCAATGGAAAACATAGAGATTGTTGGTGTTCCTGACCAAGAGAAATAACAACAAAAACAGCAAATCAAAATTTTAAGGAACCTTTTCTAATTTGAATGAAACCATGAGTATTAAACTTCTTCTGAGAAAAGCAAAAAGCAAAGAGAGAAAAGGGTAGATAGATGATAGAGAGCGAAATAAATAGGTAGATAGATATAGTTAGATAAATAGTAGATAGATAGATGATAGATAGATAGAAAAATGAACTTGGTAAAGTTACCAAACTTAAACTTTAGAAAGAATCTTTAAAAATTCAGAGATCTGGGCTTCCCTGGTGGCGCAGTGGTTGAGAGTCCGATGCTGGGGATACGGGTTCGTGCCCCGGTCCGGGAAGATCCCACATGCCGCGGAGCGGCCGGGGTCGTGAGCCATGGCCGCTGAGCCTGCGTGTCCGGAGCCTGTGCTCCGCAACGGGAGAGGCCACAACAGTGAGAGGCCCGCATACGGGGAGAAAAAAATTCAGAGATCATTTCAGAAGAACCTGGTCACCTGTAAAGCAAAACATAAAATCATGCCTTTCTTCAACCATCTAATGGAGGTATTAAATGCAGAACTCAAAGGAGCAGAGCCTGCAGATTTCTGAGGAAGGGAAGATTGAGATTAATTAATTATATATTAAGGCAAGTCATATTCGTGACTGAAGAAAACAGGCATAAAAATTTAGGAAAACCTTTGATTCCTAAAAAGTCAATTGGGAAAGTTAAGCCAGTCAATAAGTAGGTATATATCTCAGTAATGAAAACATAAAACGGTGAAGCAATTTAGAGAAGTCAATGAATTTAGAAATAAAATCAATTTTAAATAATCTACAATTTTATGGTTTCACAACACAATAATTTTTAATAAAAAATTAATTAACATTTTTGGACTGAAAATAAAGCCCAAGACTATGACCCTCCCCCCAAAAAAAGAATGATTTTGGATGAGTTGGAGAAGGAAGAATATGAAATATGTGTTCCTATTTCACTTAAGAATGCCAATTATTAATGTTTATTTCTGGACCTGGAAAGTTAAAAAACAATTATAACTTATTTATATATGTCAGTTCTCTTAATAGAAAATTGACTTTATAACTCATAAGTTACAAAAGGTGAAAGTAAGGTTTAGTAACATGGGAAATACATAGAAAATATTCAGAGACATGAAACATAGAAAAAAGTCAAACGAACACATTTTACATTGTATAGGATAAACTTATCTCTTAAGAGGAAAAAGACTCACTTTAGGAGACCAAAAATAAGTTTGACTACATATCCCACATCAAAAACTAAAGGACTCTATAAAGTTAAAATTAAGAAAAACATCAACAGATTTAGGCAAATAAAAACCTTAAAAATCTGGCATTACAATACTTATTTCCAATAAATTTCAATTAAAATTAAAAGTACATGTGATATTTCTTTAAAATGATTTCAGGAGCAAACTACAGTGAAGTTGTGAGTATTGGTGGAACAATACATAGATATATAGATGTATGTAAAAATGTTTGAAACTCACAGAGTTACTGATAGGAATATAATATGATGTTAAACATACATAAACCAGCTCTGTCCTTTAAATATCAAAGTGATTCATAATAACAAGTATACAGAAATCTGAAAAAAATGTAATCATTGTAATTTTTGTGAGTATATTAACTTTATTTACCCTACAAATATAAAATACATCTTCTTTTTGCCTGCTTTGGGATATTTTCATAACTCTCCCCCATTAATTTCTGCTCATAATTCTATAAATATAATTATTAAGATCTTTGTCTTCTTATCTTTAGAATTTTAAAGTTTTATTATTTAAATTTTTTTCCTTGAATTCCATTTTTCTCTTACTTCATAATTTGTATAGTTACACTCAGGAAATGTAAGTTCCAGAGCTGACAGCCTTGGAGAAGGCTGAGTCCACAATTATAAAAAATGCCTAAAGATTTTCTTCCTCATCTGTTCCAGCAGTACCTCTCCAATTATAATGGTACCCAACTGATGTGCCTTCAGTTCTAAATTATTATGTTACCTTGTACATAGTGGTATTAAAAAAACATCTGTTGAATGAATTAACAAACCAGTATGTGTGTGGGTGTGCATATATGTTTGTCTTCCTGTCAAACACCATGTATTTTCCTTATAAAGATTTGTTTTCTAAGTGGCATAGTCTCCAGATTTATAAGTACGGAATGAGGTGGTGGGGAGAAAGACCTGGGATCCGTGTGCTCAATTGCTGGAGGCCATGCTAGCTGTGTAGTTATTTCATTTGAGTCATCTTCTAGGCACTACCTGGGGTTTATTGAGGAACAACTTAGTTTTGAAACATCTAGCAGACATTCATGGGAGGAGGCAGATTACAGACTGTTTACTCAGGCTTCCAGCAACAATTGTCAAGCAGCCATCCTCTAGTATGCTCATTTCTGTTTTGGTGTACATCCTTTGTCTGCAGGACTGCAAAGATTTCCTGGTGGGTTCTCCTCAGTTTCTTTGCATATCTATGAAGTAAAAGGAGGCACTGGCTAGAGTTACGAATAAGTCTAATATTTTGAAAAGATGTGATATGACTACTGAAAGGTTGGGCTGATCTGAAAGGATTCTTATCAAGACCCACTCAAAATTATTGAACATAAAAAAGAAACTTGTATAGTCATTTTAAACTTCAACCATGAGCCTCGCTCCTCTCCAAGAGGACTTTGTCACAATGTTGCTTCAGTTTAGCTTATCTGACTCCCTGGCTTTCAAATGACTTTCAAATGACCCCCACAGGACAGGGGAAAAGTAACTGAGAAGTTCAGAGTATTTATGGCTCACATCATCTTTTTGATATTTCCTGGGGTTCTTCCCCAATTAAATTACTGTTTGCTTATTTGGAGTCATCAATTGAATAAGTCACTTTCTCCACTTGGAAGACACTAATACAAACTAGTTAATTGTACAATGACCAATTGCACAGGACATCCACACTGACAAAGTGGTAGTTTTTATAACCTTCGTTCTCAAATTTCTCCTCTTCATGTACCAAAGATCCTTACCACAGTCCACAAGAGTACTCTAAATCTGCTAGTTCACACAAATCTGCAGTTCCTAGGTAGCTAATTTGGTCTAGAAAGAGTGACGCTTGAACTATCTCCAAAATCTAACTATGATACTTGGTTCTGGGTGAGATCTAACTGCCCATTATTGATTAGACTTATAAAATGACCATGAGAGCTTAAACTAAGAAGCCTTGTTGCAACTAATTTTCATAACTTATTCAGTAACTTCATTGTTCATCAGAATTGCTCAGCTTTCTCTCATGGAATATGTATGGAAGAGATCAAAAAGTTAAACACCTTAATGAGATATATGTTCTTTTAGTACAGGGGTCGGCAAACTTTTTTTTAAAGGGTCAGATAGTCAATATTTTAGACCTTGTGGACCTTACAGTCTCTTGGGTGAGGGCTCAAAGTGTGCTAGCATTCAAAACCAGCTAGAAACAATATGTGAATGGTTGGAAATGGCTGTGTTCCAATACAGTTTTAACTCTGGACATTAAACTTTGAATTTCAAATAGTTTTCATGTATTACAAAATATTCTTTTTCTGAATTTTTTTTCAACCATTTGACAGTGTAAATTTCCATATACAAATGGGCAGAAGGTGAGATTTGGCTAACAGGGTATAGTTTTCTGACCTTTGCTATAGTATATAAACTTCAAGATATATTTTAGAAAATACTCATAGTCCAAAGTTCAATCTGTTTTTCTCCTCTGCCCATAAGCAAAAAGTACTGATGGAATAAGTGGGAACTGGCCACTCTGCTCTGTCAACCCCAGGCTAAAAATCCACGAAGCTCCTTGGCTCACACTTTAAAAATCTGTTCCAGTTCTAATTCAGGTCCCTGACAACTTGGATGTGATTTGCCTTCGTTCTTTATCCCTCCTGTCAAGGCAATGGCTCTCTGCATGCTTTCTTAGCCACAGTTGGAGAATCTGCTAGTGTTCACTTATTCCATATTCCATAGAGGGGATAATTAACTAAGACTCAGAATAGCAAGCAAGTTTGACAGTGCCCTTCTTGGAACCAATGAGGAATGGGAGGTCTGCTTTTATTTAAGCCAGATATAAAGGAGAAATGTACATGATCTTAAATATATACATATTTTTAAACTAATACGTGCACCAAGTTTAAAAAGTAAAAAGATCCTAATAAGATGTAAGTGAACCATCCACCTACACTGAAGTCCTGATTATTATATTATTTTTGTATTATATTATTATTTTATTTTTTTATCTGGTATTTACTTCCACTTTTTAATGGTAATGCTTGCCTTGCTATTTTATTTAACATCGCTGAGCATAATCTCTTGACTTGCTATTATGGTTTAATCAGCTCAAATACAACACTGTATCTTGCTTCTGCCTAATATATTGCAGTTTTTGGCTAAATTGATATTTAGCATTTATAATATTATGACCAAATAAATATCATTTACTTGGAGTCAAGTGATTCACTATATTTACATTTACATTTGCTCAGTTCTATAATGTTTTCATTTTTCCTAGAATCAATTACCTCTCAGTTATATGTTCATTTCTCTATGTACCTATTGATAATTCTTCACACTGTCCAAGAGTTTCAAATAGCCTCTCAATACAGTACTCTAAACTAAAAACCCTCCCCATACTCTGTTCACTACATGCAAGTTTTTCCCCCTCCTTGTGAGCCTTTTGTTTTCTTGCTCAAATCTGGGCCAACTATGCACGAAAGGATGCTCCAGTTCCCCTGAATCTCATTCTGATGAATCTCCTTACCATTTTCCTTTGTAAAATGCTGTTTTCAGAATCTGAAATTTTCCTTTTCCGAGGTTTAAGTACTGTTTTTTTTTGTGGATTTCACCATCCTAAAAAAGAGGTCAGAGGAGTGAAATTTTTGGTGACTTGCTTATCTAAAAATTTCTTTATTCCATTCTCAAAGTTGATGAACTATTTAAGTATATAACACACGATTAAAATTAATTGTCCTTCAAAATTTTGAGATATTTTTCCATTTTCTTTTAGCTTTCAATGTTGCTGTTAGGATTCTTCTGTTCAAAAATTTCTGTGATCACCCCTCCTGCGTTTTTTTCTTACTATTAAAGCTTTCTCTCTCTTTCTCTCTCTCTCTCTCTTTCTCTCTCCCTCCCTCCCACTTTTAATTTAACAGTTATATGCCATACTGAGAATTTTTTGCATCCATTATGCTGAGCACTTATACATATAGAAATATATGCAAATTTATGCTGGGGATAATTGTTACATTATTTCTGTGATATCTTTTTTTTAGTTTTTCTTTTCTTTATGGAATTTCGATAAGGCGCATGTTTGAATTCCTATATTGATTCTCAATTTTCTTATATTTTCTCTCCTGCTATTCTCTTTTTTGCTTGTCTTTTACTTGCAAGGGAACTTCATTATCTTTATCCTTCTACTTTCCTACCTTATACTGAAGTTCTGATTTTTTAAATTTATCTTACTTTTAATTTCTAAGAGCTCCTTTAATTTTCTGATTTTTCCTTTTTATAGCATCTTAGATTTGATTCTCTTTCAGACTATTACTTTTAAAATAAATTCCCATCTCTTTTTTGCACTTTACCTATTTCATCTGAGTTCCTTTGCTTCTGTTCGTTTTATTTGTGGTCTTATGGTGGCTTCTGTTCTCAGAAGTCTAGTGATCCTGGGAATCTCATACACATTCAGCCACGAAACAAGACAAAGCTGATAGAAATGTCTACTTAATTCGAGAAAAATCATCTTTAAATGGAAGTTTCTTTCCTAAAAAGTTCTTATAACTGAAAGCTGGTAGTGCTGAATGTTAGAATATGGAAGAAATGAGAAAATTTTAGTTAAATGTGAAATCTTAGAGGCTGGGTAATAGACTATACTACTACTATAATTATACCTACTTTCTTGTTACTATGTATAAAATGGGTATTTTAGATTTTATTTACAGAGACCATTTTTCTTCACCTCATTCTTGGTAGAATTGCCTCAGATCCCACATATACCCATAATTGTACTATTTTTTGAACACTGTAAAGATGAAAAGTGGTGGATTTTTATATCTGCATTAGTAATGTTTTATTTTCAAAAGCTACCCTGAAGTTGAGTTGATCTCCAATAATTTGAAAGAACATTTTATTACTATGTATTGGTAATGTCTGTTTTTATAAATATACTCAGTTTTATATTCTTCCTTTTTAAGCAAATGTGACAATTCCTTATGTACTTTTGATTTTAATACAACTGTTAGGCAAATAAACAAAGAATAATAATATATAAAGTTTACTATATTTATGGCAAACTTTTGGGTTCCTTGTAGGAATACATTTAATTTCACTTGATCCAAGGGTCATGTGCTATTTTTATTGTTACCTGCACTTTACAGATAGGGAATCTGAAAAAAAAAGAGAAAAGTAATATGCCCAAACTCTATAGAAAGTAAGTAGCAGAACTTGGGTTTGAACTTGAGCTATTGGGATGACCACTTAGGTCTACTGGACCTTGAAGAAAAAATAACAGCCACAGACTATTTTGGTTTATATGGAAGGGTAAAATATCACAAATAAAAATTTGAATTTATATGTAAATTGATGTTCCATATATTGCCATTTAAATGACAATTAATACACATAGAGTACTCTATGATTTAAACATTTCCCATTTATTCCTAAAAACAGCACTTATCCTTCAATTTGCCTGGAACATGCTTGCAGACCATGATATCCTGAAATCAATTTTTATAGGAAAATACAAATGTCTTAGTGAACTTTTAGGTTTACTCTAAGTAAGTGCAAGTTTATAGACATATGACAGTAAAAACAGCTTTCATTATTAATCAAATTTCTCTTTTCATCCAGAACTGAAGAATGGACGTGTCCTAGGTACAAGAGGGAGGCAAGAGAAAGCTCCACCACCAGAAACTGAGGTATGTGCTGAGATGCCTTCCAGAAAATATAAGTAGGGTCTTTTCTGCACAAACACAGTCCATGACAGGGATATATTAAAATACTGTGGTACTGGAGTGGGTATCTTGGGGTTCCAAAGGCAGAACAAAACTAGAACCATGGGTATAATCTACAAGGTATTTAATAAATATCTGCATCATGGTAATCAACAGCACATTGTACCTGTAGATGTCAGAATCCCTCTTACCATTGGCTTCACTCCTTCAGAAAGGGACCAAGATGACCTTTGAGAAAGATAAGATTTTAAAATTTTATTTAAAGTGAAATAACATCCAGCATAAAAAATAGAATGAAAAGAAAATAATAACCAAGATCATCGATTTTCTGAAGGATGAAGATCAGCAGGAAAAGTTTTTCGTATTGAGGCCTGGCCAGTGTGGCTGAGCAGATGGCTTTGTACACATTGCTGGAGTCCCATCTGAGGAAAATCTGGTCCAGAGATGCAAATAAACCTTCCTTCATCTCTTCTTAGCTGATGAAATAAAAGTGTTTATTGTTCAAAAATAATCTACTATGAACGTAATGAGTATTTCTGCTGACAGAAAAAAGATTAGAAGAGTAGGGCAGGTGGACATTAACATTTCTAATTTAAAAATCATCTTAGTTAGTCATACTTTATTGCAACCATGTTAACCCAAATTTTGCATTTACTTTCTGAAGATAATTCATTTCATGCATGATTTCTTGGGGCATTTTCCTTTTCATGGAATTTCTCAGAATATTTACAATATAGAACAATATTCCTAGTACACAGTAATATAATGGGCTTTTATAAATGTACAGTAAAATAATAAAAAATATTTTATTATATCATCATTGGGAATGCCACTTTAATCTCAAACTCTAAGGCCGATTCACCTTACAGAAATTCACGCTCTATTTTTTTTCTAGGTTGATATGGAATATTGAGTTACAATTCCTTCCTCTGTTTATCTAAGCTCTGTGCTGACTTTTTTTTCTTGTAGATTTATTCCTAGCTATAGTTGCTAGTATAAGTTACTTAGCCTGTGTGAACTTCATATATACCTAGGTGGCCAGAAAAATGAACAAGCAATAAGATAAAACAAACAAGCAAAATACCCTCTTATGTCCAGAACAATTGAAAAGAAACACTTCTGTGGCAGAGAAAAGAAGCTACCTACCAAAATCTTTTCTCCTATCCATAATATAGAGATGTAGATTAAAACTGAATACTTAGGCAAGAACTATATTTTCCAGTTCCCTTGCAGTCATGGGTGATTATATTATTAGTCCCTCCCAGTAGAAAGTGAATGGAACTGACATATGTTACTTCTAAACCAAGGCTTTTAAGAAACCAATATGTCTCTTCCATGCTGTCTTTTTCTCAATCCAATGACTGAATGTATTGCAAATGATATCCTATGGGTTACTTGAGCTGTGAGACAGAAGGAACTAGGATTCTTGCAAAACCACATAGAAGAGAATGGTCCCATCAGCCTAACCAATCACCAAGAATTGTTTTATGAGAAAGAAATATTTTTATTTTATTCTTTTGAGTCGTTGCATTTGGATTTACCACTGCATTCTTGCCTATCATCACTGATAAATCCTCTCTCTGTTACTAACCACAAAGCCTCTTTAAGTTTTCCAAAGATCTTAAAGTCTACACAACTATCCAGGGGCTTTTGTAACTTGGCCTACTTTCCAGGTGAGCAGACACACTTTGCAGGTATTTGAATGTGGCTCTTGGATTGGGAGATGGAAGGGCAGGGATTCTTATAACTATTGGCACACAATGGAAATCTTTTTATGGAATGATAAATGTGATATTAATAATGCACATTATTACAGTGATTTTACCACTTCTTCAGGTAGCAACATACTCCCTTGAATTTAACGAATATTATTTGCTGTGCCCATGAACATTCATTGACAGGTTTGATGAGGCCACATACCTGTTTTCCTTTTTCAGACAGCAAAAGCTGTTTCATGGAACAAGTGTTTTAGATGAAAATGAATAGGTAGGAAATAAAACTATAATGTAAATCTAGGCCCATAGTTGGATAGTTGACAGCTGCATGTCTGAGGGAGAAAATAGTCAATATTTTCTGTGATGATAGATTGAAATGAGATTAAAATACAGCTGGATTTCATCTGATACTTCTCAATAGGACACATTTCTCTCAGACTTAAAAGAAGTATCTGGATGAGTTTGAAGCATTAGACTCTTCATTAATCATAAATTTTATTGCTTTTCTTTGAATACAAATATTGCTAATTTTTATGTATCTAAGCTGGTATTTCAGAAGTAAGGAATACATTGCTAAATACTGTTTGTAACAGGTTCAAACTTGCTTGTGTGTGACTATGTGATTATTCCTCTGAAGTCCAACCAAAACAGTGTGCTTAATTCATATTTCTTACAAGATTAAAAAAGATATGACCATACTCCAGTGAGTTCATAAACTGTGATTTTGAAAAACATTGCAGCCACTTAGAGTTTCTTTTAGATATGTCATAATTATGTTCAGATATGTGCTTAATCAGTATGCTTCAAATATTATCCAAAAGAAATAAGACTTCATATATGTAACATGAACCATCCTTTCATTAACATTAAATACATTTAGTTTATTAAATAAAAGACATACCCAAATATTTTCCTTTGTTTTATGTTTTTCATGCAGAATTCTATGTTTATTTTGTTCTATTTTATTGTGCATAATATTAAAGTTCTTGTTAGTTAGAATACAGACATGAATTACATGAGGGAAAGACATTCTTAATTACCTGAAAACACAAGAAATTCATGCTGTCAGCCTGCAAATGTTGTGAAAGCTAGCAACAAAGATTATGATGATATTCATTGCTCTGAGGACAAAGGCTGAAATTTAGCCTAGCCCACAAACCCTAGATCATCTGTTCTTCATCTGCCTCACAAGTCTCATTTAGCATTATGCTTTCACCTCATGCTCTATGCTCCAGCTATTATGACCTCTTTTCAGTTCCATCTTGAACATTCCAGGCTATTTAGCTTGCCTGAAATTTTCTTCCCCTGCTCACCCACTGCATTCAATCCTTATCTAGTTGAATCTTACTTTCTGTCAGATCTTAGTTCAATAGTCACTTCCTCAGGAAAGCCTACACTAGCCTCCATACTTAGGTGATTTTCACCTAATGTATACTTTATCAGCATGCCCCTCTCCTTCATATCTTCTGCTCTATTCAAATTTTTTTTTGTTTGTGTGACACTCTGTTGAATGTTATTCTTTCTTGCTAAGCGGCAAGGCTATGACATTTTTGGTCACCTTTATATTTTCATCACTTAAAAAACCTGTTGCTCATAGCAAGAGCCGAATAAATATCAGTTAAGTGGATGAATGAATAAATGAGTAAAGTAGGTTTTATTTGTACCGGGAACAGTGCCTAACAAAAAGATTATTGGCCATGAGTTGAGCTCTTACAGTTTCTGTTTGATGATGTCTTTAAAAATGTTTTAATGTATTATAAAGTAAAAATCTATATTCAATTAGGCTTTGAGAGAAAAAAAAAAGATGCTTCCTTTCCAAACACTGATAAATTTCAATGAGAAACTTGGTAGTAAGTAAAAGGCAAACTGTGAGCCTAATATTTAGAAAGATAGAGTTTCAGCATCCCTTACACATTCTTAGTTTAAAAGTATGCTCCCATAGTATCAACCCTCTTGCAGACAAACAAGAAAGAAAATACACAAAAAAGAAAGAGAAGGAGAAGGAGGAGAGGAGGAAGAAGAAGTTGTTTTTGATGGGGAGTCAACATTTGGATGAAGGAATGACATACTGAAGAAGGGAATGAACCTGGATGAGCTATTTATATATTTGGTCTTTAAGACTAAGAGGCAGGGGCTTCCCTGGTGGCGCAGTGGTTGAGAGTCCGCCTGCCGATGCAGGGGACACGGGTTCGTGCCCCGGTCTGGGAAGATCCCACATGCCGCAGAGCGGCTGGGCCCGTGAGCCATGGCCGCTGAGCCTGCGCGTCCGGAGCCTGTGCTCCGCAATGGGAGAGGCCACAACAGTGAGAGGCCTGCGTCCCGCAAAAAAAATAAAAATTAAAATTAAAAAAATAAGACTAAGAGGCAAATCAAACTCTTATAGAAAAACTGCAGTGTTTCTTCCTTATAAAAAACAGAGAATAGAATTTGGGGCACCCAAATAATAAAACCATGCTTTAAAGTGATGAAGGATCCTAAGAAATGAGAGAACAAGAGGGGAGAAGTGATAAATTATGGGTATAATGTATACTCAAATTGCTACCTGACCCATTAACCACATGTACAGACCATACTCTAAGGGACACAATGAAGGCTAAAATCACTGTACTGAGTTCTGAGCCTATGTCCAAGAGATAAAGATTGCAGTTTAAGTAAATCAAGTTAATTGTCTGCTAAAACAAACCAACACACACAAATAATCATACTGTTTGGAGGAATGTAACAGAATCCAGAGTCTCCAAACATAACCTTCAAAATGTGCAAGATACATCTTAAAATTATTAAACATATGGAGAAGAAGGAAATTTTGACTGGATTTCAAGAGGAAAGGCAATATACAGAGACTAACCACAGGCACTAGAATTAGCAGATAAGAATTTTAAAGCAGTTATCATAACTATGATTATTGATGAAAAGGAAAATATATTCATAATGAGTGAAAATGTAAGAAATTCCAGCAGAAGAAAAATGAACCATGACAAAAATACAAATGGAAATTTCAGAGCCAGATTAAATATCTGAAGTAAAATTTTCACTGATTGGATGTGGTAGACACCCTCTAAAGATCTTCATGTCCCAATCTCCAGGACCTATGAATATGGTATTTTACATGGCTAAAGGAAGCTTGCAAATGTGATTAAGAGAACAGACCTTGAAATGGAGAGGTTCTTGTGGATTATTTGGTTGTCTCATTGTAATCACAAGGATATTTAAGTGGAAAAGGAAAGGAGAAGAGAAAATCAGAGAGGAGGACATTACTATAGGATGTCAGGGAGATACAATGACTCCACTCACTTTTGCTGGCTTTGAAGATTGAGGAAGGTGATCATAGCCAAAAAATGGAAGTGGCCTCTAGAAACTAGAAGAGGAAAGAAAACAGATTATCCCTTAGAGGATCCAGAAACGAATTCAAGCCCGAAGACACCCTGAAATTAGTTCATTGGCTTTAGTCCAATCAGACCTCTGTTAGACTTTTTAAACTACGTATAGTAAGATAACTTTTGTGCCTCTTTAACCAATACTTGTGTGTTAATCTGCTGCAGAAGCATATGTGGAGAAAAGGGAACTCTTGGTGCACCGCTGGTAGAAATATAAATTAGTTTAACAACTGTGGAAAGCAGTTTGGAGGTTCCTCAAAATTAAAAAGAGAACTGCCTTATGATCCAGCAATCTCACTTCTGAGTATATATCTACAGGAAATGAAAACAAGATATCGAAAAGATTGTCTGCACTCCACGTTTAATGCAGCGTTATTCATTCACAATAGCCAAAATGTGGAAACAGCCTCAGTGTCCATCAGCAGATGAATGGGTAAAGAAGACGTGGTATACATAAAATGTGATGTTATTGAGCCATGAGAAAGAAGGAAACCTTGCTATTTACAACAATATTGATAGATCTTGAGGGCATTATGCTAAGTAAGGTAAATTAGACAGAGAAAGACAAATAAGTATGACATCATTTAAATGTGGAATCTAAAAAGGCTAAACTTGTTAGAACAGAGAGTAGAATAGTGGTTATCAGGGGCTAAAGGGTGGGGAAATTGAAGAGATGTGGTTTAAGGATGCAAACTTGCAACTAGTGGGTAAATAAGTCCTGGAGATCTAATGCACTGCATAGTGATTACAGTCAACACTACTGTATTATAAACTTCAAGTGTGCTAACAGACTAGGTCTTAATTGTTTTCACCACAAAGAAGAAGTGATAATTATGTGACATAATAGAGGTGCTAACTAAGGCAATGGTGGTAATCATATTGCAATATACAAATGTATCAAATCAACAAGTTGTACGTCTTAAACTTACACAATGTTATATGCCAATTAAAGCTTAATTAAAAAAAATAATAGATAAAGACTGAAGACACCAAAATTGGTGAGGATGTGCAGCAACCAGAATTCTCAAACATTGCGGATGAGAGTGTAAAAGGATATAAACAAAAGTTCTGAGTTACTGATAAAAATAAGCATATTCCTCTCATTTGATCCACCAATTATAATTCTAGCTATTTACAGAAGAGAAATGCATATATATATCCACAAAGTGACATTTTTTTAAAAAATGATACCAACTTTATTTATAATATCCCTAAACTGAAATCATCGCAGATGATCATACATTTATTTTTTATTCCTTAGGCTTTGCAGATTCCTTAGTAAACTTGATATTAATCAGAATTCACTATATTTGTGTAATGTTTCATCCAAAATAATTCTGATTAAAAAGTATAAGTTCAGTAATTCTCAAAAAATATTTTTCTCCTTAAAATTATGATTTAAGGAATCCTGCTTAATGGCAGTTTATATGTGATACAGAGAGATGAGAGATGATAGACAATAAAGAAGGAAAATGGAAGGAAGGAAGAGAGGGAGGAAGGAAAGGAAGGAAAAGAGGAAGGATGGATGGAAGGGAAAGTGAAGAAGATTGATCTTGATTTGGCAAACTGAAATGCAATGTGATACAGAAACATTGGAAAGGTTGGAAATCCTTTCACAATTGTGTCTGAAGTTTCTGAACCCTTAAATATACATATTGAGTTTCTTATGATAATTGGATTAATTTTAGGGCATAAAGGTACCAGATTAATAGTGAATAACTTTATGATCATCAGAGTGAGAGGATATTTTACTTTTTTCTAACACACACACACGCACACAGACACACAGACATTTAAAAAGTGTTTCAGGATATCCAGTAGTAAAGATAAAAGTCATTATCAAATATGAGAACTCTACACAGACAACAACAATAACCAAAAATAAAAAAAATGCTTATATATGTTGATGATTATTTGTACCATGAACCAAATGTGTTTAGTAAAATTCCACACATGTGTGATACAAAAGAAAAGAGAAGGGCTTCCCTGGTGGCGCAGTGGTTGAGAGTCCGCCTGCCGATGCAGGGGACACGGGTTTGTAACCCGGTCCGGGAAGATCCCACATGCCGCTGAGCGGCTGCGCCTGTGAGCCATGGCCGCTGAGCCTGCGCGTCCGGAGCCTGTTGTTCCGCAACGGGAGAGGCCACAACAGTGAGAGGCCCGGGTACCTCAAAAAAAAAAAAAAAAAAAAAAAAAAAAGAAAAGAAAAGAGAAGACCAAAAAAAAAAAGAATGTAATTAAATAGGTTTGATAAGATAAACTTTTAAGTATAATCACATAAATAAAACATATAAATATGTATATTAAATTTAATTACTCACTATAGGATGTTATGTTCCATGAACATAATTACTGACTTCAGCAATTTAGACCATGGTAAAAGGCATATGGTCAATCTTTGCATATCAGATCTATTTAATTCTTGATCCTAGATAAAATACATTAAGAAATGGTCAGGGGTCTTCCAAATGGAGAAATTACAAAATTATAACTTACTTAAGCTCTTTAGAATATTGCTATCTTTAATCCTTATTGATTTTACTAGGAAAATCTCTTCATAATTCTCATCTTTGTGATTTTCTCATAGACCTACAAAGATTCAAATGAATTATAAATCCATCTCAAATACTAAGGAACAGATTTCTGTTATTTATGCTAGGTTACTTAATCCCTCTTCCACTAAATATCAGTGAAAAATCCAACTTGTTTTCTCATTTTCTTTTAAAAAAACATGATAAAAATGGTTATCTTATGCTAGATTTACACAATCATCTGAAACCGAACGTTTCAAGCATTCTCCCTATGTAAAAATAAAGCATATTCTCATAAATATTTACTAAACAGCTACCTTGTCCCAGACACAGTTCTAGATATTGTGAATACAATGTTAACAATAAAGATAATATCCTTATTTTATGGGGCTTTTAGTTTGGTTGGGACGCTAAATATAGTCTAATAACCACACACACACATGCACACACACACAAAATATTTGTGATTGTAGCAAGTGTGAGGAAGAAAGTAAAACGGCCTGGTGTGATACATAGTGACTTGGAAGTACTTCTTTAGATGTAGTGTTCAGAATATAACTAGCTGAAATATTGACATTCTTACTGAGACCAACCATGTGAATATCCAGGAGAGTACATTTTAGGCAGATTGAAATGTGAAGGCTCTAAAGTATGCATGAACTTGGCATACTTTTTAGAACTGCCTGAAAGCCAGCATGGTGGAAAGTGATGGAGTGAAGAAAAGAGTGGGGTATGATAACATTGGAGGGATAGGCAAGTTCATGGAGAGACTAAAAAGCCATGGCAAAGAATTTGTATTTTTTCATAAGTAGAAACCACTGACAAATGCTATGTATTTTCTAAATATTATTGTTTTATACTATACATATTAACGTGTAGACAAACATGGAAGTTGGGAGTGTAAATAGCAGTTAGTGATATTCATTGTAATGTAGGCAAGAAACAATAATATCTTGGAAAATGATTTTAACAAAGAAGAAAGAGAGAAGTAAGTGGGTTTTGGTTTCATTTTTTAAAATAAAATAAAAGATTAAGTTTGGGCCCTGGTAATATACTTTATCAACATCCAAGTTGAGCTATCAAAAAGGCATTCATATATGTATATGAGCCTGAAACTCTAAGGTTATACAAAATTAACTCTAGGAGAGCTAGACGAAAACAATGGAAATATGGGTTAGAATTGTATTATGGCAGCCAAAAACAAAACAAAAACAAAAAGCACCTCAAATTAATTCATATATGAGCTTTATAAGTAGGAATATTAACACTCAGAAAAAGCTATGACAATCCTATTCTAGTCTTCATTTATCAGACAGGGCAAAGTATTGTATTTATTTTTGATCACTACCTTTTAAAAATGATCAATGTAGTGAAGAGTTAAGAATTATTTAAATGAAAACCCTGGAAGAAACTGAGCATACTTAGCTTAAATAAATAGTATCACAGTGGTCACAATATTTGCTTTTTAATATTTTGCTTTGACTTGAGTAAAATTTGAGGGTATATTTATGAGGAGTACATATTAAATACAATACTGTACTACTAGGAATACTGATCTAAATAATTACATTAAAGTATGTGAATCTCTATCTCTTGCACTATTGATTTATCAACCTAGTCCTCCTAACCATGATTTCTTGAGTCACTGATACTATTTTAAAGACTGTTAAAGAATTTGCCATCCACCTCAAAAATTGGTACATCCTATATATAGGTTTATCAAACTGTTTATCATTCAAACTGGAACTGATTTGAGTATACAGGAGGCTTTACTAACATTTAAGATGGAAAGACAGTCATAGTACAAAACTGTCCTGGACAGATCAGGATACATGGTTAACCTGCTTGTAAATGATAAACCAACACCATCCCCACATCGCTTTCTTTTTTTTGCGGTACACGGGCCTCTCACTGCTGTGGCCTCTCCCGCTGCGGAGCACAGGCTCCGGACGCACAGGCTCAGCGGCCATGGCTCACGGGCCCAACCGCTCTGCGGCATGTGGGATCTTCCCAGACCGGGGCACGAACCCGTGTCCCCTGCATCGGCAGGCGGACTCTCAACCACTGAGCCACCAGGGAAGCCCCTCACATCACTTTCTTAATCCCCTTAATTATTTAATCCTCTTCACCTCCAACCCTCTTTGCCACCCATATGTATGGCCATCACTTTGATAATATTATGCCTCTTATCTAATCCACTCTAGCTATTTTAAACTGTAACAACCCAGATCTGAATGCAATCCCTTAGTCTTTCTGTTTTTGATTACAATATCGGAGATAGTTGTTAAGCTTTACCTTGACTTTAGCAGCTCCCCACTTAGTATAGACCTAGTATTTGTTCTCCTGAACCATTTCTATTCTTCTGCTTCACTTGCTCAATAAAGCCCCAACTCAGCATCATTCCAGGGATGTAGATGTCCACACTTTGCTGAGTGATCATCGTGTAACTGTACAGGACTGATACCTTTAATGCTTGTAATATTTTAGTCTTTCTCTCCATGCTAAGCAGCGATTCTTTGACATGCTCAGTTACCCTTCCCTTTCATTTCTCTTCTTACACCCCCTGTAAAACCACCATTAATTAATAACATTGGGTTAAGCTGGAGTGGATTTTTTCCAAGTACTGACTTTGAACCTATGAAAATATCTTTATTTCATTTTACTCTTGAAAGAAAACAATTTTTCTTCCTGTTTGAGGGTAACTTCTTTACGTGAGCTCTTGTGTTTTGTTTTTTGGGTTTTTTTTCAAATAGTATTCTGAAGCATGGCTTCATCAGTTATCATCTTTATATCTGAAGCTTGTTTCCCTCACTCTGTAATTATGATCATGTCTCACTTTAAAATAAAAGGAAAATAAATATCATACTCAGATTCCCACATGTTGCTTCTTTTCCAGGCATGCTTTTTCTAATCATAATGTATTTTGATTTCTTCACCTCCCATTTCTTTCACAATCTACTGCTATCTAACATCTGCCTCAGCGAAGTCAAGGAAAGTCCTGGCTAGGTTCCCAAATTGTATATTGCTTACTTCATTCAACATACACTTGATGAACAACAAACAACAGCCAGGCACTGTTGAATCGCTCAGATTAAATCAGTGGTGAGAAGAATAAAGGAAACATGGCAGTTTGTATTCTACTGGGTTAAATAGAGTAAAAAAATAAAAAAACAATGGACATACTCAATAGACACATTATGTTGTATGTGAGGAGCTGGTGAGTGATTTTGTGTGTGTGTGTGTGTGTTTAAAGAATGAAATGTGAAAAAAGGAGAAGACTGGTGAAAGGGATCAGGAAGGTTAATCGTATTTTTTAACTGAGTGGTCATAATTGACTTTATTGAGAAAGTGATACTGAAAAAAAGTAAAGAAAGTAGCTGTATGAATAGCAAAGGGATCGTGCACAATAAGTTCAAGGAACATCAAAGAGGTCAGTATGACTAGAGCAAGGTCGGGCATAGCGGAAGATATGTTCACAGAAGTAACGGAAAACAAGATTATGTACGACCTTGTAGGACATTGTAAGGTAAATGACCTTCATTCATTCTAAGTGACATGGATGCTGTAATACTTTTGAGCAAAAGAATAGCATGATCTGAATTGGGTTTTAGAAGTATCATCCCGGATTCTATATTGAGAATAGACTGTGGAGGGCAAGGATATGTGCATGGAGGCAGATAGGAAACTATTATAATAATCCAGGGAGAAGTTGAAAGGGCTTTGACCAACATGGTAGCATACAGTGTGGTTAGAAGTACTGCTAGATGGTAGAAGTGGTCATATTCTGAATGTATCAAGGTAGTTTCAACAAAAGTGGACATTGGATCTAAAAGAAGGGGTGATCCTGGCTTTGTGGCCCAAACAACTGAATCAGATGAGTCTCAATCAGGGTTTTCAAAGGACATGAATAGCAACAGCCACTTGAGAGGGCAACAAAGCCAGCAGGAAAAAAACATTCAAAGAGGGAATATTTTTTTTCTTCTGTTTATTTAATAATTTTATTTAATTTTACTTAATACATTTGATTTTCAAACTGTAGAATACGTATGTGAGAATACTCTTAGTCCTTATCTGAATGTGGTTCTGTGTTAATTAGTATTTACTTTGATCCTTTCTGTGCTGTATATGCTAATTGGCCTTAGAATAAGATCTGAAGCCGTTCAGAGCCTTACTGTATGGAATGCGGTCCTCAGACAACAGCATAAGAATCACCTAAAAGCTTGTTAGAAATGCAAAATCTCAGTCCTATGTCCAACATACTAAATCAGAATCCCCATTTTCACAAGATCCCCAGGTGATTTATATGTATGTTAATATTTGGGGAGCTTAAGTAACAAGTTATATCAGAGTATAAGAGGGAAGCATAAAATTGGCAAAAGCGGAAAATTATTATTTCCTAGAAAATAGTGGAAACATTTATGGGTCATAGATTATTTTTAATCTGGAGGAAAGTTATTGAAAATTTGCTGTTACTTTTTTTACAGGAAAATTGATGCTATAGCCCCTCCATAAAGTTAAAATATCTGCTTTAATCAAAATGTCTAAGAAATTAATTTTATACCCCCCTCCTTCAATTTCTCTGATTTGTGTAATCTAATTTCTGATTCTTTTATTCCTGACAGAAGTGTATTTAATGTAACTGCAGTCATATAATGATTTGGCCACAAATGACCAGGCATGTCAGTTAGTCCAGAATTTGTCTAGAGATATTGAAACAAAGGCCTTTGGAGTCTGCATAACAGATGCAGGGTCATGTAGCTAGTTAGAGGGAGACTTGGGCTAGAATAAAGGAACACTGAACTCTTGAAGATAATTAAGTTGTGATTTTGAAAAAGTGTTCCATAATTCAGGTTTTTCTCAGCCACATAATTTTACCACAAATGTGAATAAATTGGCAAAAATCGCCTTGTACAAAATGCTTATCAAAAGCAGCCATAAGCTAATAAAGAAAATGATTTGTGTAATATACCCATAATAAGTGGCATATGTCTAGGACAATATTGTTAAATTAAGGGGTGCTATTTTAGTGTGTTAATATTAGTTACTGTCATATAGTTGGCAACAAACAAACATTAAAAACATAAAATATAAATCTCAAAGCAATCAACCCTGAAGTAATTCTTAATGCCAAACTGCACTTCATCTAGCACATGATATTGATGATGATACTGCGAGCCTGCCACAGCCCAGACAGACAGAGGCTTCTCTTGTAGTGTCCCAATTAATATTTCCAAACTTGTTTTTCACTAATCATTTAACAAATACCAGATTTTATGCATTCTGTTCAACACACATTTCCCCAATAATTTTTAAAAAGCTATTTCTGTACTGTGGGTCTCTCCTTCCTAGAGTTTTCCTTCATCAGCCCTTCATCATCACCTGCTGAACTTTTCTTTTTCAATCTTGGAATGCTCATCTCAAGGCTATTTCTTTCTTAAATAGCTTCCTGACCTATTATCAGACTAGAACTTTTTCTTAGTCTTTCTCTTTCTTAGTCTCTGTAGAATACTTTCTTTTCCTATCTTTGTTATTCACCTTTGTCTTATCATTGTCTAAGATGCCACCTTGTGTTGTGGTTATTAGATAAGTTGTTTGAATCCTAAATTGTAAAATCCTTAAGGACAGGAATGGGTCTTCTTTGAAAGTACATTAACTGTATGAATAAGAATGTCATAATAATAACAACTAAATCTTATTGAATATTTATACTCCAAGATGTCTTATTCTTTCTTCTATATACCACCTCAAAAGCACATGAAGCAGATTCTATCAGCCCAAAGTGGCTAAGTATCTTGCCCAAGCTCAATCAGCTTGTGAGTTACATTAATAGGATTCTATCCCCTGAAGCTAGAGACTGTGATTGTATTATTTTACAAAACTGTTTTGACAGAGGGTCCAGAATTCTACAGATCCTTCTTTTATACTGTAACTCTTCTTTTACTCCATGTAGCATCTTTTGGAAGCAGATGCAAATTCTCTGGGATTTCCTTTTCATACTTAAAACATGAGATTGTAATTTATATCAAACTTATAACTTACATCACAGCGAGGTTAATTATTAAAATAAAATAACACATCTAAAATTCATGGGCTACTGAATCCATCTACTAAATCTTAGCCTTATTCTTATTTCTAATTTCTATGTTTTCCATAGAGCATATCACATTTTTTTTCACAGAGTGAAAAAAATTCAGTAAATTTTAAAAGTAATTTCCGTATAATAAAATCCAAACTACTTTTATTTCACTTCCTTTTAGGAAAGATTTGTTTTAGATCTATAGATTTTGTCACAGTGTCTCCTCGACTCACAATTAACCTTCCTTGACATTACCAAACTTTATCACGTTTTATGGGTCCTAGCAGGGAGACTCCAAAGAAGCCAGGCAGCAAATTGTGCATGCTATAGGTTTTACACTTGCCACTGAGAATTGACATTTTTCACTTCCATTAGTAGAAAAAAATTAAAAGTCCTGCATTGCTTTAAAAAAAAGAAACAAAGAATTCTTAAGACAGGTTTCCAACACTTTAGTCTATGAAAACAGTAACAACAGAGAAGAATGACTTTTCTTTGAGAAGTCACAAGCAATTGTATTGTCAGTATGAGAACTAAAAGCATTTGGTTTATACATGTGGTATGACGGTCTTAATCTTTTACTTCATCAAATTCCAAGGACTGAGCAAAAGACAAAGATTGTATTTAGCTGCCAAAGAGAGTGTGAATCATTTCTCTCAAGATTTTAAATATCCTTTTTTTAGCTTGGAGGCATAAAGCAACCAACCTGAATGAAAACAGATTTAGGCTGTAACAAGAAGACAAAATTTAACCAGCATATGCTATAGTGCCTTAGTGAAACAGTACAAAAGTTTTTGCATAAATGCTACTTCAAAAAAAAAAGCATGCAGCAAATTATTCAGACTGTGTTTGCTGGACCTTATTATACCTGGAAAGGCTATAAGAACTCTACTAGGATAGAGAAAATACAAAAATAATAATCTGTCATGAGGAAGGATTTTTGATACTTATTGATCAATACAACTTTTTAATAAAATTATCTTCCTAGCTCTAATCTAAGGTTTGTATAGCCAAGTTAATTATGTATTACGTTACTTTATATTTTCACTGGATTGGCAATCTTATACTGAAGTAATGTATTGTATTTAAATATCATTTAACTTAACATTTAGTAACAATAATCCTGCAGTTCAATGGATCAAACGAGGAAGCCCAAAATGGACTCAAATATATAGAGAAATTTAGTTTAAAATTAAGATGACATCTCAAGTCAGTATGGAAAGAATTGATTATGCAAAGAATGCTGTAGAAACAGTTGGAGAGCTCTCTATGTATCCATCTATCTATCTATCCATCTATCTTATCAGCCATTTTGTATATATAGATCAGTATTTGAAACCTCATAAAAAAATAAATTCCAAGTGGATCCAAGTTCTAAGTATAAAAACAAATAGAAAAAGTACAATGTAAATACTAAATAAAATATTAACCTTTTCCATTATTGATTAGAAACTATTTTTAGCCCTCATATAAAGTTCAGAAGTCCTAAAATTTGATAATTAGACTATATAGTTGGACAACTAATTTATATCCAGCATACCATAGGCCAAGTTAAAAGGCAAATATGTATCAGACATAAGAAATAGATGTAAGTTTAAATGTATTTAAAGCTCATACAAACCAAAATAAAAGACCAGCTACAGAAAGACAGAGGGCTTTCCTTCAGGTCTCTGGGTAAATATTTTCTTATCAAATAGGTCTTGCCTGACAACCCCACAGAAAAGAACATCTTGAAAATCTCTCTAACCAGCTTAGTCTGATTTTCACTGTATATTCACTGCAAGTTCTAGGAGGGCCAGTACTGGGGACTCTATATTTAGCTTTTATATTCTAGCCCATGAATCATTGCCTGGCTTATGGTCTTTAAATAAAAATTTTGTATGAAGAAAATCAATCCAGGATAAGATGTAAAGAGGCATGATAAATAACAGAAGGATTAGCTTGTAAAGAATGAACACACTATTTTCAGAGGTAAAGGCAAAATAATAAAGGTCTCTGTGTGTGCATGCATGTGTGTGTGTGTGTGTGTGAACAGGAAATAACCCAGGTTATAATCTTAGCACAAGGATTATCAAGCACTGCTGAGGGAACATTTTATATTATATAACATGAATTTGTAGAGAACTAGATGAGTTTAATTTTGTAAATTTCTACATAATTGCTCAGCTGCCTAAAATCAAGAATAGAGAAATATAATATCTGAAAATGCCTTAGCTTAGAGTTTGACAAGAAATGATTATGAGCACTGAATAAAAGAATAATTTTATGATCATAGATTACACATATTTGAGCTGGTTTACCATTGGCCACACCATAGGTAAATGAAGCTAAAAATAGGGTGACAACATCAAGAGATAATGAGGATTTGGAAAACACACAGGGACAATGAAGAGGAAATTTAGTCAAGTAGTGGAAAGGGAAATGTTAACACAGATTTGAAATCTCCTTTAAGAACTTATATACTTTCTCTTTCTCTTCCAACTTCTCTGACTGGCTTCTCTTCCAACACCTTCTTATGGCATTGATATTCCCCAATGTTTCTATGCATGTAACAGTTCCCAGATGACTTCAATTTCATGTCTATCATATATGTCCATCAAGACCTAAATTCTAATGATTTCCAAATGTGTACCTCAGTTCTATCCTTTGCTTTAACATCAAGATTTCTAGACTAACTTCCACCCAAATGTAATCGGTTATGGACCAGTTACAGGAACAGAATCCATTCTAGCTATTTCAGACACAAAAGGATTGAATGCAATGATCAGATGCTTTAAAAGTGTTTGGAACAACTGGAAGTGCAAGCTCAAGGCTAGGACCCTAGAATCAACAGCAGGAATTGTTAAGTTAATGAATACACACTGTAACTATGATCCACATATCATATCACCCAGACCTGCACCCCAACCTGTTGACCCAGGGAAGCTAGGGAATAGATTGCTGTAAAAAAACCCAATGCCCTCACAACTGTACCTGATAGAAGGAAGAGCCAATCAAACTCTTTTTGGTGTTCCAAGTGTTGTATAACTACATGTAATTGGAGGAAACTAATTTGTGTCAAAATGGTGGAAACAAAGGATTTTAGAAAAGTTGTTCAGCTCATGCACCTTCTGAATAGAAGTAGATGGGTACAAGGAGGTAAGCTGGAATGCTGAGTGGGAACCATTCATGATCACCCCTTGACCATATCAGCCTCATACTCCATGGTAATTCAACATCAAAATAGAAAACAGACATTTTTCCTGTCCAACTGCTTTCTACCTTAAACCCTTCAACCTAGGTAAAAGCACTAGCTAGAAATATTTATTTATTCTTCTTTCCCCCTACTTCTTATGTTTTCTTTTTTTTAACACCTTTATTGGAGTATAATTGCTTTACAATTGTGTGTTAGTTTCTGCTTTATAACAAAGTGAATCAGTTATACATATACATATATCCCCATATCTCCTCCCTCTTGTGTCTCCCTCCCACCCTCCCTATCCCACCCCTCTAGGTGGTCACAGAACACCGAGCTGTTCTCCCTGTGCTATGCGGCTGCTTCCCACTAGCTATCTATTTTACATTTGGTAGTGTATATATGTCCATGCCACTCTCTCACTTTGTCCCCGCTTACCCTTCCCCCTCCCCATATCCTCAAGTCCATTTGCTAGTAGGTCTGAATCTTTATTCCCCTCTTGCCCCTAGGTTCTTCATGACCATTTTTTTGGTTTGTTTTTTAGATTCCATATATATGTGTTAGCATATGATATTTGTTTTTCTCTTTCTGACTTACTTCACTCTGTATGACAGGCTCTAGGTCCATCTACCTCACTACAAATAACTCAATTTCATTTCTTTTTATGGCTGAGTAATATTCCATTGTTTATATGTGCCACATCTTCTTTATCCATTCATCTGTTAGTGGACACTTAGGTTGCTTCCATGTCCTGGCTATTGTAAATAGAGCTGCAATGAACATTGTGGTACATGCCTCTTTTTGAATTATGGTTTTCTCAGGGTATATGCCCAGTAGTGTTTCCCTCTACTTCTAATTCCTATAGTAAATATGTTTTATTGATTCTAATATTTAAATATCCTTTGAGTCTCTTCTTATGTCTATATATGACATTCCATTGACATATTTTTTACATGATTTGGGGCAGAGTTTAAGCTTTTTGTGTTTCTCATTTTGTTTATAATTGAAAGATTATTAGTATTTATGTTAAATTGAAATGAAACAAATTGTTTTCAATTTTTTTGCATTTAGTGAACAATTTTAATGTACATACATTTATTACATATTATTATTTTTCAGAGTTTTATTTTCTCCACAAGGATTATTTTTTCTCAGGAAAAAAGTACAGTTTAATAACCTTGTAATATAGATTGTGTCAATGATTGTGATTAGTGCTATAAATATTTTTAACCAGTGTTAAAGGCAAAAAGTAATCTAAAATGCTAAAATTGTAAAGACTTTTAAGTAATTTTAGGTGTGGGTTGTGGATTTTTCAGTTCCAACCTTATTCCACTTTACACGTTTAATTTGTGCTTTAAAAATATTTGGTGATAGGGAATTCCCTGTTGGTCAAGTAGTTATGTGCAGCAAAAAAAAAAAAAAAAATCTGGTGGTAAATCTGCATATTCCACATTGTGGTAAAATGAATAAAGTCCCCCAAAGATGCCTCATCCTAATCAGTGGAACTTGTGAATATGTGATTTTACATGGCAAGAAGATCTTTCTAGATGTAATTAAGTTAAGGACCTTGAAGTGGGGAAGTTATTCTGTATTATCTGAATGAGTCTAATATAACCAGAGGGTTCTTATAAAATGGAGGCAGTCAAGTTCAGAGATTAAAAAGAGTTGTGATGGTAGAAGCATAGGTTGCAATGATGCACTTTGAAGATGGAGAAAGGGGCCACAAGCCAAGAAATGCAGGTGGCCTCTGGTAGCTGGAAAATCTAAGGAAAGGGATCTCCCTTGAATTTTCCAGAAGAAACAAAGCCTTGCCAGCAGGGCTTTTTCTGACTCCCACAACTATAAGAGAAGAAATTTGTGTTGTATTAAGCCACTAAATTTGTGGTGATTTATTAGAACAACAATAGCAAACTAATACACATGATTACAAATTATAGAGATTAACTTCAGTCTGGCATGCTGTATTATGATAGATGTCTATGAGAGTAAACTTTTGACTTGGATTGGAATGTAATCTTAGACGCACCAGCAAGCTTGAGAATTCAAGGAAGCCAAGACGTTGTCACCTCTGCTGAGAAATTAGTAGATATGAACCAACTTCAATTTTTTCTTGAGCACAAGGTTTCATTTCCATAATGACAAAATTTTACTTTTCACTTTTTAACGATGTCAGAATAGTTACTATTTTACTCTTCATGTATTTAATGATGTTGGAGTATTATCCAAAACCATCAAGCCATCAGAGAAATACAGTCATATCTGTTAATAACACATTTCTTCTGATAATCAAATTAGCCTGTAGCATGAAAAAGGTGCTCAATGAAAAACATGTTTAATACATTGACATTTCAAAATATTTTCCTAGTACTTCAATAGTCTATAAAGTAGGTTATCTCAAAAAAGAAAGCCCAGGGGCTTCCCTGGTGGCGCAGTGGTTGAGAGTCCGCTTGCCGATGCAGGGGACACGGGTTCGTGCCCCGGTCTGGGAAGATCCCACATGCCGCGGAGCGGTTGGGCCCGTGAGCCATGGCCGCTGAGCCTGCGCGTCCGGAGCCTGTGCTCCGCAACGGGAGAGGCGCTGCAGCCCGCGTACAGCAAAAAAAAAAAAAAAAAAAAGCCCAGTTGAGAAAAGATAGGAGTGTTCTCCCAACCACATGCTTAGTTGAATAGATGTCAAACCAGATAAATAGAAAGATATAAAAATATAAATAAAATACAAAAATACAAAAATATAAATATCTTTAGGGATAGAGTGGTAATGCCCTGTTGGTAAGGCATTTGCAGAGAACAAAAAAAAAAAGGGTATAAATAAAATTATCTTTAAAGAGAGGTGTTTTTTCCTCTGATTTTTTTTTTCTGGAATAGTCATTGCTTGTAAATAATGAAGCTCATTTAAACTTCTCTGAATTAAGTGTCCGAATTAAATGTCCTAAATTGAGTAGATACTACTTTTGTGATTAAAAAATAAAATCACAAAAATCAGGGGACTTCAAACATTTGTGATAGGCTAAGTAGGAAAAAAGAAAAATCACCCTAAGAGAACTGGCATGCACCTAGTAATCAATCATTACATGTGGAATGACTTACAATCATGACATTCTTATCTCTTGCTCTGTTCTCCAAGTGGCAAATAAAATGCTATAAATTTTCCTTTCCACTCCTCATGGCAATCTTGGTGCTTTTGTTCTGAAAACACAGGCTCCTGAGCAGTATTCCACCTGCCCCTCACCTGTGACCTTCCCACACCTACTGTGTATGTCTTCCCGTGCACTTGAGAGGCTGTATGCCTGTATATTCTAGGAGCTAGCCTCCGTCTCTTGCTGTCAAGCTCTGCGCGTTTCTGAGATGTGCTATTTATTCTCAGAGCTATTGATGTTGATGACAATGTTGATGGACATGTATGGAGATTGCTTACCTAGGCACCTGTGTTCTTGACTTTGCTGACTAAACATCACCTGTCAGTATGAATTCCATCTTAAGAAATGGATCTAGTGTGAACTCCCATCCCTCCCTTTACTTTTTGGTTTTGTTTTGTTTGAAAATTAATTTTTAAGAGCACCTTTAGGTTTCCAACAAAATTGAGAAGAAAGTACAGAGATTTCCCATATACCCACTACCTTTATACATCTACAAACTTCCCCATTATCAACATCACTCATCAGAGTGGTACATTTGTTAAAATTGATGCACCTGCTTGACACATCATGATCACCCAGAGTCCATGTTTACATTATGGTGGTTCACTCATGGTGTCGTACATTCTACAAGTTTGAACAAATGTACGATGACTTATATCCATTATTATTATATAGAGCATTCACTACCCTAAAAATCCTCTGTGCTCTGCCTATTTATCTCTTCCTTCTCCCTAGCCCCAGCCCCTGGCAACCACTGATCTGTTTTACTGCATCCATAGTATTGCCTTTTCCAGAATGTCACATAGGTGGAATTATACAGTATGTAGCATTTCAGATTGGCTTCTTTCACTTAGTAGTATAAATTTAAGCTTCCTGCATGTCTTTTTATAGCTTGATAGCTCATTTCTTTTTATTGCTGAACAAAATTCCATTGTCTAGCTGTACCACAGTTTATTTATCCATTCACCTACTGAAGGACATCTTGGGTGCTTCCAAGTTTCAGCAATTATGAATAAACTTGGCATAAATTCCCCTTTTTCCATAAGTGACAATTCTTTCACCTTTTAGGACCTGACCATTTCAATATAGATTATATATGTTTCATTGTTGTCCTCATGCCATTTAGAATTTTCTTTTAAATTCCCCAAATATTTATTGAGAATTAGTAAGAATAGTGTAGATTCTGGGACTAGTTCTGGGACTCAGAACTTTCATTCCTGTGGGAGAACTTTTGTGGTATAATTATTTTCCAGTTTATGGGCCACCTGCCCAGTGGGTATGGGATTTGATTTTATCACGATTGTTCCCCTCCTACTGTCTCATTGTGGCTTCTTCTTTGTCTTTGGATGTAGGGTATCTTTTTTTTTGGTAGGTTCTAGTGTTTTTTGTTGATGGTTGTTCACCAGTTAGTTGTGATTTTGGTGTATCTATAAGAAGAGGTGGGCTCATGTCTACTCTGCCATCTTGTCAGGAGCCTCATGACTGGTAATTAAAACTCAGTTCTAAGTGATTAGATGCAGCTGAAAAAATAATTTAATTCATTCACAAATGTTAGACATTTTGTTACAATCTGTTATATTTTGGGGGTAGCTTTCCCTAAGTTAACTTTATGAAAAAAATTAGAAACCATTTTCAAACTTAAATTGTTTTCAATGTAATGCTCTATACCTAGACAGTAAACTAATTCTAACATAAAAAGAATGTGTTGGGCTTTCACTGAATGTGGCTTGATGAAAGTTGAGTCCATAGTTACCAGAAAGCAGGAATTAGGGTTTGTAATGTCACCAGTATAGCAAGTATTAAATAAGACCATAAAATTGAACAAGTTGATCTCATAAAATATTGAAAAGAGAAGTAACATGGTGAAGCACAAATACAGTGATTATAATTATTTTGAATTAAAAATAAAAATAGAACCAGTTGATGACAATGGAACTAACTGATGCCAGTCAAAACAAAGCTAATTTTCCATTTTCATGAGGAACAGATGGTATGGATGGACATGAAAACTGGTTTCATTGAGGGGAAAATGGCTTAGTTTGGCAAGTTCATTTCAGAAAATATACTTCAGGAGCTAGACTTGTGTAGCCATTTTGAGAATGTTCTCCCGCTGATATGGTTGATTAAAGGGTAGTCATGATTATGTGTGCAATCTGTAGAAGAACGTCTAGATGCCTCCCTTTGGTAAGATCCTCTCCCTGGCCATCTGGGTTTATGAAACAAGCTTCTGAGAATTTTCATTTTATTTATTTAATGAAAGCTTAATAAGCAAGGAAAAAAATCACATAATAAATTAAATTAAAGATACTTTGTATTACTTGATGCCTGTACCATACTTCTATGAGGAATAATTACAGAAAATTAAAAGAAGAGGGCATAGTCCATGTTCTCTTGAACAAAGATTTTTTTGAGAAAAAATTAAGTATTTTTTTAAAGAGTAACCAAATAAAATTTTATCTAAGAGATTGTATTTTTGCCTTGGAAAGAAAATTATTTTATTTAATATAGAAATGAGACTGAAGGACCAGAAGTCTTAAGTTGAGTTTTTTTCTTTCCTTCCAGTTAAAGGTCTGATTTGAAAAAAATTAAAGGAAGTAAGGAAAATGAACAGCTTGCTGTATTTAATATGCCAAATAACAGTTTTTATGAAATTGTGCCTACAACCAGAAGTTCTGTGGCATAAAGTTAGCTCACTCTTTTGGCATGGCAACCTTCAATCTAATCAAGAGAACTTTAACATGAACATGAATGGGGAAAAAGAACATACCCCAGAAGAATTCTAAAATTATATAAATGAAGACAACAAATTTGGAACCAAAAGATGATTGATAAAATTAAAGTAAAACATTCTTTAATAATTCACAAGGAAAATATTACAGGTCTTGCAACAAAATGTGTTTTTGGATATAAATAGTGACAGATTATGAGTAATAAACAAAATTAACATGAAAGTTTAGCACAGGATGTAAATATCACATGGATAATACCAAAATTGTATAGTGTGGAAATAATAACTTCACAGAGTATTAAAATAAATTTTATTCAAAAAACCATATCTAATATGAAGAAGGAAACCATATATTTGCATATACCAAAAAAGTATCTACCTATTTGGAAAAATAAATCATAAACGTAAGAATAGATATATGGATGATGGAAAGAATTTTGGGGAAAAATGAAACAAACATGGAGCATTAATACTCTACTGACTAGACAATAAGTGTGGAGGAAGGTATGGCTTAGTACTTTCTTGGTTTAAATTCATATGTAAGGGAAGTACTGAGAGAAACTGGTGTTCTGAACTAAAATCTAATGAAAAAGTAAGAAATAGTTATTGATTTAGACATACAGAAAGCCTGGGAAGAATGGGAAAATGTACTCCTGGAATTGAATTTAATAAAAGAAAGAAACATTTTACATAGTCAATATAATTATGACATTAGTAGATAGCATTTAAAAATGCAGAAATTAAATTGTACCACCTTTTAATTAGAAAATAATAGATTTATTTAATTAAAAAGTTTGACAGTGATATTATTAGGTTAAACTTTGTGAATTTTTACTTTTGTATGTTAAAAATAGTCAAATATCAACAATTTTAAATGGTTCAGCAAAATACTCATGTTATGCAAATTAATGAGACTAATAGATCCAAATTTGAAATGTTTCAAATATAAATAAGTACTCATAAGAGGTTTTCAAAAAAGAGTCCAACTTGGCTGTCCCTCGTCTCCTGTGTTTTGTGTGATGCCTCAAGAACCAGGAACATAGCTGCTTCTGTTCTGTAGATCTCTCTTGTACTACTGCTTCATTGTGGGATGCATCCTGTGCTCTGAAGGGGAAAGAAAGCATGAAGGAGCATACACATTTGTTGTTAGCTTTAGCCCAGAAGCAGCACATACCACCTCTCACATTTCATTGCAAAGAACTGGACCCTCAGTATGTGCTCAAGAAGAGTAAATATAATATTGGCAATAACTACAGCGTGCTCTCTCTCCCTCTCTCTCTTTCTTTTCTTCTCTCCCTCTTGCGCGCGCGCGCGCACACACACACACACACACACACACACATACTATACATGGTAAAATTATTTTTGGAATGAGTATGAGAGCTCAGCTACTGAGACTCAGAACCAGAGAGCTGGGCTCAATTTCTGACTCTTCCTACTTGTGGCAGAGACAGTAGTACTCACTTAAGCAATTTTTCTCCATTTCACAGACTTCCAGAAGTTCCAAATGACCATGTCCTGCCTTATGGTAAAACCTAGCCTACATAAGCATGGCATATAGTCTTTTTCTGGTTTCCTCATCTGTAAACTATGGTAGTTTATTATTATCATTATCATCATCATCATCATCATCATTATCATCATCAAATCACAGGGTTGCTGTGAGGATAAAATTATTTCATGCATGTAAACACAAGGGGCACTGCCTGCTTTGAACTTAGTAGGCACTTAATAAATTATTAGTTGTTAACAGGGTTTTAGAAGTCAAAAAATGTTAACAGGGTATCCTTAAATCATATTTTTTATTATCATATATATGGTCATATATATCATATATGACCATATATATGGTTATTATATATAAAACCATGGTTATAACCAATGGTTATCACAATTTTTAAACCACTTTATTGAGGTACAGTTGACAAATAAAAAGCTGCACATATGTAATGCATGCAACTTGATAAATTCAGAGATAAGTATACACCCCATATATTAGGTTGATTCAAATTACTTGAAACGAATTATTAAGTATTACAGGTTATATGTCATTTTATAGCTGGGAGTCTTTCATTCAACTTTCCTCACAAAAGAATTTTAATGGCTCTAAAATGCTTTAGAAAAGGTCATAGGAAGGAAAACTTGTATAAGTTGTTATCACCCAAATAAGTATCAAATATAAATTTGATATTATATTTGATATAATAATAAATAAAATATAAAAAAGTTTTGTGTCCCATTTTAGAAAAGTTATTTTCATCTTTTAAATGCAATATTGATAGTTGCTACATGTCAAGACTGTTACCGATTATGTTAGTTTGCTTATTCACACATATTTCCAAGTTTTAGACAAATACACTTATCTTGGTTTTGTATATTCAATCATTCTACGCATACTTATTGAGTATCTCATTCTTATGAGGGGCTCATAGGAGCTGTGAACACAATTAAGGAAAAAATACAGTTGGCCCTATTTTAATAAAGATTATATTCTAGTGGCTGGATATATATTAATTGAAGACCCACCAAATAAATATAAAAATAAAACTCAGGAAATTTCCAAAAGAAGAGGCATTTATTGAGGTAACAGTGTTTATTAGAGAAAGCTGTTTTAGTAAGGGAGGTCATGAAAACTATCTCTAAGTAAATGGTGATTGATCTGAGACCTCTAGGCATTAATTAGATAAAAAAGATAGGATAAAATGGAGCAGAGTTCTGGAAACTATTTCTGGAAGAGGGAGCATCTTGGGCAAATTACCTGAAGGAGTTTTCTGAGCTATAGAAAGTGAATGAAGGTCCTGTAGTTGTATTACAGAAAACCAGCAATGCTATGACACAGGGTGAGATTTGGCACAATTATATCAACATTTTTCCTAATTAAGGAACAATTTCTGTACATTCTGGGTTTGAAACCCAGAAATGAAAAGCGCCCAATAGATGAAATTGTGGGGGCAATTTATGCAGACTAACTCTTCTAGAAACGTTTATATATTTATTTTATTTCAACTGTAGCACCTTCATTTTAAATGCAGATAACTGATAACTGATTACTTTTGAAAAATTCAGAGTAGTCAAAATCAGCATTTCCTTCCTTAAAAGTTGCATCTCTTTTAACTGTCCCCTTTGCCCCATGGCTCTTTCACACTGAAATGTGTTGTCTCAACTTTACATCACTGCTAAGGTCCATGAACACCTTTCTCTTGCTCTCTATTGTTTTTTAATCAAATCCCATTTACAGCTCAACATACTCCAATCTGGATTTTGGTTCCACCACTCTACAAAAACTCTTCTTGATAAGGTCTCCAATGACTCTTGCAGTTAAACCTGCGGAATATATTTCAGTCCTTTTTTTGCCTAACCCAAACAAACATTTGACACCATTAACCATTTTATCCTTTAAAGATTCTGTCTTGAGTAGCTTCTACAATTGGTGCTTTCCTTGTTTTCCTTTTATCTGTTTGTCTTTCTCCAGGTCAGTCTTCCCTGTGGCCTCTCCTCCTCTTTCTTACACTTTAATATTGAAAGTCCTTAGGTTTCTATCAAGGGTTCACTTTTCCCTCACTCTGTATTCTCTGTAAGTGTTCCCATCCACTTGCATGACTTCAATGTCATTTGCCCACTTTCACCAATTACAGTGCAATGACAATAACCGAGTTCAAACCACCCTTATTATTTTCCTGGTGTAATGCTTAATTTTATGTGTCAACTTGACTATACCACAGGGTGCCCATTCATTTGGTCAAACATTATTCTGGGCGTGTCTGTGAGGGTGTTAGTGGATGAAATTAACATTTGAATCAGTAGACTCAGTAAAGCAAATTGCTCTCCCTAATGTATGTGGGTCTCATGCAATTAGTTGTAGACCTGAATAGAGCAAATGGCTAAGAGGGAACTCCTGCTTTATTGCTTGAGCTGGGATGATGGTCTTTTCTGGCCTTTGGATTCAGTATGAAACATCTGTTCTTAGATATCCAGACTGAAGGCTTTTGGACTAGAATTTACACCATTGGCTCTCCTGGTTCTCAGGCCTTCAGACTTGGATTAGAACTACACACTGACCATCCTAGGCTTCCAGCTTGCCAACTGCAGGTCTTGGGTTATCTCATCCTCCATGATTGTGTGAGCCATTTCCTATTAAAATAAACCTCTCTCCCTCTCTGTCTCTGTCTCTGTCTGTCTGTCTCTCTCTCAAACACACACACACACACACACACACACACACCCCTAAGGAACTTTTTTTTTTTTTTTTTTTTTGCGGTACGCGGGCCTCACACTGCTGTGGCCTCTCCCTGCTGTGGCCTCTCCTGTTGCAGAGCACAGGCTCCAGACGCGCAGGCTCAGCGGCCATGGTTCACGGGCCCAGCCGCTCCGCGGCTTGTGGTATCTTCCCGGACTGGGGCACGAACCTGTGTCCCCTGCACCGGCAGGCAGACTCTCAACCACTGTGCGACCAGGGAAGCCCCCTCTAAGGAACTTTTTAAATGAGAATTCCATTTTCATGTATAACATTTTAATGTTTTTATCTTTACTTATCCGTAGAGCTCAAAAAATATAATCCATGCATTGGTATGTACTATATTTCAAGTATTATATAGTTGTATTGGTTGCTTAGTTGTTCTGCCCAGTTAAAATTTCTTAGAATTATTTTTGTTTATGAAAATGAGTTAAATGAGATTTTAAAGATGGTTTATTATTCCTACACTGCAAAATTACTTGCTTGATATTATCAATAAGTATATCCTACCTACCACAGTAGAATAGAAGATGTACTTTTTAATATCTGCTCATCAAACAACAACATAATGAAAATAAAAGAGGTGTGTTTTTGTTAAGAAAGCAGAACACCTGAGTTCTATTCTAACTACTTAAATAATTTTAGAAAAATTTCCTCTTTTTCTACTTGTGTTTTTTTTCCCACTCACCTATGAAATGTTATTATTTGGACTAAATGATCCAAAAGATTCCTGCCAACTCAAGTTTTCTGATTGCAGATTTAAAAAAATATATAACATGCTTCACTTGTAGCAAACAAAATGAAGACCTTGCGGGAAAAGGAAAGTTCAGGAAAACAATGCAACCTGAGGGTCTATGTACAATGCAATTACGATTAGAATTTATTTGATTATTGAAATGGAGATACAAACAATAACTGTATTTATAGAAATACTAGTCCATTTTTAGAACCAATTGTTTTCTCTACAATTATCTATCACACAATTTTCAAAGTAGTAAGTCTCCAAAAGGTTAGAATTAGGATTATTTGTACCAGATTAGAATTATTTGTACTAGTAGCTTTATACAAGACAGGCACAGTCAAGAGTTTGCATTGCTAATATATATTTCATCAAAGCAAATGCAAAGAGAATTAATGTTGCAAATAATCAATTTCAATTTACTGAAGCACATTATTTTATCACAAATGTAATATGAAGCTAGAGCGATCACAGATAAATAGTAGCTGTGAACATTTTAAAATATTATTAAGTTCATGGAATTCTATTAATAATCTACTCTGGCTGCAGATGGGACCTCTAAGATAAAAACACAGGTCCCGGGCTTCCCTGGTGGGGCAGTGGTTGAGAGTCCGCCTGCCGATGCAGGGGACATGGGTTCGTGCCCCGGTCTGGGAAGATCCCGCATGCCGCAGAGTGTCTGGGCCCGTGAGCCATGGCCACTGAGCCTGCACATCCGGCGCCTGTGCTCCGCAACGGGAGATGCCACAACAGTGAGAGACCCGCATACCGCAAAGAAAAAACAAAAAACAAACAAACAAAAAAAAACATGGCTCTTTACTTGCCTCCATTTTCTCTTTTAATAAAAAAAAAGTTTGGAAAAGAAAATTCCATTTCTAATTTTAAACCATATTTTAGTTAGACTATCCAGTGACTTTCTTTCATATACAATTGCAGAGTTTGAAGTCTCTACTGGCAAGCCGAAGAACTGTCTGCTTCATTTACACATTACTGAGAATTTGTTGATCTCCAGTTGAAAAGGAAATATTGAGCACAGTGCGTTAGAAACTTGATGACTTCTCTTTTAGAAATGATTTATGCACTAGAAGGAAGTATCTCATATGTCATCAGTCATAGCACATATCTACATTTTAAAATTATACTAGAACAGAAGCACAAGAGTAGAATTTCTATGTGAAATTCAAACATATTTATGCATATCAAGAGAGTTATATTGAGTCTAAGAGTTTAGACCTATAGCAGAAGATGTTGTGAGAATCTTAGAGATCATACAATTATTTGTTTTCTTTTCCTCTTTCAGTAATTTTGTTTTATTTTTAAGAAAAATAAAGGTCAAAGCAGAGTTACTATAAATGGAAAGCATGCTTAAGTAATATTTCATGCTCATCCATTCATTCAGTGAACACATATTTATTGAGTACATACTCCAGTCATATATTTAACATTGGACTGAAAGGAGGAATGCTAATTTAAATATTTCTGTGCAATAAAAATACAATTATATGGCTGCCAGATTTTTAAAATTAAATTTATCAGTATGGACGCACTGAGTAAACACATGGATCAATTTCATCTGTAAGAAATTCAGAAACCATGTGAGAGACTCCTGAATGCTGAGTAGTTGAGAAATTACCCACAACAAAATGGGTAGGAAAAGTTGGCACATAATCTTGCCATAAACTCCTCTCCAGGCACAATGCCATGCAATCAGGAGGCAACACCAAACTCTCCGCTTTTCCCCAAGGAAAAAAGGTTTTGGACCACACGTATAGGGCCCTAACTTTTTTGGGGGGTATGAAGATAATTTATTTTTCCAGTATATGAAGGAGTGATGATCTTACACTTTTTGTTTTTTGTTTTTAAGAAGGACAGCATAGAGATATGGTGTAAGTTTTTAAAAACGTACCATATGCACTAAGCTACACCAGACGAATAACTTCAATTTTCTAGAATTAGTCTATCTTTGAATAATAGTGAATACGGATTTCTTATTCCCCTTACTAAGAAAAATGCTAAATATATTCCTAAATCTGTTTTCAAAATTCAAGAAGAAATTTAGAATATGGAACAATTAGCTAGAATGAGCCTGAAGAAGATTCTAGCTTTCCTACTGCTAAAATTCAGTTTCTATCCTTTTAAGGATTTTACATGAATTATTCAAGTAAAAAATGAGCTGAGGATATGACTCCAGAAGAAGACTGGGTCAGGAATATTCATACACAAACAATCAGACTTTACTCCACTTTCCTTGATCTATGCCCTCTTGTTCATACTGATAAACATAGATCCTGCCAAAAACTAGAATGGAAAGAACACTGGCCTAGGAGTCACACTCTGGATTTAAGTCTGGACACAGTCACAGCTTCTATACGATCTTGGGCAAGTCATTTCTACTCTCTGAGCTTCAGATTTGGAATCTTCAAAATGAGGAACCAGGTCTAAGGTCTCTTTCAGCTTTAACTACCATTGTATTTAAGTTTGGTGGCTAAAGCATCTAGAATTCCAGGTGACAGAAGATTTAGTAGATTGAACTATTGGCCACAATACTTCATCCCTTCCTGCATCCTCACTCTTGCCATGGCTTCATTGTGAGCAGAGTATATTTCCCTGCCTCTTGATTTTGGGCTTGGCCATATGACTTCCTTTGACCAAAGGGATATAGTAGACATGACACAAGCAGGGATTTAAAATGTGCATTATTTCTTATTCCCCTTTAATGGCTTAGAACGTTTTAGAAAATAAATGTTTACAACAGAGCTCTCTAATAGCTAGGTCATAACTGGGTGACATTACATCCCAATTTTTCCAGGTCAATCCTGGTTTACGTCTGTTGTTCTGGTGTGAAGATTTAGCTCTCTTCGCTCTCAAAAGTGGGATAATTTAGATTATAAATTATATAGTCACCGTAGAAAAACCTGTCAGTTATCTTGAAAACTTACCTGGTTAATCCACAAGTTTGCTGCAATAACAGGTCCACCCCCTTGCCCCGGAACCATCCTCCTCAATGCCTTCTTTGGATCATGGGGATTCCCAGGGTGAGGAAAGGGTAGCCAGTATCCCTTCTTCTAACTCTTCAAGTGGCCTACATTCCAAGTAGCCTCCTTTTCCCTCAAACCTTGAGAAACTTTTTTGCCCCAACTTTTTTGACTGCTACCCAAGGGACTGACTCCTATCTTTCCTGACTCTGGAAGCTAGCGGCCCAGTATTCACTAGTCCCTTGGGACTGCAGAGAGAAAAGGGTGGTTTTTATTGGGTGCATCCGCAGTTCCTCGCTCTGGTCAGTGCAGAGCAAGGAGGCAATAAACCCAGTTCCCAAGTGCTTCCTGAAAGGAATTAGACTGCACATCAAAAATCCCAACTCTCCAGTGGCTGTCCAAGAGTCCAGCATCTAACTCACCTATCTTCTGGAGCTGATGAGGCAATTGGTCACTAGTCCCTGGAACTAGTTCCCTAGTTTGAAGGAACTTGTGGGTACTCTCTGTGGCTTCTTCCTCCAGCTCACTCCAGCAATAAAACTAAGACTACAGTTTCTCCTTGGAAGGAGTTAGACTACACATCCAGCACTCTGACTTCTCCAGCTTTTGCCTGAGGTTTCTGGCTTCTAACTCTACTGTCTCTGGGAGCTGATGAGGCCTGACATTCACTAGTCTCCTGGGGTCTAAAGAGAACAAAGCAGTGGTTTTGAACAGCCATGCGGGTTTTTCCTGTGACCCCTCTCCCCACTCACTGTCACAATAAAGCCCAGCTCCCAGCTTCTTCCTAGAAGGAGTCAGACTGCACATCTAGCGCTCTGGTTTCTCTGGCTGCTGCCCAAGGGACTGGCTTCTAACTTATCCATCACTGGGAGATGATGGACAGACAATCACAAGTCCTTTGGTAGTTAAACAGGTATGTGGGTACATCCCAGGGCTCCTCTCCCTGGTTTACTCCAGCAATAAAACCAGGGCTCTAGCTTCTCCCTACAGGGATTTGGACTATACGTAGAGACCCTCAACTTTTCTGGCTGCTACCCAAAGACTGGCTTCTACTACACCTGTCCCTGAGAGCTGATGGGGCTCAGCATTCACTAGGCCCCTAAGTGTGACAGAGAGTACGGCAACAGTTCGGAAGATCAGGTAGTCTGAATGGGCGTGCAAGCATATGCCACAGCTCTTCTTCCCAGTTCAGTGAAGAGTGAGCAGGTGATAAACTGCTTCTCCCTTAGGAGAGAAGGAATTGGACCATATATCTAGCACCCCAAGTTTTCTGGCTTCTGTTGGGGAATGGGCTGCTATCTCACATGTCTCAGGGACTGAAAAGACTTGGCATACTCTAGTCTTCTGGGAACTGGTAAGAACAAACACAGTAGTTTAGATGAGCACAAATGTTTCAGATGCACCCAGAATCTCCGGCCAATCTGATTGGTGGGGGTCATCTCCTCTCCAATGGCAGGCTGTGGAGACTGAGAGAAGTGGCTGTTTTATCTAATGTGCAGAAACCAACACAGAGAGAGAGTCAGGGAAAATAATGAAACAAGTAAATATGCTCCAAATAAAAGAATAAAATAATCTTCAGAAACTGACCATGATGATATGCAGGTATGTGATTTACTAGCTGGAGAATTAATATTAACTGTCATAAAGATGCTCACTGAGGTCAGGAGAGCAATACATGAACAAAGTTGTGCACCTTGAATATATACAATTCCTACGTATCAATTTTACCTCAGTAAAGCTGAAAAAATTATCAATACAAACATTTTTAGTGAGATTCCACTATAATGTTCTCCAGTATATTGCTAGTTATTGAAGAGTCAAGTCACAAATGAAGTAGGTTATTATTTCCATTGTTCATTAACTACTTACTGCTCAAGGTATAATTTCCTTTTTCTAATGGACATGTCTTAACATTAGTGCTTGGTTGTTACCTTTGGGTTTGCAGATAGCTGAAAAGAAAGTGAAATAACCATCATTGCCATAGAATCACAGCAGTAATATTTTCCTTCTTTTATAAATAATTTATATTTCTGCTATAATCCTTACCAAATAATATTCTAAAGTAGATTATGATGATATATTTCTCACAGAAACTGGCTTAGCTAAAAATACCTGTGATAGACTAAGCCTTGCAGAGAAATCAGGTCAATTTACTCGCAGTGAACTGAAGACCACCATTGCTTTCTACAAAAGCTGAAAGCTCAAAAAGCATTTAGTTAACCGTTATACCGTTGTTTTTCTATTGAATCTATTAAGGTTATGGTGACAAGACTTATTTTAAATACTGTGTATTACTATGCCAAATATTTCTTTTTTATACAAATTATTTAGCTTTGACTATAATTAAACAAATGTTGCTTCCCATATGGGCCCCAAATAATAGCATAATTCCATATTTTAAAAAGCACACATGATCAGTGTATTTAACTACACTCATTGCTGTTTTGAGCAATTTTTATTCACTGTGATGTCAAAGTGCTTTAAAATTAAGCAAATTTTTTGTACAAAACATATTTGAAATTACTTCACACTTCAGTGACATTCACTCAGCTGTAGGCTAAATATAGAAACTTAACAGTCTACCACACTCATGTCAAAGCTGGTTAAGGGGAGGAGTAGAAAAGGTAATCCATTCAGTCAAAATCTCCAGGGAACTATAACATGCATGGAACACTATCTCCATTTCTGGCACACTGCTACTATTATTTTATTTACATTTTACTGAAACTTTTTTCTCATCTATCCTGGAAAAGAATAACATACTTTTAAATGACTTGAGTCTTATGTGTACATTTCTGACTAACCTTGTAGCGTAAGACCTTTATGTCTTTTCTATTTAAAATTCTTAAATTTTTAAATATAAACAATAGTTCAAGATATATATATATATATATATATATAATCTAATGGATGTAAAATGGATACTAGAGTCATTTGATGGTCATTTCAACTAAAATAATCTCTGGTTTAAAAAGAAAAACACCCAAGGCTAGGCAGGGAAGATTTCACTCTCTTCTAAGTAGCTTGAAAATACTCCCTTTGGAGTGTGTTACTTCATATATCTTGAACACTATGATTCTGACCCTTCTGACTCTCTCTAAGTTTCCATGAATCTCATCTAATTATCTAATTTAGCTATCATTTTTAAAATGAGGATGACTCCAAAGTCCAAAGTATGATAACCTGAGTTCCAGTCTTAGCTCTTCACTTACTAATAGTGCACAACTGGTAAATTATTTTTACCTTCCTCCGCCTCATTTTTCCTTATCTGTTAAGTGTGTGTAATATTGGTTGCAGTTCACAGAAGTATTGGCCCAGACTACACAGTCAGCCAAATGATGGTAGCTGCTATTATTTCTGTTTCTCTTCCACATTAGGTTATGCATGTCTAGCTACCTTTAAGATATTATAATTTAAGCTGTGTCACCAGTAATGCAAACTTTAAAAGATCAACGTTAAGTACAGAATAAAACAAAATACATCTCTGCCACAAACTGTCTTTGTAATGCCACGGCTAGAGTCTCACTCACCCAGGATGGAAACATGAAATTATCTTTGTCTTCCCTGTTTCTACATAATGCAATTTTTATATCCTCTGTGTTCTCCTTCCCCAGAATCCTTTTCAAAGGTTATTCTCAAATACTAGTTGTCTTCACGTGTCTTACCTACACTACTACCTCCTGGACTTGCAGTCTCCGAACTATTCATGCTGCCTCCAGTTGTTCCTACTCCATAAGATCTAATTTTTGCTGTTATGTTGATCTTCTTAAAGCACACTTCTTGTCCCATTATGCCTCAGGCCAGACACTTGCAATGACACTCTGAAGCAAAACAAAGTCCAAATTTCCTATTCTATCACTCAATAGCAGCCTACTTCAGAAACCAGTACATGTGTGTCTTCTTTACTTACATCCTTGTGAACTATTACTATTTCCAATAAATATTCTATCTTTTCCAACCTTATGCCATTTCTCACAATTTTCCAACAGTTTTTCTTGCGTATAGTAGACAGTTAGCTATTTATATTGAATGAAAGCAAGGGTTACAATAAAATGCAAAATAAGGACTGAATGTCAAAATAAAATTCTGAGAAAGAGAATGTCTGTAAAGTGTGCTAGTTTTTCTAGGGCTGATGTAACAAGTACAAGTAACAAGATTGACTTAACAAGTTAACTCAATCTGGGTGACTTAAATGAACAGAAATGTGTTCTCTCACAGTTATAGAGGGTAGAAGTCAAAAATCAAGATGCTAACAAGGTTGGTTGCTCCTGGAGGACTTTGTGAGAGAGGCTGTTCCATGGTTCTGTCCTAGCTTCTGGTGGTTTTCCTTGGCTTATAGACACATCACTCCAATTTCTTCATCCACTGTTGTCAAATGGATGTCTTCTCCCTGTGTGTCTTGTGTCTTCACATAGCATTCTCCTTTGTCTCTCTTTCCTCTTCTTAAAAGAACACCAGTCATGTTGGATTAAGGGCCCACTTTACTCATTATGACCTCATCTTAACTTTACTAATTATATCTGCAATGACCCTTTTTCCAAAAAAGATTACATTCTGAGGTATTGAGAGTTAGGATTTCAACATATCTTTTTAGGGGGCATGATTCAACCCATAGCAAAAAGAGAATTAAAAAATCCTGGATGCTGATGCTGGAGCTAGACTATCTGAGTTGCCTCTACCCTTCCTGAGTTGGTCTCTCACTACCTGGGTTGACTTCTGACTCCCACTACTTACAGGGCTCTGTGGTGTTTAGCAACTACTCAACCTCCCTGCATTGCAATTTCCTCATCTATAATGTAAAACTAATAGTAGTTCCCACCTCAAGGCATTTTTCTGAAGATTAAAGGATATGAACATGAATAAACTGTTCAAAACAGTGCCTGGAACATAGTAATCAATGCATGTATTATTCTGTTTATTATTGCAGGTACCTAGGAGGTAGTAGCCTCATGTGCCTAGAGCTGGCATGGAGGGCTGGACTTCTCTTTTTAATTCTTTTAACCACATATTCTACTTGATATTTTCCTATTTCTCTGACTTCTTTTCTTTCTTTCTTTCTTTCTTTCTTTCTTTCTTTCTTTCTTTCTTTCTTTCTTTCTTTCTTTCCTTCTTTCTTTTTTTTACCTTTCTCCATTAAGTAAGATAGCTGTAAGGACATCCATAAAGTGTTTTCATTAAAAATATGATTAATGTACCAAGTCTTATCTGCCTGAGGCAAGTAAAGTCATGGAGGAGGAAATGATTGACTGCTTTACCCCTAAAGGTTGGAGTGCCCCAAGAATGAACAAAGTGCCTCAGCTCTTCTCTGTTGTCCTCACCTTCAGAATAACTTCCAGTCCCATGTCTTTATACACTATCTACATGACAATGAACCCTATTAAAAAACAGCTGACACATACAATTAATTACCTAAACGACAACTACACAAAATTTTCTAATAGCTTATTAAAACTGTTAAAACCTGAGTCAAAGTAACATTAAATGAAAAAAAATATTTTAAAACCAATTTCATAAAACAAAATAATTACAGAGGAAAAGATATTTTAATATTTTTCACATTCCCTTGCCACCCACCCACCCCCCATCCAAATTTTAACTAATTATGTTCTCTACCACCTGATTCCCATCACATAATTATTTTTACACTTAGGGGACTTTCTAAAGGAAAAGCCATATTAGATGATAATTTTAAATCAATTAGCAGTACATAGACTGTTATATAATTCTTCATGACCAGGTATAGAAAGCTAATGTATCTGCATAAAGATCTCACGGAAACCTCAAGAGTTCATAACCTGAAAATATCTCTTTAAATTACCTATATTATACCTATTTTCATTGTAAAGTAAATGTTAGTTTTTACAGTTGATTTAAATCCCCATGCTTTATTTTGTAGTTGATATGATGGAAGAATATTTCTAATTTACATAAAGCTCAGTTTTCTATATTGTACTGATATATTCAATATTGCTTTGAATAAAATATATTGTGATTTACATAGTCACCTTATGTATAAAATAACATTAAGAATTTCCCATGGAATATATGCAATATCTTTAATAATTCAAAGAATGTCAGGCAAAAGTAAGTTCTATGCAAGTGTTTATTAAACATTAAATGCAATGACTGCATTTCTATACACTCTATTGATGTGAAATAATACGTATTAGCTTGTGGGCACTGGTTCAAAAGAAGTAAAAGCTGAAATAGGGAACCCAGAAAAATTTGTTGAAAATTTTAGTGGCTATCCTTTAGAGAGCTTTAAATAGGTTCTGAGGGTGTATGAAGTTGAAATAGATGCCACACTCTTAGAAAAATGCTCTAAAAAAGAAAACTAGACTTATATGTAAGTCATTATTTAACATAATGTTAAATATAAGATTAATGGGAAAAGAACAAATGTTATTATGTGGTTTTAGAAGACCTGCTTTCAGGTGGGTAAATCAGGAACTGTTCTGACCTTGGGGCTTTCATAAACATAAAATGGGAAAGTGGAGTAACTCAAGTAGTGTATAGTGAACAGTTCAATTGGTTTCTAGTTTGAAGCAAAATAAAACAGATCATGTAACAAGAAATATGAATAGATAAAACTGAAAAGTCAGCTTGGGGACAGATAATTCTAGGTTTCACATAAAAAATTAAGGTATATTTCATTTGGTATATAATGAAGACTCTTTAAAAGATTTTATTCAAAATATATCATGATTGGGGTGGCTTAAGGAAAATTAGTCTGACACCATTTTGCTATGTGAATTAGAACAGGGGGTTAAGAAGTCACTGGAAATTTAATCCAGTAGTCCAGGGAAATGGAATGAGTTTCAGGAGAGTTGAAATGGAGCATTGGCTATAAGCCTGGAGAAAAAGAAAGAGTACAGTGAGTATAAATGTGTTACGAATGACATAAGAAATAGGGACAAATAGAATGCTTGGGAGATGGATGACTCCATTTTGGACATGTTGTATCTATATGCTATGAAAACACCCGGATCAAAGAAGCTTAGCAGTTATTGGAAATGCTAAATGATATTCGGGCAAATCGTCTAAAGTCTACACCTTTTGTTATAATTTTATTTCCATGAGTTGCTAGGTCAGAATTTTGAAAAGTGAGGATTTTGACCACCCACATCAGAATTCCCTAAGATGCTTACTAGAATGCATTTTCCAAAGCCATTCCCTAAACTACTAAATCAAAATATGTATTTAAATTCACTAACCTTATAACCTTACTGTATTTCTTCATACCATGACCTATCATTGAATTATAAATATTAATTTGGGCCTAAATACAATTCAGATAAATCTTAAATTATAATGAACAGTAAATTATGAAAATAGAGGCATATTTTTGGACACTTTCGTTTAACCTTGATGCTTCACGAGGAGACTTCACTTTAAGTTAATGAATTGCAGTAATCTATAGAGACTTCAATAATACTTAATTTTAAATCATAATGCAACATTGTTGATTAATGGATACAGGAATAACATTTTTATCTGAAATTGTTTAATTATAGTCAGTGCTATAAATGGCCATGTTTTATTTCAAAGCAAAAGTAATCTCAATAATTAGCTTTTATTATTGCCTGTTTCACTACTCATCTTTTGGCATAAATCTTACTCATATTTTTATGAACTTATCTTCTGTTTTCACAAAATTAGAAGCCCACTGAAGTCATAGTACATTAGTTTTCTATTCCTATCACCTAATACATGGCATTAAATTGTGTAGAACCATCAAAATGGTTGTGAAACTTTTTAGCATAATAAACAAAATATTTGTGAAGAAATTTTCTTTTATTGAGTTTAGAAGCATTTCTTCATAAAAAACAATACAGGCAAAAATTATAATAAAAAGTTATATTTCTTCCTTTGTTAGTTCCTTAACTATTAATATGTGGTTTTAGGTGAAGAATATAAAGGAATTGAGAAAATTTGGAGAAATATAATTACTTTTTTTGGGATCTAACCTTTCTGTCTTTACATACCTTAAAGATCAGACAATTTTTATAAAAGACAATCTGAAATTCTTTTTCAAAATCAATATTAATGTGATTATATAGCATTAGAATAAAAAGACCGGATTCCATGTATGTAGCCATAGAAGACAACACTAAACCTATTGCGTTGATGAATTCTTTCTGGGTGGTCAGGGTTGTGATAGCACCGAGGAAGAGGTGGGCTATGCACAAGGTCATTAGAAATTCAATCATGTAACAGGGGAAAATCATATAAGTGTAGTTCAACAAGCAGTTGAACAGGCCCCAAGGCCTAGAGACTCATTCTCATAAGAAGAGTGGAGGATCATGATGAACTTGTTTCAGGAATGATTAGATAAGAGGAATGTGAAGGCATTGAAGAGCAACTTGTAGAAAAATATTTTAAAGAGAAAATGAGTTATACCAGAGTGAATGTAGGCAGGATCAGAAAGATGATGAAGCCGGAAAGATGTTTGCCATATGGAGATACAAACCATGACATTTTCCTAAAAATGGGATGTGTATTCCAATCTAGATCTAGATCTGGACTGGGCTGAGTCATACAAATTTTAATCTTCTTAGGAATATAACTGAATAGGGCCTAATATTTATAGTTAGCTAGGAAAAAACTTAAGACATCTAAAGAAATATAAGATTGGTTTCCTGATAATGAGTTGTTGATTCATTGTACATCAGATTATAAAATAATCTATAAAGTAACCATGTATTCGTCATTTTAAAGTATTCTAACAAGATGTTTTAAACAATCACTGCAACATTTTCTTGGTTAAAATGCCTATAGGACTACAAAACTAGGTTATAACTGACATAAATATGTATGCAAAATTAATATGCCAGGCAGTTAGAGGAATATGTACATTTTAAATGATCACGTTATTTAAAGTATCACTTTATAATGATAAGGCTGATGAAAAAGAATTAAGAAAAAATATACTTTGGCTGTGACTTTAAGATTGCCAAGAATTAGACCAAAGCACAGACCTTGTAATAGAAGAGAAACTCCCTGCTGATGCAGGTCATCTCTACCAGGTACAGAGTATTTTTGCTTCTTCCTCAATACAGTCTTCTCTCTCAGGTGTCCAATTCAATCATAAATTCATCCTGTGAATTAAAGGGTACAGGTAGCAGTAAATGTAATAGAGACCTCAGAAATAAACATTTGCGTACATGGTCAAAATATCTTCAAGAGGGGTACCAAAACCACTCAATGGGGAAGGGTCAGTCTCTTTCAACAAATGGTGTTAGGAAAACTGGATAACCATATGCAAAAGAATAACACTGAGTACAGCATATACAAAAATTAACTCAAAATAGATTAAAGACCTAAATATAAGACCTAAAAGTATAAAACTCCTAGA